>NW_021703772.1:72245892-72588033 GCF_005190385.1 Monodon monoceros
GGGAGGGAGGGAGGGAGAGGAGGGGGAGGGAGGGAGAGGAGGGGGAGGGGAGGGGGAGAAGGGGGAGGGAGGGAGGGAGAGGAGAGGGGAGGGAGGGAGAGGAGGGGGAGGGAGGGAGAGGAGGGGGAGGGAGGGAGAGGGGGGAGGGAGGGAGAGGAGGGGGGAGGGAAGGAGAGAAGGAAGGAAGGGGGAGGGAGGGGGGGAGGGAGGGGATGAGAACAGGGGTATGGGCTGAGCCCCAACTCTGTACTGTCCATATCTCCAGCTCCTCCCACCGCAGGTCCCAATCTGGGAAGAGCCTGCTGCCTACAAGAGTGTCTATAAGGGCTTCCCTGGTGGCGCAGTGGTTGAGAGTCCGCCTGCCGTGCCCCGGTCCGGGAAGATCCCACATGCCGCGGAGCGGCTGGGCCCGTGAGCCATGGCCGCTGAGCCTGCGCGTCCGGAGCCTGTGCTCCGCAACGGGAGAGGCCACAACAGTGAGAGGCCCGCGTACCGCAAAAAAAAAAAAAAAGACTGTCTATAGATGGCAGGTACCTCCCCAGACACTGGGCCCTTATGCTTCTCTGCAGCCCCCAAACCCCTCCTGAGACCAGGTCAGAGTTACCTGGACTTCCCATCAGTTCCATCACAGCTCATGCCTGATCTGGACATGCAAGTCCTCGCATCCCTGCATCCGACCTCTCATCCCCACGGGCCTCTCTCCCATCCCCCACCCTCCTTTCCTCATCCAGCATTTTCCCTATTCCAGTCCTCCCTCTACCTACAACCCCTCCCCTCTCCCTCTCCACCCAGTCTCTGGAACCTTCTTTCCATTGTTAAATTCCCTAGGGATTACTGGCAGGGGTTTTAGAGTCATGGATCTGGCAGTGCCCAGCCTCCGCGTTTTCTGGGTGGGAGATGTTTAATGGCTTCAAACCTGAGGTTCATCATCAGTGCAGCAGGGTTTACCCACCTCGGAAAGTGAGGATTCAATGAAAAATACACATAAAGCATTTAGCAAAATCCCCGCACACTTTCAAATATGAAATAAGTGCCCGTTTTGTACCAGGAAGATCATAAATGGTAGCGATGATCATTTTCTCCCCCCGCACCTTTTTATTTTTCATGGTGGTAAAATAAACACAACATGAACTTTACCATTTTAGCCATTTTTAAGTGTACACTTCAGTGGCACTAAGTACATTCAAATTGTTGTGCAACCTTCACCACCATCCATCTCCAGAACTTTCTCAGCTTCCCAAACTACAACTCTGTATCCATTAAACACTCACTCCCCATCCCCCCTTCCGTGCCTTGGACAGGGCCCCTCTCTCCTGGGAGGTGCTGGTGGAGGGCTTCTCTTCCAATCCCATGTAAAAAATTCATCCTCCTTTGAGGCTCTCACCACTCACAGTCATACCACCCTCCACCCCAATTCTCAGCTGTCACCTACCTATTTTTGGTAACTTCTCCTCTTCACCAGGCAGAAGGGGAGGGGCTCAGTTCACAATCATCTCTTCAGCCAACAGTCAACTCCCAAAGGAATGAATGAGAGCAGATGGGTCGGGGGTGGGGGAGGTACTTGTACAACCTGGATTGGAATCCATCAATTATTAACTGTGTGACACTGAGTCACACCTTAACCTCTCTGGGCTTAGTTGCCTCACCTATTAATGGGAATAATACTACTTCATCATGAAGTTGTTGAATTAACAGTTCACAGCACTTAGAGCAGTGCCTAGCACACAGCATTAGGACGTGACAGCAGTTACTATCACCATCACTGCACTTGAGCCTCTGATCCTGGGACTCTAGTGGACCAGAGTCTATGTCATTCCCAGGGCCACAACTCAGAGTCAGAGGGCACAATTCATTGCTCTTGCCGGTGACCACAACCTTCTGTCCCTCCAGCTCTCACACCCCCTCATCCCCAGGGTACTTGTTCTCCAATGTCCCTGGGTGTGCCTCTTTCTGCATTGAGGGTGATCTTCTGACCCAGCCCCCTCGCCAGCACCCTCGATGCTCTGCACCCCTCTTCTCTGGCCACATCAATGGGAATCCACACCACTACTCAGCTTCTCCACACCTATGCCCTAGGCCTAAAAGTCCCCAAAGAGAAGTGGCCCCTCGCATGGAGACACGCCACTACACTTGAATATCTCTACCCAAAAAGGCCCCCGGTATCCTAAAAAAGCCCCTCCCATTCCCCAAGCAACTATCTCAAACTTTGATCACCATTCTTCTCAACCCTGCTCTAGCTTTCCTCCCACTTCACCCAGAAACCCAAAAAAGCAGGCTTGCTATGCTAACACCCCAATTTCCTGCCCCTGTTCTTTACCCACCAATGTATCCACATGCGCCTCCCCTGGCCTCTCCTCTTCACTCTAATTCCCAATCAACCTTTCCACCGGCCTCTGCTACAAACACACCCTCCTGTGCTCCACCTACCTCACACTTACCTACTTTGTTCCCCACTGTTTACCTTCCACACCTCAGCTTGTGACCCCTCCACCCAACCGCCACCGCACCTCGCTACTTCCTTAAGATGCTGCTCAAAAATCACCTCCTCCAAGAAGTCTCCCCAGACTCCTCCGACTCCTGTAATATTCCACACACACCTCAACAAACTTCACATTGCCATTTCTTCTGACTGTGTCTCTCCCTGAGACAGAGGTACATGGCCCATTGCACATTCTCAGTGCCTGGCACATAGGGGTAGCAATAACTGCTGAATAAATCAAAGGATAAGGGCAACAGATCCTGCTTTCTGCTCTGAAGTGTTTTATTAAATGTTTTATTAGAAACAGCACCAATTAAGAGTTGAGATCAGTCACTTACATATGATGCCATATATTTTCTTCCTCTGATCTAGACTAAGAAGCGTCCCTTCCCCCTGCCTGCCCAGAACAAATATTCCTTTGATAAAAGAAAGAACCAGAAACAAAACACTACTTCCTCCTCAACCGAAACAGAAAACCTAAAATAGCAAGACGGTTTATGAAAAGTATCCAGCTGACACTGGCTTAGGTAGGGATAAGTACAGTTGTCCGTGCTTAAGAAGGGAAAGGGAAGTTTACTTTGGACGGCTATTTGGGGGAGGCAATGAGATTCAAGTACTAAACAAGAGAGTTGACCAAAATAATAAGTCTTGGGTCTATCGTAGGGCAAGGAAGGAAGAGGAAGCAAGTAACTCCAGTGGAAATTTCCTTCCTTTGTCTAGTTTCACTTCAGGTATGGCTTCCATACTAATTTCTTGATACTAACTTAACGACGATTTAATTTATAGGAAGTGATTTCAAACGGCCCCCGGGCACTGCAGATGGTACCTCAGGGGCCCATCTGTTTCAGGATGAAAGCTTGGTGCACACCATTACATCACTCTGGCCTTCCTCAGCAACTTCCTATCCGACAAAATCTAGACGTTTGCTCTGTCAACAAGATATTTGTGTTTGTCCCCAGCTCTGGCCTTGGTTCCTGATTAGTTTTAAAATCATTATGCACCCAAGCTGAATAGGGTTACTGTTAGCAGCTGTAAGGTTCTCTTCTGGGCAAATCCCCAAGTCTGTGGTTTTCAGGGAGTGATTTCTGTCCTTTCCGCATAATTACACACTCTCCTGATTGATGAGCTGATCAGCCCTCCTACCCCCATCCAGAGCGAAAGCCTCTCTCTTCCCGCTCTATTTATTTTCCCAGGGGCCAGAGGGGAGGGGAGAATGGCATGGGGAGGGGGGCCTTGGGCTCTCCCCACATAAATGCTCAGGCATTATACAACAGTCCCAGTCCAGACGTGCCATTCCTTCCAGCCCCTGAAAGCTTCCCACATTGGTTAACACCATTTGAGGTATTGAAAACACGTGGCACGAAACCAGCTGCTATTCCTGGATGCTCACAGACTGCCCCCCAACACCCCAGTGCCCGCTAGCACAGGTCTACTTCAGTCAAGCATGGTCCCCGAATCACACACATCCATGATCACCTCTGAAAGTGCATACGTAACCTGCAACCTCCCAACTTTTCATCCGCCTCTGTTCTCCACAGAGCACAACCACAGACATAATGTTAACTGTGAGTGCCTGGTAGGCGACAGACCATAACCTTGGCAGAAATTACATTTTAAACAGGTTTTGGGTTTCTGTTGTTGTTGTGGAAGAGGGGGTTACACGTACTGATCGTTACAGCTTACTCTGAAATATCTGTAAGAATAAGGTGGGTTGATAGGTAGGTATGTAATAAAGCAAAGGCCACAAAATCCTAATTGTAGAATCTAGGTGGTGGGTACGTTCACTATACATTTCTTTCAACTTCTCTTTGGCATGTGAGTATTTTCTTAATTAAATGTTGGAGGGAAATGTTTTTAGTGCCTTTCTGAAAAATTAACTGAATTCCAGACTTCACCTGTGTTTGTGTTTCACCAACTTTCCCACTAATGTCCTCTTTCCACTCCAGGATCCATATCCAGGATCCCACTTTGCAAATTACTCATCCTATCTCCCTAGTCTCCTCTGGTCGGTCACACTTTCTCAGTCTTCCCTTGTTTTTCATAACCTTGATGGTTTTGGAGAATACTGGGCAGGTACTGTGTATTATATCCCTCAATTCGGATTTGTCTGATGTTTTTTCTCAGAGTTAGACTGGGGTGATGGGTTCTGAAGTGGGAACCATTGGAGGTAAGTTGTCTTTCTCATCACATCATATTAAGGGCGCATGATCTCAGCATGACCACTGGTGATATCAACCTTGATTATTTGGTTAAGGTAGTGTTTATGAGTTTTCTCCACTGTAAATTTCCCTTTTCATTCTTTCTATAATCTATTCCTTAGAAGCAAGTCACTAAATTCAGCCCACACTCAAGAGCTGGGGGAAATGAAGCCCCCGCTCCTGAAGGGGTAAGTATCTACATAAACCATCTGGAATTCTTCTATAAGGAGGACACCTCTTTTCCCTACATAGCTTATGTATATTTACTTTAATCTTTGGGTTACAATGCAGTACCGCTCTATTTATTTTGTTGCTCAAGTTGTTCCAGCTTTGGCTATTAGGAGCTCTTTGAGGTTGGCTCCTATGTCCTTTGGCATGCCCCAGCCTTGGCTTTTTGAGCATTTCCTTATTTTCTGGTAATACAAGATGCTCTAGACCTATAATTATCCATTTCTCCAAGAAGTCCTGATTACTTTTATTGAAGAATGGTATTTAGAAACCAAGACCTGGGTATACTGTGGCTACTGGGGTGTCATTGTTTCCAAGCCCTCTCAGTGAACAGATCTAGAAAATACACGTATGTATACTAACCCACATATGCACACTCACCTATCTATATGAAGCTAAACATATGTTCATACTGAGTTCACAGTGATGTCTCCAACTCTAACCCAGTACTGCATGGTTCCCGGCAGCCTTCTGCCCTTGCATATCTGTAAATTCTCTCTCCAACAGTGGGAAATCTGGCTCTACCTTCCACTATCCATTTATTTCTTTGTTTGACCCCTGAATACATTTCAGAATTGTTAACCTGTGCTCCCATGAGAAACAACCTTACCAACTAGAGTACATTGTTGACGTACTGTTTGTCTTTAGCCTTACAGTGTCTAGTCAAAACACCATTTTCCAAAGTTACTTAGGTTCATGCCTTTTTGTCCTTGCCCCCTTCAGTGAGGTTATGCCATACAATTGTAATACAGGGAGATTCTTTTGCCAAAGTCTGCATTCACCCTGGGACACACGCCCACACACCCTCCAGGTTTCTGTTTTTAATTTGTATACATTTCTTACATAAAGTTCTTTTTCTTTTCCTGCTTTACTGAGCTATAACTGACAAAATTATGTAAGGTAGTTACAGTGCACAAGGTCATGTTTTGATGTACATATACATTGTGAAAGGATTCCCCCCCACCCAAGTTAATTAACACACCTATCATCTCACATATTTACTTTTTTTTTTGGTGAGAACATGTAAGTTCTGCTCTCTTAGCAAATTTCAATTATACAATACAGTGTTGTCAACTATAGTCGCCATTGGATCCTCAGACCTTATTCATCTTATAACTGAAAATTTGTACCCTTCTACCAAACTCTATTTCCCTCGTCCCCACCAACCACTTTTCTAGTCTCATTCTACAAGCTCAACCTTTTTTCTTTTCTTTTTTTTAATGATTCCACATATCAATGACACCATGCAGTGTTTTTCTCTATCTAGCTTATTTCACTTAGCATAATGCCCTCCAGGTTTACCCGTGTTCTCACAAATAACAGAACTTCCTCCGTTTTTTAAGGCTGAATATTATTCTATTGTGTATATATATCACATTTTTAAAATCCATCATCCACTGATGGACACAGGTTGTCTGCATAAGTTCCTTAGTGCCAATCTAAATAAATAGTCTACTTAAATACTTGACATCACTTTCTATTGGTATACATATTTTATTTTATCCTTAGTACTTTAGTACTTATATCTGAGTGTATCCCACAACACCTATAATAATCCTGAACCACAGTGATTACTCAGATACTAATAAAATGAACAGATTCTATGAATTTATTTTTTAAAACTACTATGCTAAATTGACTGTAACAGTTTAATTGCTAGAGAATAAAACTGCAGAGGAAGAATGTTCATTGCAGTGTTATTTAAAGTTCAATAATAAGTAAATAGTTTTAAATTATACTACATTATAAAATATAAAATTATATTATACCTATAGGCTGGAATATGAATTACATGCAATCATTAGAAATCACTTGTTAAATATATACTAATATGAGATAATATGTACCTTATGTGTGTGTATCTAAAAATGGCAAACTATGTAATAAAAAGGACAGCATATCGTTTAACACATCTATCATATACATGTATGTCTGTGCAAAGAAAAAACACTGAAGGAAGAACATACCAAAAAATTATTTTTTTAAGTTCCTTTCTGTCTTCTTTTTTAATTAAAATTAAAGGAGAGAAGATTGTTTGCTACATGGGAAACTTTACAAAGGATTCTTCCAAGACATAAGGTGCTGGACCAGACAAAGAGGAAGAAACAAAATCAGGAGTTATCTACTGGAGTTCCACATCAGGTAAGGACCAAAGAAAAGGGAGCAAAAAGCACAGTTGGTGGATGCCCTCAGGTCACCTATAATCTGAGACTAACATAAGGAAGGTGAGGACAGTGGTGCCTGTGCTAATACATCCACTACAGACAGAAGTACAAGAGTGGACTGGAGAGCTGTCTGGGAAGCATCCTGAGAAATGTGGGGCTTGGACAGAGCCTTCAAGGACAGGAAAGATCTAAATGGGGGAAGGAAGGAGGCAGTGTGAATGGGGACAGGTATTAATAAATCTACCCACCCACCTGGAAGTTTTCTCATCCCATTCCATAAAAACCCAAGGAAGACCTTAAGAAATGACAGCCACAGCGGGAGCTTCCGGTTAAAGTGTCCCGCCCTCTTGGCAAAGGGCTTGCAGGGAGTGAGGCAGGATTACCTAACAGGATCTGGTTAGCCTATAGCAGATTGGATAACACTCAAGTGGCTGATAACAGGGGCCTAGCTCTGGGTTTTCAAAGATTAACATTTTTAAAGTGGAATTTACACTCTATCCCTATAAAAAAAAGCTTTTATTTATTTCTGGCTGCGTTGGGTCTTCGTTGCTGCACGCGGGCTTTCTCTAGTTGAGGCGAGCGGGGGTTACTCTTCGTTGCAGTGCGTGGGCTTCTCATTGTGGTGGCTTCTCTTGTTGCGGAGCACGGGCTCTAGGCGTGCGGGCTTCAGTAGTTGTGGCATGCGGGCTCAGTAGTTGTGGCGCATGGGCTCTGAGCGCAGGCTCAGTAGTTGTGGCACATGGGCTTAGTTGCTCTGCGGCATGTGGGATCTTCCCAGACCAAGGCTCGAACCCGTGTCCCCTGCATTGGCAGGCAGATTCTTAACCACTGTGCCACTAGGAAGCCCAAAAGTGCTTTTTAAAATAGAACAACACAAATAAACACATAGTAACCATCCATTACACTGAAAAGGTCAATGGCGACAATGACTAACTTTCAGCTTGTTGTAACTTTCCAAGGCACAACACTGTGCTCACCTGCCAGCCACCTCCAGGACCAGATCACACACAGGTGTAAACACAGAAAGAGCTATAGGACAACCTTCTACAAATGCAGGGCCACGCACCCAGAGAATCCACATCTCAACTCTAAGAGCTCAGGAGGAACAAGTATTTGGTTAACACTTAACTAGACAAGGCAGCAGATGTTTTACACAAGTTATCTCTTAGTCTTCACAACCAGCAAGGCAAGGATTAGTCTTGTAAATGGCCACTCAGTTTGGAAATGGCAAAACTTCAATTCACGCTCAGCTCCATCCAGCTCCAAGCCCGTCATCTTTCACTTGGAGTGGAGTCATGTGTTTCAACAAACCTTGAAAGCAGACTTAAACATACCTTCAGTATCACTCGTTTACAAAAAAGAGATATCTGTTCAGTTTTCTCTCAAAATAGTTCTATTACAATATAATTCATATATGATGCCAAGAATTCAATTTAAAAATCTAAAGCGTATTTTCAAGCCCCAATGCAATAAAGTTAACCACTTATGATTTAGCAAAATAATATCAATATTACAAAGCCCACAAATAAATCAACTTGATTACAAGTTGTAATTTTTTTTAAATGATGGCATGTCTAAAATATTAAAAACTCAACTTTTTTGCAATATGAAGACCTCAAATTGAGACATGAACATTAAGATTGACCTTTTTCATTCTCAATGAGGACTAATCTAGTTTGTATTCTAAAATATATTACCCTCTTCCTCTCTATATCCCCCTTCTCCTCCCCTTCCACTTACTCTCCCCTCCCCACAAAAAGAGGTTCTCCTTCTACCATTAGTTGCAAAACAAAAGTTCTATTCTGTGATCTATAAACCATGAAATATAAAAGGTTAGGACCCATTGATAGTTTAATCTCTGTTGTCCTGAGATAGAAATCCCCCTAGAAGGTTAAAACCAAGTATGTCAGGTATACAAGAGTTACTTTGCCCAAACCACCTGAAACGTTTTCCATATTAAAATGATTTAATTTCTTAAGCTCTCTTTAAATGCTTTGGAGTGACACTGTCAAATACACACTGAAGATGTTTGGAGTATCACTGCCAAACCTTAGCATATTCATTCACACAGGAAGCACTCAAATGCTGTTTGTTACAGAGTAAAAGAGATTTCAGGACAAAAGACAATGTCTTCTCTTTAAGCAAACCAGAATAAAACTTTAGTAATTAGTTTTTTTAATTAACAAGAAAGCTTAAGGGTTGAAATTTGGAGGTGGAGAGAAAGGAAATGCTGATGTTCTTATTTTTTTGAAGATTTTTTTTTTAATACAGATTGTAAAAGTAACAAATAATGAAAAATATGGTGTAAAGTAATTTTTTAACTAAGGAAAATTGTCAACCCTACCATCCAAAGATCTTCCACACTTGTTTTCTATGTACACAAACACATTTAAAGGGGCCCAGCTTAGAACCTGTACATAGTAGACCCTTAAATGTGTCAAACAGTTACATAATACATACTTTGAAGGGAAAAAAAAAAAGCATAAATGTGGTTACAGCATACATACTATTCTGTGGCCTATTTTTCAACTTAACAGTAGACAGAAGACATCTTTCAACACCACTCCACTCAGCTCCCCCTCACCATGTATAAAAGGGCTCGTTATTCCATTGTATGGGTGACCAAGTTTTCACCAAGCTCCTTTTGAGGTAAACATTTGGTTTTCCCAATTTTTTTTTGCTATTAAGCAATACTGCAATGAAAATCTATATAACTTTATGTGTTTGTACAATTATTTCCTTAGTATAAATTTCCGGTGCTGGAATTTCTGGGTCAAAGAGTTGTCATGCTTTAAATTAGCACATTGACAGGTTACCCTCCAGAAGAGATGTCCCCATTTATTCTACCAACACTGTATGACAGTACTCATTTCCCCATCACCCTTACCAACACTGGTATTATTCTTTTTCATCAAACCAACAGGAAAAAAAGTTCTATTAGCATTTAGTGAGCTCCTACCCTGTGCCAAGTGACATCTTAAAAGGCTTATGTGTATTAGGATAACCCTGTGGAGGGAGTCTAACTGATGAGAAACTAATGCCCAGATATGTTAAGTAACTTGCCCAAGGCCATACACTGTGTCAAAGATGCTACTGGGGGCTTCCCTGGTGGCGCAGTGGTTGAGAGTCTGCCTGCCGATGCAGAGGACACGGGTTCGTGCCCCGGTCCGGGAAGATCCCACATGCTGCGGAGCGGCTGGGCCCGTGAGCTATGGCCGCTGAGCCTGCGGATCTGGAGCCTGTGCTCCGCAGCGGGAGAGGCCACAACAGTGAAAGGCCCGCATACCGCAAAAAAAAAAAAAAAAAAAAAGATGCTAGTGGGGTGTGAACCCAGTTCACCCATCACCAGAACACACAGTAGAGCAATTAAATTTCTTGGAAAGGTCAAAACTCTGTTCACTCACTTACTCTCAATGGAACCCAACCATCTCTTCCCCCAGCAAGACCTGCTGAAAATTCTGATTTCAGGACCAGTAGAAAGACTGCTGGGCTGGTGTTAGGAGAACTGAATTCAAGGTTGAATTCAGCCACTTACAGGTAGCTGCTGTGTGACTCTGGGAAGACTGCTTACCGAGTCTCTTTCCTTGGCTGTAAACTACCCATATCTACCATCTCTATCTCAAAATGCTGCTGCAAAGCCCAAAACGAACCTCTATTCCTTCAAAAATAGCACTTTCCCTGTGCCCTGCACTGGTGACAAGAGGCCACCCCAGCTCCAAGGGTATAGGAAAGATGAACATCAACCCAGAAAACCAGCACAGCTAGGAGAGCACACAGGAGCATGAGTGATTCAAGGGGCCACGGGTAAATGAGTCACGGTGTACCACAAAATAGCAGCCATCCAAAAAGGCAAGGAGAACAATGACACAACACCTGGGAAACGCATGAAATCACACTGAACAGAAAAGCCTCTAAGTAAATGTATATTTTAGTTACAATTATATTTTTTACAAAGGCATATGCAAAGAAAGCAAGGGAATAAAGTCATGGATGTCGTATTAAACAAATAATATTCTTTTCTCCCCTTTCCCAACCTTTACAGAGCATCATTTAACATTTATAATTCTTAAAGTATTTTAATTGCTAGGAGAGCACAGATGGAAGTGATTAATTCTGACTGAAATAATGTATGTGAAAGTGGGAAGCTCTAAAACCCCCCATGAATGGTATTATTGTCAGAGCATGAAATAATCTAGCATTCCGCATAATGGCATTACAGTGCACTAACACAAGTTATTTTTACACTCTGCCACTTGGTTTCCAGCTCACCTGATAATGTACAGCATCAGTCATTTCTTTACAGTATTTTCTTTTTTATAAAGAAATGGGTGCATGTGGGAAAATGGCCAAACAGTACAAAAGGGTCTGCAGTAAAATGCAAGACTGTCGTCTATCCCAGCCCCCCAGCTCCCTCCCACAGGCAGCTGCTGTAAGTAGTCACTTATTAATACATATACACTTCCAAAGATGCCCAATGCATTTTTTTTCATTTAATAATATTCTTGTAAGTTTTTCCTTAAGAGCACAAATAAACCCACCTCAGTCTTTTAACATCTGCAGATCACTTTATTGCATGGACACACCAGAATTTATCAGACTCTACACTATGAAAATGTCTGACAAAACTATCAACCACTATTTACATAATTCTTTTCCCTTACATTGGATTCTCCATCCTAGCAAATTTTATGTCTTCTAAGCTCTTCAGCCAGCATACCAGGCCTGCCAGCACCTCCACAGACACCAGGCTCTCGGGGCTCCTTTCCCTGTACTTCCTGCTTCCAGCCAAACCCAGGCTGCATACACTTCTCCCAGATACTCCGTCCATCCATTGCTTATGCTGTTGCTTTGGCTGCAACCCATCCCACGTTCCTTTGCTTGGTTAATTCTTACTCAGTCCTTTAAGTCAGGGCTTGGGCATAACCTCCTTCAAGAAGGAAAGGATTTCCCAGCCCTCAAGGCAGAGGAAATGCTCCTGTGCTCGGTTCCTGCCGTAGCCTGGGTCTTGGCACCTAACCGCCTCATGATGAATGTATATGCATCAGCCCTGACCACTAGAATTTAAGCTCCCCAGGACAGAAACCACCTCTTACTGATCTCTGTAACTGCTGGAGTTTAGTACAAAGTCTAGAACACAGTTGTATTTAATACCCATTGAATCAAGCTGAAATGAATAAGGAAACTTCTGAACACCTCTTACCTTGGTAAGAGGGCTTGGTAGGTACCAAGCCCTACCAAGATGTACTGTACGAACATTATTTCTCACTGGGTACAATGATCCCCATTTTACAGATGAAGAAACTGAGGCCCCTGAAGTTAAGAAATTTGTCCAAGGGCATTAATGGAGAGCTGAAATTTGAAACAAAGTCTACTTTACTCCAGAATCACTGATCTCTCCATTATGCTCTTCTTCTACATGTTTGGATGCTGGAAGTTAAGCGGAGAGGTCAAATGAGCAGTCCCTAAGGGTAGGACATGTTAATTAACACTGTGGATAATCTAAGGGCACTGTGGTTCCCCCCTCCAAAAGAAATCAGCCAAAAGCAATCTATAATGTAGGACTAAAATGGCAAAAAAACAAAAGGGTTATGAACGAGCAAATCTTGTCTATAGCATCCACAAATATGCACTTAGCACACCCAGGCTGAGTCTTTCAGGAGCCATTCAAAATGAGAACAAGCAGACTTAAGCAGCTGCAATATCCCCACTTAATCCCACCAGCTTGCTCTCCCTGTGAGCACTGTTGGTTTGTCCCAAATTTCTCCCCACTCCCCAACACTGCACCATCTAAGTCTCCAGACCACTTACTAAAACTGACCTTTGAACCAGCACTCCTAAAGGATTTAAAGGTTGACTGGTTCTGGGCTTCCTTGGTGGCGCAGTGGTTCAGAATCCACCTGCCAGTGCAGGGGACATGGGTTCGAGCCCTGGTCTGGGAAAATCCCACATGCTGCGGAGCAACTGGGCCTGTGAGCCACAACTACTGAGCCTGCGCGTCTGGAGCCTGTGCTCCGCAAGAGAGGCCACAACAGTGAGAGGCCTGCGCACCGCGATGAAGAGTGGCCCCCGCTCGCCACACTAGAGAAAGCCCATGCACAGAAACGAAGACCCAACACAGCCATAAATAAATAAACAAATAGTTTTTTTTTAAAAAGAAAACAAAAAAAGTTGACTGGCAGCTACCAACAGATAGCTACACCTATCATGGGCAAGAGGTGGGAGAGAAGGGCAGCACTGCAGGAGTAAGTACCAGGGTCCTGTTAACCTGCTATGAGGCCTGGGGCCAGATATGGACCCTCCAAACTGGGCAGAGTAAGAATACCTACTTCCTCTTAAGGTCTTTAAGAAAATGAAAGTAGGTAATTTAAGAATAAGCACTTACCACAGAACTGGCACAAAGTTAAGGGCTCACTGGCATCTATCCAGTGACAGAAGAAATCAACCAGAGAGCAAGTGGGCCCCCTCCCATTCCCTCCACCAGGATGGGGACTAAGGAAAGGCAACTGAGAAGCCCCCTAATTAACACAGGAAGTAGTAAATGGCATTTAGCAAAGGTGGGAAAACCAGAAGAGGCAGCTCCTCCCTCCCACACAGGAGAAGTATGAACCAATCAGCAGCAGTCAATGAACCCAAACCTTGTTCACTAGGGGAGACAAAGAAGCAAAACTTATCCCAAGGGTAACCAGACACCAGCAAAAAAGACACACAGGCTGAAAACAAAAACCAAAAAAACCCTTTCTGGCGTATCATCAGCCACACCCAAACAAGAATGCCTCCTGACTCTGGAGGAAAGGTGCAATAAGGTAGGTAAGGGCTGTAAGGAAACGCACTGGGCAGTCAGCCCTGAATATACTGCCCAGTGTAGTGAGTAGGCACTTGTGGTGTGCTGACTGAAGCACATCTCCACTCCTCAACCTCCCTCCCATGGTTAGGGAGTATGGCTGGGTTTGGGTCCAGGTGTTTGGACTCATGTCACTCAATTCCCAAAACAACCTTCAAAAGTACCAGCATTCCAAAGTCACAGAAAACAAGCTCAGGAAGGCTAGGTAATCCGCCCAGGGTCACACTGATGTTAAGGGGCTGAGCTGGGACTTGAGCCCAGTCTGTCTGGCTTCAAAGTCTCATGTACCAAAAAAAGATAAGACAGGGGTAGGGGGTGGAGGGGCTCTGGGGGGAGGAAAGGGGGGGAAGTCAGTGAAGGTGGCCAAAAGGTAAAACTTGTAGCTATGAAATAAGTCCTGGGGATATAATGTACAGCATGGTGACTACAGTTAATGATACTGTATTGTATATTTGAAAGTTGTCAAGAGAATAGATCTTAAAAGTTCTCCTTACAAGGGAAAAAAAAACTGTAGCTATGTGTGGTGATGGATGTTAACTAGACTTACTGTGGTGATCATTTCACAGCATCTACAAATGCTGGATCATTCTGTTGCACACCTCAAACTAATATAATGTTACATGTCAATTCTATCTCAATAGGAAAAAAAGAAAAGACCCAACTGACAGAGAAGAAGGGGAGAGGGATCCAGGCTGGAGTCAGGACTAATAACAAGCAAATAGTGTAATAACCGGCGGGTTGATTGGGTTTAAAACCCAGATTTCAAAGAGTTCAGTCCCTTTCAGTGACTTTTTTTTTCCAGCTTTATTGAGATATCGTTGATATGTATGTAAGTTTAAGGCATACAACATGATGATTAGACACACATATATAGTATTGCAAAATGATTACCACATTAAGGTTAGTTCATACCTCCATCCCCTCACATAATTACCACTTGCGTCTGTGTGTGGTGATAACATTTAAGATCTACTTTCTTGACAACTTTCAAATCTATAATATAGTACTGTTAATTATAGTCACCATGCTGTACCTCAGATCCCCATTCAGTGACTTTTTCATCTGTGACAACCTAGGCCACACCCAGGCAAACCAAGAACCCCATGCTATTATTCCTCACTCCCTACATCCCAGGTTCCCTCCTCCAACCTATTTTTCATAAGCAAGAAAAATACTCAGAAACTAATTTCACTAGAAATTTCTTGCCAAAGGTCCACTTAAAAGGCAAAAACAGGGCTTCCCTGGTGGCGCAGTGGTTGGGAGTCCGCCTGCCGATGCAGGGGACGCAGGTTTGTGTCCCGCTCCGGGAAGATCCCACATGCCGCGGAGCGGCTGGGCCCGTGAGCCATGGCCGCTGGGCCTGCGAGTCCGGAGCCTGTGCTCCGCAACGGGAGAGGCCACAACCGTGAGAGACCCGCGTACCGCAAAAATAAATAAATAAATAAATAAGCAAAAACAAACCTAATTTTGAGGGCTTGCTACTTTTGAGTATTAATTCAAATAACTAAAAAGCATCCTTAGCAGAATTAAATATGAATGTACATAAGTTCCTAAAAACAAGCAATTCTCCTAGGTGTTGCTTTTCACCAGAGATCAGCGTCATGCTGTTTAAAGAGCTCTCAAAAGCTCTGTGATAGAAGTAAAATTAAAAGACAGCCTAGACCATTCACAGCCAAACATTCTCAAAAGTATGATCCTGTTGCACCCTTCCTCACTCATCCCAAGGTCTTGATACAAATGTAGTTGCCAAACCCCACTCCAGACCTACTGAAATACCACCTGTGGGCAGGCCTGGAAATGTGCATTCAGCGTAAGTGCCCCAGGTGATTCCTATGTGCAGCACAATACTGCTTGGAACTAGGGGTTACAGGAGTAGAAGCTGTTACCTATCTCCACCCACAGAAGTTCTACTCCAAGCCCACCCAGAGGACGTGAAGGAGTTCCTACAGGGAGGCGGGGATGCTGCTTCAAGAACCAAATTTCCTACTGCCCACTGGGCATTTCCAGCTGGGTATCCCAGAGGGGCCCTGAACCTGCCCCTCCCGTCCTAAGAGAGTTCTCGGTTCCCGGTATCATTCATCGTCCCCAGCTTGCTGCCCAGTCTGGAAGCAGCCTTGCTCTCTACCTTCAGTCAGCTGCCAAGTATTCCTTTTCTGTTCTGGAAGCAGCTTCCACTCCACTGCAAAAATCATCTCTCCATGCACACGTTCTGTGTTCTCATCCCTGTTCTAAAAGCATGGTGACAGAGGACCGGCAACCTGAGTTCAAATCTTGGCTGAGCCCGTTTCCTTGTCTGCAAAACGAGGATGACGACAACAGCACTCTGAAAAGTTTTTGCGAATGTTATATGAGCTAACGCACCCTAAATCCACGTTAAAAGGTATTCAACTGACTTTCATATTCTTCCTCCCGTTAACTCAGGCCCCGAACATCATCTTTCACCTGACCTACTTCAAAAGCCTCATAACAGAGAGCCCTGCCACCCATCTGTCCCCACGCCAGCCTCTCCTCCACACTGCTGCCACCCAAGCTTTTCTCCAACACACGGCTCTGATTTCATCATCTCCCTGCTTTAAAACCTTTGACAGCTATCACTGGCTGCATAGGATCAAGTCCGTACTTCTTTGCCTGGCAAGCAAGGCCTTTTGCAATCTGGCTCTCCCCTCCCTGCCACTGTACCCAAATGCCAGGCGCCATCTGTTCTAGTAACAACACCCCAAACATGACTTGTATTTTCATGCCTCCCAGCCTCTGCTCAGCAGGCTCCCTTCATAGAAAGCCCCTCACTCTCTTTCCCACCTGGCAAAGGGCTAGGCATCCTCCACCTCCACCCTGAAGCCTTCCCCAGCTCCAACTCCTCCTCCCCTTCCTCCTCCTGGCTCCCGCTGCGCACGTGTCTCTCTAACATTTGTACTCTGCATGCACTTGTCTCCTCAGACTGACACAGAGCTGGGCTTCAAACTCAGAAAGGCACAATGACAGCCCTCAAGAAATATTTGTTGGAAAAATTAATGCAAGACTTCCGCCACCCTGTGACAAGTGCAAACAGTTTCGAATTTGTCAAACAGTTAACACCTTCATGGTAACTTTTTACTTCTAAAACTCCTAAGGATATTATATTCTCTGAGCTAGCTAAGACTGCTCTTAATGAAGAAAGCAAAAAAAAAAAAGCCCTGTCAAGGTCAAATGCCTATAAATCCCATCAGCTTAGAACTCAATCACTATCCCTCTAAAAATGGTATCTCATCACTGTTTCCACGACAGGAGGGGCAATCACGCTCTTTGATTCCTCCTGGCTTGACTTTTGTACGTGGAGCTGGACAATTTAAGGAGGCCTTCTTACTTAAACAAAACATTTCAGAAAGGAAGGGATAAACAAACTGTTACTTCACAGCAGGAAAAAAGAAGTGTAAAAAAGCTCCAGTGAAAAAAAAAGAAAAAAAAAAGCTCCAGTGCAGCTGAACTTGAGTGGCCTCAGGGAATCAAGGTCATTCTCACAGAACAGGTACTACCAGGGCAGGGAGCAGCGTGCGCCCTTGTCTTCGTGAGACCTCTTCTTCCACAAGCCATTAACAAAGCCAAATGCCCCAAGACTTAGAAACACCTGATAGAAGAAAACGTATCTCGCTTCACCCATAAATGCCTATTTAAGCAACCTCCAAGCTGTTCCTTGACTTCTGCCGTTCAAAACATAGGCTGTTCAAACGTAGCCCGCTTCCTTGTCTGCAAAATGATAACAACAACAGCACTCTGAAAAGTTTTTGCGAATGTTATAAGAGCTAATGCACCCTAAATCCATGTTGAAAGGTATTCAACTGACTTACATATTCTTCCTCCTGCTAACTCAGGCCTCGAACATCATCAGAATTAATCATATTAATTCTCCCTTCCATGAGTCTTTAATAGGGCACAAGCCAGCAAAGAGAGTCCTCCCCCCTCGTGAGGATTCGGGGCCCTTCAGGGAAGCACCGATGCCTCTCCTCTGAAGGGAAGACTGCGCTCCACGTTGGCGGTGGCCCTGTTCATAAATAAACCACACGTAGGACTTGAGTGCGGCACTACAGACTTACTCCATCTAAATAAAATAAAGTTTCTCATTCTAAACCGCACTCCAGCAAAACTCTACATAAGTGTGCGGAGCATCTCATGTTCTCACAGGCTTAGTAAATAAATGGACTTTTTAAATACTGACTTTCATTAAAACCAGAAGGTTTGTTAGCAATATCCTCATGGCAATAATAAAATACCCATTTTATTCTCTGGTTCCTTCTCCTCTATATATTACCATCTAAAAATATCCCACTTGTTTGTTCAAAACATTTCATATAAACGTCTCACTATTTTAATATAAGCAACTGAGAAATTATGCATAAAGGTTATCTTGAAATCAAGCTCTTATCTGGACTTCTGTAACAAGTACCTTAAAGTTAGCAATTTTTAAAACCCTCAGAACAAACAGAAACTTCCATTCAATTACTGATCCAGAAAGCTGAATTTAAAAATTGGGTTAAGGAGCTTCCCTGGTGGCGCAGTGGTTAAGAATCCGCCTGCCAATGCAGGGGACACGGATTCAAGTCCTGGTCCGGGAAGATCCCACATGCCGCGGACCAACTAAGCCCGTGCTCGGCAACGAGAGAAGCCACCGCAATGAGAAGCCTACGCACCGCAACGGAGAATAGCCCCCGCTCGCCGCAACTAGAGAAAGCCGCGCACAGAGACAAAGACCCAATGCAGCCATAAATAAATAAATGAATAAAATTTTTAAAAATAAAAATAGGGTTAAGAGGAGAAGGGAGAAAAGGACCTGTTTTGGGCACCTATGAGCCAAGCACACTGCTATGTATAGCTATGTATGTCAGATGTTACAGAACGCCCGAACGAACTTTTTGGCCAGCTGAAATATTTTGTGTAGGTTCTCACCTTTAGTCTTGGCACGAACCCTATAAAACAGGAATTACTATTCCATTTTAAGACAAAGCGACAGAGGTCCAGTAAACTACCCATGGTTCATCTGGCTTCAAATATCATGCTTTTTTCACTATCTCCTATATATTTGTATTTTTTAAAAAGGAGGAGAAAAAAGCAGTGTATATGTGTATATTTTTAGTGTACTACTATAGGTACAAAGCACTACTCTGTCCAAGGCACCTTATTATTCACAACAGGCAAGTTGTAATGTATAAAATAGTATTCCTGCCCACTAAGCAGTAAACATAAGAATACGCTAGGAACTGCCAATGATAGCTTCCGTCCATCAAAGCTACTCTATATATACCATGCTATTCTTCATTAAGACATACAAAACGCCTTTAAGTTTGATTTTTCCCAGACACACAACAAGCACTTGGAAAGATCTCAAGGGAAAAAACTTAAATATCAAATTAAGTTAGCAAAGTCAGTTATGATACGAACTTTTATTTACATGTCTGGGTTTCCAAGACAATGTACATATAAAATTATCACCCTGAGGGTGTATTTAGATTTATGGCTGTACTTGAAATCAGCATAAGCATTTATCAGAAAAATATTCTGTTAAAATTTATCGAATAGAGGTAGAATTAATGCATATTCCTAAATTAATGTATTTAGAAATAAATCTTTATAGAACAGTGTTTTACCATTATTACTCAGGTAACTTGTCATTCTGAATAAAATTCTACCACCAGAAATGTTTAACACTCAAGCCATTTTACCCAAGAGTCACATGATTTATAGTCTTAAGATATACTGAAAACTTATACCCATTTAACCAGGTCAACTATTCAGAATACCATGGTGTTTCCAACCACAACTGGAATAAATTGAACTTGCACCCCTCCCCCACGATATATTAATAAATTTCCAAACAAACTCTAAGCCATTACTTCTTTTTTTTTTTTATAAATTTATTTTATTTTATTTATTTTTGGCTGCTTTGGGTCTTTGTTGCGGCGCATGGGCTTTCTCTAGTTGTGGCGAACGGGGGCTACTCTTCGTTGCAGTGCGCCGGCCTCTCATTGTTGTGGCTTCTCTTGTTGCGGAGCAGGGGCTCTAGGCACACGGGCTTCAGTAGCTGTGCTCATGGGTTCAGTAGTTGTGGCTCGTGGGCTCTAGAGCGCAGGCTCAGTAGTTGTGGCGCACAGGCTTAGTTGCTCCGTGGCATGTGGGATCTTCCCAGACCAGGGTGTGAACCCGTGTTCCCTGCATTGGCAGGCGGATTCTTATCCACTGCGTCACCAGGGAAGCCCCCATTACTTCTTTATATTTTAAAGAAAGCAACTTATGAATTGCTAAATTAAATTGCCTGCTCCCAAATCATAAGGAGAAAAAAGCACAGTCTAGGACCTATTCTTGCGAAAAATATTTAACCTGAATCTAAACGTGCCTTTAGATTAAAGGAAAGCCTCTAGTTTACAGAAAATACAGATGACAAACGAACAAGGTAAACACCAACACAAGGAAACAAATTCAGATATGGTACATCCTACAAGTTCTCTGCTGAAAGTCAGCAGAGGGAGGGAGGAGGTGGTATTTTTCTATATTTAAAAAACTACAGGGACAAAAGCAACAACCCACAGTGCAATATGTAACCCTTGACTGAATCCTGGTTCCACAAAACAGAAATGGTGACAAATGACATTTGGAGGACAATTAGATAACAGTAAGAAATTACTGTTAATTTTATTAAAAGTGATAATGAGGTGGTGATTTTTGTCCTTAAGTCTTTAGTTAGAAATGCATACTAAAATTTGTCAGCTGAAATTATATGATGCCTGGGATTTGCTTTAAAATATTTTGGCAAATTAACCCAACATTGTCTTCGCTAAAAGATGCTCTGCAAAAAAGCTTCTACAATTCAATGCACTTGGGAAATACTAACTCCTCTGTTTCCCTTCAAGGAGGTAGAGAATGAACATTAGAAATAAGGATGCTCAAAAGTCCTGCAGTTAAAAACAAAAACACCTGTTTTACTTTTGTTACCCCAGATCTTCCTGCTTATTTGAACATAAAACCTTGCTTCCCTGCATAATGTCTATTAATTTCCTGAGAGTCCATTTCCGTGGAACCCACTTTGGGAACTGCTGCCTTATCTAGATAAACCACCCTGAGGTAAGGTTCTCCTAAGTCACGTGCAAGCTTCAAGAATCCTGAATAATCAAATATTCACAACTGCATCTATTTGCAACTTAGGAGCCGCTCACCTCTTCTGTCTTTTGAGTCGATAAATTATTATATTTACTCTTTAAGTTAACATGCTTTAATTTATGTCATACTCTTTCTGTAATATGAAATTGCTACTGGAAAATCTCCCTCAAGTGGACTTAAATTTCACTTATTCACATCCACTTTCTTGGAAATCTACAATGGAATAGATTTCAAATTCTTAAGTTTCAAACCACACCTAGTTTTCACTTTCAAAAGTATCTTGAGATATTTCAAAGGGTCCCTCCCCAAACCCTCTTCAGAGACTCCTCAAAATAAGTAACTGGCTTCACAGAAAAAAACCACAAAACAGAACAAAACATAACCTCAAATCAAAACTCTTTCACAGTCCTTCAGGTGGTACTTAAGGGTTCCTAATAACTTACCTCAGAGACCCCCAGATTTCCATCTTTATGCACCAGAAGTGGTCCCATTCTTATAAACGGATCCTATGGGTACGTGAACAACTAAATCCCAAGACAAATTCACCTTACCACAAATTCTACTTACTCCACGGCTAAAAGTTTTATAGCAAGCTTTGAGATATCTGTAGTTCATTTGAGAAAAACTATGTCCTATTCCCCAATACTTTTAAAAAATCCTTTGGAAATTCACTTAAAAGAACACAAAAATGGCTAACAAAGAAATCTAAGCTAGAAGTCACTACTACAAGGAAAGAATCAAATTTGATGTCTCCCTGGCATCTAGGAAGTAATTTACAGCATTCAAAACCCTTTCATATACATTCCGTCATCTGACCCTCAAAACCCTGGAGAGACGCCTGTTTTCCATCATAACATATATCTAACATGGCTCAATTTGAAAGCTGACAACCTGTCAACCCTCAATTATCCTTACCATGGAGAGAATGTCGGCATAAATAATTTGATTCAGCTGAGCAGTGTAGTGTCCCTCACCTCCTGTCTCTCAGTGGGGATGCTCAGGCCAGACCCTACCACAGGGACTATCACACATGATTTTGCTTGGGGGTACTTGCAGACAGCTAACTGTCCATAGGCATTTAGATCTTCATACATATCATCCTCCAGGCCTTTCCTATTATTCCACAAGGAGAGTAGACTCTCCTTTGAACTCACTACACCTGCCTAGGATGGTCCAGTAATATCTTTGTAGCATCATCCCATGGAGCTTTCCATTTTCACCCATGCCAGTGTTCCCACATAAAAGAAGGACAATGTGTAACTGCAGGCAACACATATGAGGGCAGACAAAACTGCTTTGGAATAAAGTGACCCTGGTTTGGATACTGGATCTTCCTGTCTTGGCCATGTGTGCTCCTTGCTCTCAGATCCCTCACACGTACATGGCGCTCTCTACCTCCTAAGGTTGTCAAGGGCTGGAGGAGAGAGACCTTCCCCATGGTAAACAGCACAGAGCAGTGTTTAACAACTGCGGGTTGTCTGCCTGCCTTTCTCCCAGAAGGGGAAACAAGCAATTTTTAAAAATGACTAAGGCAAGCCAGGACCCAACCATCAAGAGGCCTACAACCCATAGGCAAAGCAAGCAGGCAAACGACTTTTTAATAAAAGACAAAAAGAGAAAAACATTACAATCAACGTACAATGTGCTGGGGGGATTAAATAGAAGGAACCATTTAGAGGCAGAAGGGAGAAATCAGAAAAATGTGAATGAGAAAGCAATATTTACTTAAGCTAGGCCTTGAAGGACAATGAAAATTTCAGTGGTGGGGGGAAGGGGAGGACAGCCTCCTCAGAGGCAAAATTGAAAGGAAGTAGGACAGTTACAGTCTCAGTGGCAGAGACACATGGAGGACAAGTGGGTGTAGTAAAGAAAGTTACAAATCAGACCACAGAGAATCTTGAAACCTATGAATAAAAGGGGAACAGCCAGGGCTCTTATCTGTCCTTGCATTAGCTATGGTGTTTTCAGTTGCAAGTAACAAAAACTACGTGACAATAAGGGACAATAAGGGACTTAAACTGGGGTCTCAAAACCTTTTGATCATGCAGCCCTAACAGTAAAAATATTAAACATGTACCCCAATAATTTATACATAATTAAAACACTAGTTACAAATTACATGTGTATACTAATGTAGTATATACATTATAAAACATCCATTAAAAAACTCTTTAAAGGATGAGAATGATCCAAACAGTATTCTTAGGTTTATTTGCATTTATTAATACACATCCATACACAATTTTGGTGCCAACTCATTAAATTTGATTTAAAAGGCATTTCCTAAGCACATGTCTACATGTTCTTATTCCTGTAGATTTACATCATTACCATTCAACTTTCTTTGCAAGAATCTTTTTAAACCACTTGGCTATTTTGTTGTAGTCAGTCTACTTAAAACTAGATGATAGGGCTTCCCTGGTGGCACAGTGGTTGAGAGTCCGCCTGCCGATGCAGAGGACACGGGTTCGTGCCCCGGTCCGGGAGGATCCCACATGCCGCGGAGTGGCTGGGCCCGTGAGCCATGGCTGCTGAGCCTGTGCGCCCGGAGCCTGTGCTCCGCAATGGGAGAGGCCACAACAGTGAGAGGCCCGTGCACCACACAAAAAAAAACAAAACAACTAGATGATGTAACCCATAAATCCATTTACATGGATAGAGTTCACCAAAGACAAGAATAAGAATGAGGGTACCACTGTCAGTTCCACCAGGTTGTAAAATGCCTCCTCTTCCCTCAGGCAACCTTCTATAACCTAAGTGACAAGAAGACTTTCAGATATAACAACCAGTGTCAACTCATCTATTAAATATTAGTAAAGCTTATTTTTTTTCTAGATAAACTTTTAATATTTTCTTTCTTCCCATATTGGATGGTCTGGCACACTCCACCTTGGAGATCACTGCCTCAAACAATAATAAAAAAAAATTTTCCCACATAAGAAGTTCTGAGTCACAGTGGTTTTAGGGTTGGTTAATTCAGCAGCTAAAAAAAGTCCCTGTGGTCTTAGGCTCCTTCCATCTTTGTACTCTGTGATTTTCAGAGTGTCAACCTGTTTTATTGTACTGACAATCTTAGGTTCTCAATATGGTGGGACCCAATAGTTGGTCAAACACTTAATCATTAACCAGTCACCAGCAACAGGTATGGATGGTATTACTAAGGTTGACTTGGCTTAATCAAGATGCACCCCCTGGGACCCAACTTACCCTGCAACACATGGGCAATGGAAAACTAATCAAAAGCAGCATTATGTTATCAAGCAATGTGGTAAATTCTTGCAGCAATGGGCCCCTGCTATGAATCATGTAACCACCAGAGCATGAGTGAGCCTAGACCCAGGCAGAAAAGCCACCCTGCTGAACCCAGCTCCAATTTCTGAATCCCAAGCAAATAAAGGGTTGCTGGTTTAAGCCACAAGAAGGAAGGGAGGACCAGGATGGGGAATGCTGTGGTATGGGCAAGAAGCTATCTCTGCGCCACAGCACTCTACATATGTAGGACAGTGGGTGAAGAAAGAACCATGCTGTTTCATTTCCACAGAATTTTTAAAATTCAATCATCTAGTTCAGAGTCAGCAAGCACTCAATAAACATTAAGAATTGATGTTACTAATCCCAAGTAATTTAGTATAAAGCGTGGCAGACAGAGGGGAGTATAATGGGTTACATGGGAATAATGACCAACTTCCGAGTTTTTTGCAGTAATTCAATACTCTGTTACACAAGTGCCTGTGCACGAAGCAATTCAAATCCCCACAGAGTGTGGAAAAGTCTACTACTCTCAAGACTATAGGGTATATATCACAGGAGCATTAGAAATGTTCACATTCTTTGGCATATTGGTATGTTGTTATGACCATCAACACCACTTTTGGAAACGTATCCTGCATTAGACAGCGAGCTCTTTTTGTTTACCCAGCTCCCTCTCTCTTCCATTAATAATGACCCCCTTCTTTGTAGGATACTTTGTCTCCCCACAGTCCCATCTTGTGGGTGTAATGGGGACTGCCAACCGTAACTCTCCTTTGGCTGGCATCAGGCCAATCTGGGTTCTCTCCAGGGTTTTCTCAAATTGGAACTAAGAACAAAGAGTCAGTTTCTTGATGATGAGAGGTTTTGAAGGTACCAGCAGCCAGGTACCCCTGTGTGCTGGGCCCTATGATTTTTTAATTTATTTTTTATTGGGCCCTGTGATTTAATGATGCGTAAATCATATCTGAGCCAAAGGGCTCTGATAGCCTGAGAGATATTTCTTTCCAAAACACCTAAATGTCAAAATGGGCTGGTTAAAATAAATTATAGTAATGTATGTAATGGATTTACTAAACAGCCATTAAAACAGTGCCAAAGAAGAATGTACTGATATGACAGGAGAAAAAACACATCACATAAGTATATGCTGTACTCTAAACTGTGCAGATACATTACATGCACCCTTGTGTGTTGAATCTTTTACATATTTCTTCAAAAGCACATGTAATAGAAGATCCCATTTTTGCATGAGCATATATGCATGAAAAGGTCACAGCCAAGTGTTTCTTAGAGACTTCCCCAACTCCGACCCCAACTCACAGAGGTAATAAGCCTCTGTTCTGGGCGTGGCAGACAGGGTGGTGAGTGGTGAGTCACCGTGGTTCTGGGCTGAACATCCTGGGTTCACATCTATATGGTTGTGACTGGAAGATTTTTACTAATAAATTCCCTCATGGTAAAATCTGTGCTAAAATTCAGGGACTATGCCATCCCTCTACAACACTTTTCTTGTCCTTGACATTCCTACCTATAGGACTCTTCTTTCCAGAATATTCTCCTTGATCACACACACCTGCAGGAGCCCCTAAAGACAACATCCACCCTAGAAGGGCATCCCTCATCAGTAACACAGCCAACCCAAACCAGAACCCCTTCGACACTGCACAAGATAACGTCTCCCGATAGCATTCTTTATCAAAAGTCCTCCCCTAAGCTTCAAAATCCATTCTCCTCATAATAAAAAACCAGAAGCCATTCTTCTGCTTTGCTGCTCTTGTCCCCTTCTGTTACACTGATAACCAAGTCTCCCAACTTCATTAGCAAATACTGCTTCATAACACTGTCTCTCTATGCACACCTGAAAATGGCAGTCTTTTTATTTTATAGTCAGCCAATCAGAACTCATTGATGCATCCTCTTCCTGAGGTTTAAACCCCATTGTTTAATATTTTTAAAAGATGGTCTTCTGAGAATAAGTTTAAAGAGCTGAAGATGAACAGGTTGCTCAGACATAAAAGAGCCTATGGCTTAGCACATAATTTTATTTTAGAGCCTTTTAAAGAAAATCCATACCAGCTTCCAGATGAGTGTCAAGTTGCGCTCAGCGCTCTTAAATAGGCAAGCAGGACACAGTACAAACATTTAGAGTCACAGTGAAAATGGGTCACCTGCAGCCTACTACTTCTTTACCATTAAGCCAATAGCATAAGGGAAGAATTTATTTAGCACAGGAAGTGCTGCAAAATCAGACTTACCCAGACATCAGTAGAAAGAGCCCAAGAAGGATGTCACCAAAAATGGGACATTTATCCAGGCTTTGTAATTCAGCTGAGAGATATCAAGAAGAAAGGCAAATGATATGTTCATTGCTTATTTTAAAAAAGATGTACAGATTTGAGAAGTGATTTCCTTAAGAATGCTGTCTGGGTTACTAGTCTGGATTATAAATCGCACTAGACACTGAAGCCTACTTAATAAAAAAGAAGTTGAAAATAAACAAATGGTTAGTTTGAGGTATGTGAATTTCTGAAACTCTCTTGGGAAGAAAGTTTTTATTACCATTATTACTGAACTGTTTTTAATCTCTGACATCAAAGCATAGATGTTAACCCTGGGGTTCTGAAACCCGAATAACCCATAAATGAAATGCCACATATTAACATTAGTCTGTTTGTCAAGTTTTAGCCAACTTACTTGTGACTCCGTGAATAAAGAGAGATACGGGGGTGGGAAGAGGGAGAATCAGAAGACCTAGGTTCAAGTTCACCTCCACCATTTATAGATGATATCAAGCAAACTGATCTAACTTGTCCCGCCTCAGTTTACTTAACTGAGGGTTTAAGGATAAAATATGTAAGTAAAGCCCTTTACAAACCCCAAAGTACTATTCTAATATTACAGTACTGGCTCCAGAATGCCTACATTTCTCAAACTACTGGATAGTCACAGAACTTTACGGTTGAAAGGTAATCCCATTACAGGGATGATAACAATGAGAAAACTAAGGCCCAGAAAGTCTTAAGAGCCTAGTAAACAGACAACATTTGTAAACTGGTGGGAGGTTGGGAAGAGGTTCTAGTTTTTCCACCATTAAAATATGCATTTTAAAGGATGGTTCAAAACAAAGCTATCCTAGGAACTAAAACAAATCTCTCCCCAGCAATACATATATTTCTTCTGCTTTATTTTGCTTTTGTAAACTTTACTCCTGTAACTTACAAGTTAAACAAACTTTTCATCAGAAAGATAAAAAATAAAGCCATGGGCTTCCCTGGCGGCGCAGTGGTTGAGAGTCCGCCTGCTGATGCAGGGGACACGGGTTCGTGCCCCGGTCCGGGAAGATCCCACATGCCGCGGAGCGGCTGGGCCCGTGAGCCATGGCCGCTGAGCCTGCGCGTCCGGAGCCTGTGCTCCGCAACGGGAGAGGCCACAACAGTGAGAGGCCCGCGTACCAAAAAAAAAATAAAAATAAAAATAAATAAAACCATCTCTCTGACTATGAGACTCACAGCCTACTTGTAACCCAACCCAGACAAAAACCTTTACAATTGGGTTAGAAATGTCTAATGGAAACATCGACATAACATGAACCTCCAGCTATGCTGGCAGACATCATTATAATATGGATTACAGTTCTAGCAGCCCAGGGATACTGATTTTAATGTTCCCGGGAGACAAAGAATTAATCAGCAACTCAGAGGGGGGTGTTGCCTAAAAATGAACAATTTAATCGAGAAAATTCCATTGTCTTTAGATTTGTGCCCTCAATCACCCACTATCAAAAACCCACTATGGCACCAAATAAATTGTGTGTGGTTAAAGAGACGAAATGTTCTTTTCTACAGGCTGTTATGGGAAGCAGAAAAAGGCTGACTATGAATCAGTTATGTTTTAGTTCCACGATGGACATAAATTATGATAATTTAGACATTCTGGTGGTTAAACCAAAAAAGCAGGAAAACCATGGCTCCCAAGTCCCAGTAAAAGTTAAGTCTGTGGTATCACAGCTGAAAGACAGGGTCATGAAAAGTGACCTTAAATTTATTTCTGGACTTTCCTGCCTCCACTAAAATCGATGACACTATTTCCCATCTCTTATTGTCAAATCACAACAATCCGGAAGCCTGGACCGAATTCACTTGGCAGGTAACAGGAGCAAACCTAAGAGGAAGTCCTGAAGGATGTCAGATACCATATTTCCTTCACTCCCACATACTTTTCATCTTAATACCTCCAGGATATATTTACGATGAGTTCTGACTGACACTCACCAAGCATTCTGGCTGACACAAATTTTGCAAAAACTGGCATACTCCAAGGGAAGGTCCCTTGTGAGATCTTCAGTAGCTTAGATGAGTAATAACAGTCAGACTACCACTATAATGAACATCTCTCGGTGGCTCATAAATTCTTTCATTCCCAGCAATCAAAAAGCAGCTGTTAAAATCCTGGAATCTTCCTAGTAGCAGATCTTAAATACCTCCAAGCTGGCCAGGGAAGCTTCCCAACTGCTTTCTTCTCCTTCCCCTCCCCCATCCCAGGAGTGCCAGGCTGGCAGGAATAACGATGACCCAGGAAGGAAAGAAAAAAAAAAAAAGGGAGGGAGGGAGGAAGGGAGAGAGAGAGAGAGTAGCGGATCTGGTGAAAGCAGAGATGCAGACTCCCTTCATTTCCACTACGCATTAATACCAACTCTCTGTACCAACTCACCAGGTTTCTCCTTCCCTCTCCTATCCCCATGCCCCTCCAAACACATTAACTTCTGCAGTCTGATGGTGTGGCATTTGGAGTTAATGACCTCAGCAGTCCTAAGGCCATTCCTCAAAGATTTTTAACCAGTCACTTCCTTTCCATGCCAGAGTTCGAGGCCCATCCCACGGGAAGATTCAGCTTCCTTTTTACCTTGTAACCCGCCCAGACGGCGATGCTCCTAGGGTCAAGTTCAAGATGAAGGTGCCCTCCTAACCTCCCGGAGTTGACTCAAGCAAGAACAGCGCTACCGAGACGAGTCCCATCCCTCAAGACACGGGGATCTGGGGCTGCCAACAGTGGACTGGAGGGGGCTGGGAGGGGTAGACTGTCGCCGAGCCCGGCGTCCTCCGAAGCCCTGGCCGCGGCGCCGTATTTCTACCTGGCCACCGCCGCATTTCCTCCCGGAGCCTTACACAATAAGTGAAGTAAGTTTTGAGAACGCCGGTCCAGAGACATTTCTGTCTGCAACCTCGGCACACAATGCCTTGGGGCTTCCTTCCTCGCCAGCCGTTCCGGAAAGCTGCCGCGCCAAAGCGGGGAGCCCGTCACACCCACAGCGCTGCGCGCCCGCACCCCAAAGTCCGGGAGGAAGAACGTGCGCCCTGACATAAGTCCCCCCAAAGAAGTGAGCACTCTTCAGTTTCCAAGAACGGGGGGGGATACACAATCTTGAAATAATTCTCACTCTCCCTAAAGATCTAATCCTAGGTCCCCCCCACCCCCCAAAAAAGAACGTGGATATACTCATCGCAGTGTTCTTGGAAGCGAAGCAATACTTTCAGCCCAGAGTGGGGCAATATGACTCCCTCCGAGGCTTAAGTTCACCCGTCAACTTCGCGACCCACGCTCACCTCCGGGGGCGTCCCGGACCCCGCGGTGCCAGGCGCGCTTCCTCCTCGCCTCCCCCAACCCCAGGTACCAGGCGCAGCCCAGGCCCTTGCCAAGCCCGAAGGCAACAGAGGAGGCGGGAAAGGGGGCGCGGAGACGCGCCGGGCGGAGATGGTCCAGAAACTCGAGCGTGCAGTCGCGCGTTCCCGGCGCCCCCGAACCCCAGCTCCGCCCGGGGCCGGCTCGGTCCGGCGCGGAGCTGAGGCGAAGGGAAGGTACCGATTCTCCAGAGCCGCCAGGACCGAGGCCCGAGGCGCCCAACAAGTTCGTGCCTATCCCCGGAAAGCTCCCGGGTGTGCCCAGCGAAGGGGGGGCAGGGAGCCTCCAGAAACTTTCCCACATGCCTTTCCACTCTCCCATCACCCTCTCCTCCTCCCGAGACCCCTGCTCCCCTCTGCACCGCAGCAGCTGGCGCTGCCCGGGACGCGCGGAGGCCGGCGGCGGCGCCGGGGCGGCGGGAGTTACCTACCGGGAAAGTTTCCAGCCCCTCGGTGAGGTTCCCCACCGCTAGGGCCGGGCCTCGGGGCGCGGCCAGCTCTGCGCTCCGCGGCTGCCTCTCCGCCAGCTCCCAAAGCGGCCGCTGCTCCCGCAGCTGCCACAGCTCAGGCTGCGCTCCGGCCCGTCCCCCCGCCTCGCACGGCCCACACCGGGGCCTCATTGGCAGCGCGAATCCCCGCCCTTGCGCGTGTTCCCGAAGGCACCTTCCTCTCGCGCGCCCGCCCGGGCCGCGCCTCCCGCGCCCCTCCCGCGCCCCTCCCCGCCCAGGCTTGCGGCGGCTCCCGGGACCCACTGCGGTCCGGCGCGTGAACTTTCTGCGGGGTGCCCAGCTTCCCCCTTGGGGACTAGTCCCCCGAGGCTGCGCTTGGTTCCCTGCAGGATTGGACCCAAGATGGGCGATAGTCCATCTTTTTTTCAACCTCTAAAAAAATCAGTGAAGTGGCCTGGCCTCCCCTCCTTGCTGCATTTTGAAAACAGCCGAGGAGGACATATGGGAGCAATTAACCAAGATGAAGTTTTGGTGGATGTTTTAGGGTGACTTGTGTGGCTTTCTTGAATTTTCTCTGCCTCACTTAACTACATACACACTCACTCACTTTCTTGGGCAAGAATGAGCTAAGGCAGATGTAAGGTGTAAAGGGCACCTCGCCTGCTGTGTCTTTTTCTTTCCCGAACGCGAATTAGGGAGGTTTGGGGACCGGTGATTGCCTCGAGCGTCCCCGGGGCCGGGTCCCAACAGCCTCCTCCAGCCGCTCGGGGCTGGCCCTGCGTTGTCTGTGCTACATCCTTGGAAGGCAAACGTCATGCTTGTATCGGCGGGAGGAGGGAGGTATGGAGGTAGGAGAAACACAAAGATGCTATTATTGTTTCGGTCGGTAGCAGTAAATTAAATTCCCGAGTTCCCAAAATGTTTTGTTATCCCCCAGCAGAGCAAAAGCCAGGGTAGGGGCTATGGATTCAGGAATCCTGGATTCCCAGGCAGGCAATTCAGGCTGGGGGGCGCAGCCTACTCCACACCTGAAGGCTTTTAGACCAGCCTTGTTCACGGAGAGATCAACTAGGACTGTTGCTGTCTTGTGTGGCCTGCGGGAATCATGCACGGGTCACCCCAATGGTGTGTCTAGAGCAGGGAATACAGAAGTTGCTATAAATGGATTTATTGGCAACCCCTAACCTTGCTGTGGCAAATCCGCCTTTAAAGACAACTGTGTTTTAAACGAGTCCCCACATAAAAACTTCAACCTCACGCAGAGCTTCCCAATATAAAGATACCCGGTGAGAGGAGCGTCCATATTTAAAGTTCCCATGAAAAGGGACAGGAAGTAAAATGCCACACAATCTCTTTACATAAATAAAAGATGACTGAAACTTGCTGGCTTTTTCACCCACAGTTTCAAAGGCCTGATTATTACTGTGCTGATATTTGAACAGTAAACTTATCAGCAGGCTTGAAGTCTTCCTGAAACAAAGCAGGATATGAATATTTAAAATAAAATATAAACTGACTAAATCAGAAGAGCAGTTGACTTATTTCTTCACTCTGAAATGTCCCATTGCTGAAAAATATGGTAATCTGTTTTAATTTCTCTTGAAATGCACAAAAGTTACCAGTCTTTCAACAACAGATGAAAAAGCAGGACAGCAACCTCAGTAATAAAAGGATGACACAAATTAAAGAAGAAAAAAAAAAAAAAACTCCACGCTAGTCTAACTAATCTTAAATATTAAGATATAAAAGAAACAATCCTAGGGAAATAGACTGGTACAGTTCCCTGCCTCCCACTTCGACTTCATTATAATAGGTGAAATGTATAAGTGGATGAAATTTACAATTTGTATCACATTTTTCTGCCTTTGGCTCTTCTAAGTTATATTCTCCAACTTTTTGATGAAATTGCTCTGTTAAATTGGGTTTTGAAGACAATGAAATTCATTTTTTTCCCTCTATCCTCAAAGCTCCCTTAGTAGCAAGTAGAAAATCACATAAAGTAAATATGCTAATTACCAGCATCATCTTTAAATTATTCCTAGTTGAAAATTTTTTGTCTTTATAGCTTCAGAAGTCACAGTCATTAAAGAAGTACCTTCATCACTGCCTAGTTAGGAGTGTTTAACATTCTAAACAGGCATACAGCTAGCAATCTGAAATTTGTACACAGAAGGGCCCTGTCTCCCCTTCTTCCTGTAGTGTTTATATAATCCAAACTACCTATGTTATTAGGTAGTTATAATTAACTATATTATTATGCACAATCTAATCTCCACCTTTAAACAGTTAACGTTACATACAGTATGTCATACTAAGAACATCAAAGCTGTCTTAAGCTGTGAGTGAAAAGGGTACATTTTATAGAAAACAAGGCCAAAAACACAGAGTAATAAAAATTCATGGGTGAGGGAAAAAAAAGGGGGATCCATTAAGACCAAGTCTGCAAGAAAAATTTATGAACATTTTGTAAGCAACTAAATAAGTGTAGTATTAGTGGAACACAGGTTCAAAAAATGAATTTTAATGATTTTTAAAAATCTGCTTTTCCCTTAAAAAAATAAAAGATGTTTTTGGTTAGTTGTTAGGTGAGGGCTTGAGTTTTAGGGGGAGGGGAGGGCAAGAATCACTTCTTGCTTTTCTTACAGTATTTCTGCTTACCCTATCCAGTTTAAAAAGCTCACTCATTACATTTCTGTTAATTCCAGTCAAAAAAAATTAAAAGAAATATAGATCACGTGAATGTTATATGTTGAACACGTTCACCAAGCATACATACAATATACTGGATTCTATTTTTAAATTTTCTGTCAGTTTGCCAGCAGTGTAGCTTTTCTCAGCAGAGTGAAAGAAAACAGCAAATAAACTGGTTATTTTACCCTACAATTTATTACCCAGGGCAATAGGCTGAGGAAGGCGTGAGAAAAGAATGTGCCTTGTGAGTGTTAGTACACTATTTTCCCTTGCTCAGATTCTTAAGTACTTCTATTTTAAAGCAAGACTAAGTTAGGATCATAGCCAGTGTTTATTATGGTATGTGTAGTATAGAAGACATAGTGAGAAGTGAAATGTTTAAAACAGTATAGTACAGACTGCCAACAAACACATGAAAGAATGCTCAACATCACTAGTCATTGGAGAAATGCAAATCAAAACTACAGTGAGGTATCACCTCACACCCGTTAGAATGGCCATCATCAGAAAATCTACAAACAACAAATGCTGGACAGGGTGTGGAGAAAAGGGAACCCTCCTGCACTGTTGGTGGGAATGTAAATTGATACAGCCACTATGGAGAACAGTATGGGAGTTTCCTTTAAAAACGAAAAATAGAACTACCATATGACCCAGCAATCCCACTACTGGGCATACCTGAGAAATACCTGGGCATACCTGGGCATACCTGAGAAAACCATAATTCAGAAAGAGTCATGTGCCACAATGTTCACTGCAGCTCTGTTTACAATAGCCAGGACATGGAATCAACCTAAGTGTCCATGAACGGATAAAGAAGATGTGGCACATATATACAATGGAATATTACTCAGCCATAAAAAGAAACGAAGTTGAGTTATTTGTAGTGAGGTGGATGGACCTAGAGTCTGTCATACAGAGTGAAGTAAGTCAGAAAGAGAAAAACAAATACCGTATGCTAACACATATGCATGGAATCTAAAGAAAAAAAAATGGTTCTGAAGATCCTAGGAGCAGGACAGGAATAAAGATGCAGACCGTAGAGAATGGACTTGAGGACACGGGGAGGAGGAAGGGTAAGTTGGGACGAAGTGAGAGAGTGGCATGGACTTATATATACACTACCAAATGTAAATAGATAGAGAGTGGGAAGCAGCCGCATAGCACAGGGAGATCAGCTCAGTGCTTTGTGACCACCTAGAGGGGTGGGATAGGGAGGGTGGGAGGGAGACGCAAGAGGGACGAGATACGGGGAGATATATATATATATATGTATAACTGATTCACTTTGTTATAAAGCAGAAACTAACACACCATTGTAAAGCAGTTATACTCCAATAAAGATGTTTAAAAAATAAAAAATAAAACAGTATAGTAATTAAATGCAAAAACTGAGACAGGACTTTAAAAAAATGAAGGCAAGGTAGGCAATCCAGACTCAAAATAATTCAGCCCACAAACACTTTGCCTAGTTTGGAGTGTTTTTTAATGTTTACAGAATTCATTCTGCTTTGATCCATTCATTCCTCCTTTCCCTTTTAACGTTTTGGAGAGGAAACTGATTTTTTAAAACCTGGGGAATAATGAAATAAGTTGGGTTATATTTAGGAATCAGTTGGGAAAAACAAAGAAATTACGTACCCTTACACAGTTCCTGTGTGTGTGACAATCCATGGTCACACACATATACCAACGCATGGTCAGATGTAGGCTAATGGCAGACATCCATCCAGGGATATCAAAAGCCATACTTGTACACAGTTATTCAGGCAGTTAAATTAAAAGAATTGTCTAACTGGACATACAAACCCCTCTGCAGGTCTAGCACATGGCCTGCCAATATTGTAGAAGCTCATCCAATAGTGGCTAGGCCGTGAATTATTTAAACTGATAAGGAATCCACTGAGGGAAGAAAGTAGGGAGATAGATTCAGGGGTTCACATTTCCTTATTGGAATATAGGAGTAACTAAAATCCTGGGAGAATCTGCTTTAAGGTGGCATGCCTCTGACTAACATTTAAAATATAGATTTAGTCCAATATTCTGATGGTGAAATGGTCTGTTGAGGAAAGAGAAATTTCCTGTGTTCAGGAAGGGTAAGGTAATGCAATCAGGTAATAATCCTTCCAATAAATGTTGTTGAGTCTGGTTAAGATGGCTTAAAAAGAAAGGAGAAATGTGCTGTTTAGTTTGAGTATAACAAATGCATTTTACTATTCCCCACCTTGTGAGGGGTGCCTTCCTTCTTCTCAGCAAGTTATATGAAATTCCGGACATTACAGTCATAATATCTAGACTCCAGTTCTGACTTTGGCGGTTATTGTTTGTGATTCCTGGCAATTCACTTAGTGTTTTTGAGCCTCCGATCCCTCAACTATGAAATAAGAAGGGTAGCATGGAATCTCTGCCTCACAGATTTGGTGGGAAGATTAAATGAAATAAGGTGAAAAGCACTTAATAAATTAGAAAATGCTCTACAAAAGCTAATTTTTATTTAATAAACAATAAGCTATGTTTTCCCTCCCCATTACCTGGGACCACTTTGTTTGGAATAACAACCTAGAGACTTGATCAGGGCAGCCCAGAGAGCCCTCGTTTGCCAAATGTGAGAGGAAGAGTGCCTTAACAATGATGCAGAAGTAGATAATAACTCCAATCAAGCCCTCAGAGGCTCATCTGGGGGTAAATTGGCAGTTCTTGTCTCAAACAGTAGTAGTCAGGGGCCATTTTCGTTATTCTTCTGTGTTAGTGATAAGGAAGAAAAATTGTAGTATATATACAATACAGGTGGACCTCACTTTATGCAAATCAACATATGGAAATTCTTAACTACACAATATACTGATTAAAGGGAAATGTTTCTTCTTTAAAAATTCTTGCTGAGATTCTTTCCAAGTGCCGCTACCATCTTATTTACATTATTAATAACTAATAATCATCATTTCAATTCTGTGAAATAGTACTGATACACTAAGGAGATTATGAGCTTGAACCCATATAAACATTTTTTGTAACACCAAGCACTAGTCAAAACTCCTTTGCAGTTGGATATTTATTTGAAGAAATATAAATCAGACACTAGCACCTACCACAAGATTTGGTTTAAAGGGCAGTGAACAGGAGGCATAAATATGGAGAGTCTAGACTAACCGGAAAGTACGGTTTTGTCTAAAAATCAGTTTGCTGTTTCCCCTTTGATGATCAAAAATCCTAACGCAGAAATGGATGAGGAATATTGATTCTATTGATGATGATGATAATCAATTTCCTAGAACAGAGAGAGGTTTCTCTACTAAAGGGCAATGTAGGATAGACAGAGACAACTTCCAAGCCAAAATGTTCATACAGCAAGATTCCTCCATTTAGAAAACTATCTTTTAAACTAGTCTTGGTATTTAATACAATAATTAGAAGTTCTATCTAAAACAGTCTATTAAAAATCTTTAAAGTTGGGGCAGAAATGTTTAAATCTACACTTTTGCACTCTAGATCTTTTGTGTGTGTCATGTCTAAATGTTTCAATCGCTTTAACGGGGATCATGTCTGCCTAAGAGAAAATAGGGCATGATGTAATTATCACTGGGCTTCATTAGAGAAGCCACCCCTTACCTAGAGCATTTGTTCTAAAAACCAGCTACTTAGTAAAGATTGATTTGACTACCTAGTGAGCTGTAGCTAAAGCCCTGTTACCTTTCAGTGAATTCAAAGCTCTTCTAGCTTTCACAGCTAATCTATTGCCTCTCACTCTTCAAGGTTTTCTGTGCCTTTGAAAAGACCACCTGAAGGGAAAGAGATTACTGATACAATTACAATAGAAACAGGTTAAAACAAGACATCAGGAACCCAAAAGAAGACAGCAATCACTGGGGGTTAAAATTAGATGATGTCCTCTTAGGCTCTTCTTCTTTCTAATTCTCCACACCCTCACTCTGTCCCCAAGAGCCAACCAGAAAGTTAGAGGCCTAAATTTTGTTAACAAAGAATTAGTACTTGCAATTTAAAAAAAAAAACAAAAAAAAACTGTCCTAATATTTATCTGGGAATCTATATTTAACTTATTCAAAATAAGGTGGCATTTGGAGAAACTGGATCACTCATACATCACTGGTGGAAATATAAAATAATACAGCCACTCTGGGAAATGATTTAGCAGTTACTTTTAAAAACAAACAAACAACAACAAAAAAAACCCTAAATATGCAACTACTATATGACCCAGCAATTACACTCCTGGACATTTATCCCAGTGAAATGAAGACTTGTGTTCACACGAAAACCTATACACAAATGTTCATAGCAACTTTATTTGTAATAGCCAAAAAGTAGAAACAACCCAGAGATCCGGCAACAGACGGATAGTCAAACAAACTGGTTCATCCATGCCATGGAATACTTACTCAGCAATAAAATGGAATGAACTATTGGTGCACACAACTTGGATGAATCTGCAGGGGATTATGCTGAATGAAAAAAAGCCAATTCTAAAAGGTTACATACTGTATGATCCATTTATATAACATTCTTGAAATGACAAAATTATAGAAATGGAGGACAGATTACTGGTTGCGAGGAGTCAGTGTTGGTGCAAGGTGGAGGGAGAGCAGAGTGACTATAAAAGGACAACAGAAGAGATCCTTGGAGTGATGGAAATGTTGCTGTTTCTTGACCATGTCGATGTCAATATCCTTGTGGTACTGTTCTATAGTTTTGCAAGATATTACTATTTGGGATAAACTGGGTAAAGGGGACAGGAAAGCTCTATATTAGTTCTTACAATTGCATGTGTTGGAAAAAGTGATCCCAAGACAAAAAGTTTAATTTAAAAAAATCAGACGGCAAAAAAAAAAAATACTCAGGAAGATGAAAACCAAAATAATAATAGAAAAAAACTGTCATTAAACAAAAGGTCCTGTGTATCATCACTCAGAATGACAAACGTATCAAAAGCAAAGACAGTCTCAACATGTTGATTAAAACATAACATCCAGAGGCCCTTGAGAAGAGTGATCTGTACAATAAATAATGCTGATGACCAAATGGCAGAGTTGTTTAAAGTCTGGTCATAGTGAATCTGACAGCTTTTCCCAACTAGAATGTGAGCTCCATAAGGACAAGGAATATGTTGCGTTATTGAATGAATATAAGTTGTGCATTTTTTCCCAGTTATCTATTGCTGTGTACTAAACCATCCCAAACTCAGTGTCTTTGTATAATAGCAATCTAGGGTTTGCCTGGGCTCAGCTAGGCAGTTCTCACTCAGGTTGCGGTCAGAATGTGGCGCTGGTGGGGTCTGGAGCCTGGACTAAGAAGACCCAGAAGAGCTGGGGCTCCTTAGGCATCTCTCTATCTGTCTCCACGTGGTTTCTCCACATGGTGGCCCCAGCATAGCTAGACCTCTTACATGGTAGCCTAGGGCTCACAGCACAAGTCCCCAAGAGCATCTGTGGAAGGTGCGTGGCCTTTCCTAACCCAGACTCAGAAGTCACACAGCAACCTTTATTGCTCTTGTTGTGAGTGGCCATGGTGTAATAAAAAGGCCTTGGGCTTCAGAGACAGGCAGACCTGCATTCACAGCCCAGTTCCCCCTTCTTGGCAAAGTGATTTAACCTCTTTGTAACCCAAGGTGAAACTGTTTTCTTAATAACTGGCATCAGAATTCACCTTTAGAAGGTATTCACTGGGAAAACATTTATTGGGTCAGGAGGTAAGAACTTTGGACCTCAGTGTAAGTTGAGAGGCAAGGCATTACAGACAAGGGCTAGACAGCTCTGAGTGTGACAAGGAGAGGAATCTGTGTTTGCTTCTGAGGAGAGGAGGTAAAAGGAAACTGCAAGATAGCAAAAGGTGCAAAGCAATGTGTCTGACTAACCACCCCTCCCCACTGCCCTGAAAAGTTCCCTTCAACGGAGAGGCTAAAGGACATTATAAAAATGATAGAATGTCTATTACTAAACTGAAGGTTGTTTACAGTCACGTGTGCTTCTGTGTGTCCTTCTGTGCCATTCTCCCCTCCCTCTGCAGCTGACATACGAATTATACTTTAATGACAATGACTGTATTCACTTTTCAATGTAATGGCACAAAGTAGATATTCAATAAATAGTAACAGGTATTATAGCTATTGATCAAAAATTCAAATTTTACATGTCTTAATAAAAGTGACTAATTATTCTTGATATACCAGTTAAGGCCATCAGAGAAAATTAAGCTTAAAAGGGCTTAACCAATAATAGTGTGTTATTGGCTCACTTAAGTGGCAAGGCCACAGGTAGAGTAAGCTTCAGAACTGGATGATCCGGCAACTCAACAAGGTCATCAGAGAATGATTTTCTTTCTACCCTCTGCTCAGCTATGTACCATGTGACCTCCATCCTTCATCTTAAAGCCAATTCCCCTTGGTAGTGGAACATGGCTGCCAACTGCAATTGAGCTGTGTTTCCCTGTTTGCATCTAGTAGGAGAGAAGCCACATTCTTGTCCCAACATTATAAGCAAGAGTCCTGAAAGTCACCTTTATAGGACCGTCTGAGGTCTAGGGTCCGCTTCTAAATCAGTGACAGTGGACAGGGGCAGGGATGTACTGATTGGCCTGAGTCAGTCGTGGCCTATCTCTGGTGTGATATCTCTGGTGTTAGAAGAGGAGGGGGTTAGTTTGCCTCAAAGCATGTGGGCAATGCCAGGAAAGGGTAAGTTCCCCAAAGAGTATCAGATTAGGGAGAAGCAAACAAAAAAATATTTACCACAATTGGCAAATATGGATTACAGGCAAAAATCCTCCAGATTATGAACTATATGGGGGGAAATAATCAAGGGGAGCTTTGGTGATTAAAAAATAAGTTATATGTTTTTTTTTAACCACAATTTTAAAAAAAAGTTGGGAATCACAGATATAACAAGAAAAAAAAACAAAGGGAAGAGAAAAGGATAATAGATGGATTGAAAATGAAAACAGAAGTATTGGAAAGAAAAAACATAGGCAAAGATAACTTAATTGTAAGAGTCTTGGCTCAAGAAGAAGCTAATAGGTTTCTTTTTTCCTTGAACACAAATCACACAGAGGCCTAGTTACAAGGTTTATGAGAATCATCAGCAAAATGGAACAGAAAAGAAAAGAACAAGAACAACTTGAAATAAATCTCACCTAAAAAAGGTGGGAGGGCTTCCCTGGTGGCGCAGTGGTTGAGAGTCCGCCTGCCAATGCAGGGGACACGGGTTCGTGCCCCGGTCCGGGAAGATCCCACATGCTGCAGCGCGGCTGGGCCCGTGAGCCATGGCCGCTGAGCCTGCGCGTCCGGAGCCTGTGCTCCACAACGGGAGAGGCCACAACAGTGAGAGCCCCGTGTACCGCAAAAAAAAAAAAAAAAGATGGGAACAAATACTAAATAAGGGACGGATACAAGTAAAGAAGCATCTGAAACCCAATTATCCAATGGCAAAATTTATGCAAACTTTTTCCCTTTTAATGTATAAATTCTTTGAATACTACAAATGGAATAAAGATAGTTAACAATAAATACTGAAATTGTATAATATTTGCATTAGCGTCCTGTGGCTACTGCCACGAATTACCACAAACCTGGGGGCTTCAAACAACAGAAGTTTATTTTCTCACAGTTCTGGAGGCCAGAAGTTTAAAGTCAAGGTGTCAGCAGGACAGTGCTCTCTGCTCCCTCCAAAAGCTCTGGGAAAGAATGCTTACTTACCTCTTCCAGCTTTTGATGGACCCAAGCATTTCTTGGCTGTGGCTGCATGACTTCAGCCTCTGCCCTCACCTCTGCATGGCCTTCTCCTCTGTGTCTGGATCTTCTCTTCTGTCTCAAATCTCTCTCAGTCTTTCTTTCATAGGAACTCTTGTCATTGGATTTAGGGCCCCTACCTACATAATCCAGGATGATCTAATCCCAATATCCTTAATTTAACCGTATCCACAGAGACCCTTTTTCCCAATAAGGTGACATTCACAAGTTCCAGGCATTTGGACCTGGACATATCTTTTTGGAGGGCCGCCCCTCAACCTACTACAATATTTGTTAAAACAGAAAAATAAGCTAACCAAATTGTATAAAGATCCTAAGACTAGATTTAAATTTTCAGATCAATTATATTTGCTAATGAAATGCTTATTTTTATTTTTTCTGCTTAATACAAGTAATTTATTGTATTAAATGAATGCACATATATGTAGTCATCTAGAAATTTGTATCATTGTAGTTAAAGACATGCAGAGCAATTAGGTTAATGACAAATGGGTGAAATCCATTTCCATTAGTAATTTTTTAAAATGCAAAAAAAGGGGACTTCCCTGATGGTCCAGCAGTTAAGACTCCGCACACCCAATGCGGGGGCCCCGGGTTCAATCCCTGGTCAGGGAACTAGATCCTGCATGCTGCAGCTAAAGATCCCACATGCCACAACTTCCCGCATATTGCAACGAAGATGCTGCGTGCCACAACTAAGACCCAGAGCAGCCAAATAAATAAATAAATATTTTTTAAGGCTTTGGGGAGCCATCGTACACACACTACCTTAATAAAATATATATTTGAATTATAAAACTCAGCTTATAAGTCAGGGTCTAGTCAGGAAAATAGAAACCAAGGTAGGTATTTCAAAGAGAGGGCACTTCATATAGGAAACTATATTGCTGGGAGAGCTGAAATGTCAAAAAGGGAGAGGTAGGTAACCCTGAGATCAGTAGGACAGAAAGACAGAAAGCAAGTGGGAAAACGAAGAGGAGGGGGCAGCACTATAATAGCACAGGACTGCACTTCTTACTGCGTCACTGGGAGCGCTAAACGGGATGCTGGGAACACCAGGGACAGGGCAGCCAGAGATGAAGTCACTTCTAGAGATACTGCCAGAAACAGAAAGAAAGAGACTTATGACTTCTCCCCTCTTTTCCTCTAATGCCTTCTAATTCTCTGCCGGCACCTTCTATTGGCAGAACTTAACAGGAAGCCAGCTAGAAATGAAGCCTGGGAAATGCAGTTTCCAGGCTCTTAGCCCCAACATTTCAAAGCAGATTATAGGAGGGCTGATATAGAGCTCAGAGACAGCAGGTAAATAGTCAGCAGATCCAGTGATTTGGAAAAGCAAGTGTATTTCTACATTGCTGATAAAACACTGTGAGTCAGAACACAGCTAGAAATAAGAAACTCTTCATACTCATTGACTAAACAGTGCCACTTAGGGGAACATAACTGAAAGAAATAACTTAAAGGCAAAAAAGAAATAAAAAATTTGTACCAAGATGTTGAAAGTGGCACATTTATAACAGCAAAAGCACGAAAACAGCCCATATACTCAAGAGTAAGGAGATGATTAAGCAAACTGTGGTAAATGGATGTAATAAAATACTCTAAAGCTTAAAAAAAAAAGAACCCATGTATTTCAAATAAGTATGAAAATGTTCACATGAAATGAATTTAAGGAAAAAAAGTAGAACTTTTAGAACTGTATGTGTACTATAATAATTACAATTGTGTAAAAATGTACAAAGCATATAAACAAAGATCAGGGGAGATGAAGTAATGTAACTAGTTTAGAGCTTAATGCTTCTTAGGCTTCTTTTCTTCTATAAAGTTGCTTAAGTTCTTAATTTAAAAAGAAAAGTAAACGAGTCTTTAATTGTATATTTAGATTCCAAACCAAATGAAAATTATGTGTTTCATGTTAAGCTGCTTTGAAGAAAAAACCAACAACACACACACACACACACACAATACAACCTGGCTAACCATTCCCACCATAGCACTTTTTACAACTCTGGCATGAGTCACTGCCATGGCCTGAGGCCAGTGTCCAATTGGTCTAGAGATTTTATTTTACAACCTGAGAAGACTGGCTCTCTCCCAGTGCCTCTGGTCTCCTGCCCTGAGCTGAGCCTTTCTTCTTGTTGCTATACTTCACGTATTTTACTACAGGCTAGGAACTGCTAAAGTTAACTAAATCAATGAATAAAGATAACAGGTGGGTAAAAAACAAAACAACAAAAACCAAACCAAACCAACAAAAAACCCATTAGCCTGTTAATGACTATTCGGATTTTTGTAAATATTTATTGCTTCAAAATGGTCTGTTCTCCCCTGCCGCTGCCCCAACCTTCTACACAGCCTGAAGTGCCTTATACCCTGCCTGAAACAAAACCTCCTAAACCCAGAGGGCAGAAAGGCCACACCTTTGATTCACCCCTCCCCTAGCCCATGTTGCTTCTCAGAACCTTGATATGCCAAGTACTTTGCACTCATGAACTCTGCCTCATTAACAGGCTCATACAGATGCTTGTCACAGCTGCCTCGCGACAACTGGGAGTCTGAGAGTATGTGGTTACAACAGGGAAAGTATGACAGCATAACTGCCTCCTGCAGGGACCTTGGCCATCCCCTGGGTTGGCTCTCTGTGTGGTTGATTAAGCAGGTAGAGGCCTTCCAGGAGAAACAAGTGCCCAACTCGATTCGCTTGTCATTTTTGCCTTTTGTGATGACTTGAGAATCATCTTCCAAACGGTGTCTAGATTCCTGTTCCAGTTTCTCCACTTACCATCTGTGTGACCCTAGGTAAGTTATCTCAGCCTCCATGCCTCGGTTTCCTAATGTATAAAATGGGAGAAATAACAGGAAATAGCAGTAGCTGCTTCATAGTTATGCTGCAAAGATCAGGGACAATGCCCTTAAGGCCTAATGGAGGATATTGCTAGTTTTCTACCCAAGATCCATTCTACTTTTCTTTTTTATTAACAGAAACACAGTTTTGTTTGAGGTGGCAATGTGCCCGGCTAAAAATACTCTGTCCACAGACTCTCTTACAGCTATGGTGACCATCTGATTCTGTTCTACAGGGAGGGGCTTCCAAGAAAAAGACAGTTTCTGATTTAAAAAAAAAAAAAAAAAAAAGGGACAGAGCCAGTTGGCATGTGTATTTTGCTCTTTGCCCTTCCTTTTTCTTTCTGTATAGAATGGGGATACCTGGAAGAAAAGCTGCCATCTTGGAACTAAGAGAACAAAAGCTACGTGCTAAGAATGGTAGATCAGGAAGCTAGGAGGAACCTGAGTGTTTGATGATTTTCTCAAGCTGCTGTACCAGGAGTGGGCTACCTACTTCCTAACTTCTTGTTAGATGAGAAAAATGAACTTCATTTGGCTAACGACTGGGGTCAGGTTTCTGTTATATGCAGCTGAGTGCTATCCTGACCTAAGCACTCAGCATACTGCCTGCCAATAGTAATACCTTAATACAGGTTACTTTTCATTTTTCTGTAAAGCGTCATGATTATAAGTCACCTGTCATGGCAATGAGCACTAGGAGAGTTTCACAGTTATTGCTCTGGAATTTAGTTATGGTAAATAGTGCATAAAGTTATCCCTCGTCAACTATGACTAGTAAAACATTCTCATTATTCAGAGACACTGGCTGTAATAACATTTGTTAAAATAGAATTTGACATTGTACTGTTGTTTTCTAAATTGCTGCTAGGTTATATTCAGCTAGTCGTCTGAGGAGATGATTTTACTGATAAATCTAGAAAATTTATGAGGGGGAAGGGAATAGGACATTGAAAAAAAATTTTTTTCCCTCTTGGTTAATCTTTCTTTTTTTTTTTTAACAAATTTATTTATTTATTTATTTTTGGCTGAGTTGGGTCTTTGTTGCTGTGCAAGGGCTTTCTCTAGCTGCGGCGAGCAGGAGCTACTCTTCGTTGTAGTGCGCAGGCTTCTCATTGCGGTGGCTTCTCTTGTTGCGGAGCAAGGGCTCTAGCCACGCGGGCTTTAGTAGTTGCAGCACACGGGCTCAGTCATTTTGGCTCGTGGGCTCTAGAGTGCAGACTCAGTAGTTGTGGCACACAGGCTTAGCTGCTCCATGGCATGTGGGATCTTCCCGGACCAGGGCTTGAACCCGTGTCCCCCTGCATTGGCAGGTAGATTCTTAACCACTGTGCTACCAGGGAAGTCCTTTTAATTTTATATATTTTTTAATACAGCAGGATCTTATTAGTTATCCATTTTATACATATTAGTGTATATATGTCAATCCCAATCTCCCAATTCATCCCACCACTACCACACCGCTCCCGCCACTTCCCCCCTTGGTGTCTATATGTTTGTTCTCTATATCTGTGTCTCAATTTCTGCCCTGCAAACCAGTTTATCTGTACCATTTTTCTAGGTTCCACATATATGCATTAATATACAATATTTGTTTTTCTCTTTCTGACTTACTTCACTCTGTATGACAGTCTCTAGGTTCATCCACATCTCTACAAATGATCCAATTTCGTTCCTTTTTATGGCTGAGTAATATTCCATTGTATATATGTACACATCTTCTTTATCCATTCACCTGTCAATGGGCATTTAGGTTGCTTCCATGACCTGGCTATTGTAAATAGTGCTGCAATGAACAATGGGGTGTATGTGTCTTTTTGAATTATGGTTTTCTCTGGGTATATGCCCAGTAGTGGGATTGCTGGGTCATATGGTAATTCTATTTTTAGTTCTTTAAAGAACCTCCATACTGTTCTCCATAGTGGCTGTATCAATTTACATTCCCTCCAACAGTGCAAGAGGGTTCCCTTTTCTCCACACCCTCTCTAGAATTTGTTGTTTGTAGATTTTCTGATGATGCCCATGCTAACTGGTGTGAGGTGATACCTCACTGTAGTTTTGATTTGCATTTCTCTAATAATTAGTGATGTTGAGCAGTTTTTCATGTGTTTCTTGGCCATCTGTATGTCTTCTTTGGAGAAATGTCTGTTTACGTCTTCTGCCCATTTTTGGATTGGGTTGTTTGTTTTGTTAATATTGAGCTGAATGAGCTGTTTATATATTTTGGAGATTAATCCTTTGTCCATTGATTTGTTTGCAAGTATTTTCTCCCATTCTGAGGGTTGTCTTTTTGTCTTGTTTGTAGTTTCCTTTGCTTTGCAAAAGCTTTTAAGTTTCATTAGGTCCCATTTATTTATTTGTGTTTTTATTTCCATTACTCTAGGAGGTGGATCAAAAAAGATCTTGCTGTGATTCATGTTAAAGAGTGTTCTTCCTATGTTTTCCTCTAAGAGTTTTATAGTGTCCGGTCTTACATTTAGGTCTCTAATCCATTTTGAGTTTATTTTTGAGTATGGTGTTAGGGAGTGTTCTAATTTCATTCTTTTACATGTAGCTGTCCAGTTTTCCCAGCACCACTTATTTAAGAGGCTGTCTTTTCTCCATTGTATATCCTTGCCTCCTTTGTCATAGATTAGTTGACCATAGGTGTGTGGGTGTATCTCTGGGCTTTCTATCCTGTTCCATTGATCTATATTTCTGTTTTTGTGCCAGTACCATGTTTTCTTAATTACTGTAGCTTTTTAGTATAGTCTGAAGTCAGGGAGTCTGATTCGTCCAGCTCCGTTTTTTTCCCTTAAGACTGCTTTGGCTATTCAGGGTCTTTTGTGTCTCCAAACAAATTTTAAGATTTTTTGTTCTAGTTCTGTAAAAAAAAAAATTGCCATTGGTAATTTGATAGGGATTGCATTGAATCTGTAGATTGCTTTTCGTAGTATAGTCATTTTCACAATATTGATTCTTCCAATCCAAGAACATGGTATATCTCTCCATCTGTTTGTATCATCTTTAATTTCTTTCATCAGTATTTTATAGTTTTCTACATACAGGTCTTTTGTCTCCCTGGGTAGGTTTATTCCTAGGTATTTTATTCTTTTTGTTGCAATGGTAAATGGGAGTGTTTCCTTAATTTCTCTTTCAGATTTTTCATCATTAGTGTATAGGAATGCAAGAGATTTCTGTGCATTAATTTTATATCCTGCAACTTTACCAAATTCATTGATTAGCTCTAGTAGTTTTCTGGTGGCATCTTTATGATTATCTATGTATAGTATCATGTCATCTGCAAACAGTGACAGTTTTACTTCTTCTTTTCCAGGACATTGAAATATTTTGATGAACATTTATTTTGTTTGGTGGAAAGAAATGTTCATTTCCAAGAGATGCTTGCTTTATTTTCATTTATGAATATAGTAGATTAGTTTCTTTGCAACTCAAGAACATTTTAATGCTTTCTAAGTAAGACTGGTGGTGGGGGTAGGGAGAAGAGAATGTTGTTGATTCATCCAAGAGTAAATCTGAAATTTACTTAAAAGCTCTAGGAGATTTGTCAAGACTTTCTGAAAGGTTAGTATATGACACCATAAATAGCTTGCCCTCATATCTCTGCTTCATCAAGCTCCTCTACTTGGACTGAAATATGGAGTCACTCCCAACATCAGAAAAGCTATTTCTAGCTTCTGTCTGGAAATATAACTTCACCGTGTTGACCAGGGTGAAATCAAAGAAACTATCAGATGTCTCCTCAATCCACTAATTAAACTGCGGTTCTCTTTTCTCCATTTTTATACTTTCTTATTCAAGTAGAGGAAAGCAACAGGATAGGTTGGGTTATGCTACAGTCAATATTAAAATCTCAGTGGCTGAAGATATCAAAATTTGTTCCTTGTTCATTCTCTTCAGCCTTCATGGGTCAGCAGGACACTCTTCTCATTGAACCCAAGCTGAGAGAAACCACCACCTTGAATGTTGCCAGTCATCACATCAAAGGAAAAAACCTTGTACTGGAAGTTTCAAATATGTATCACTTTTGCTCACAACTCAATAGCTAGAACCAGTCCCATGGCCCCAGGCAACCAAAAGTGGACCTTGAAGGGTAATCCTACCATGTACTGAGAAGGGAAGCACCAACAAGGGTTGGCAAATTGCACTGACATTAGAGAAACAGCATCACTGAATGCCTGTTATATACCAGCTGTGTGTCACAGCACTTGTGTTATCTAATTCTCATAACAAATCTTGATATTAACTTTAATTTTCAGATGAGAAATCTGAGGCTTACACAGGTCAAGTAATTTGTCCAAGAGTCCCATCAAATATGTAGATTTGATTTCAGTTTCATCTGATTCCAGAATCTGTGCTTTTTCTATTATTTCCCCAAGCCTCCTAGTATAATGTGTTCAGCTGCTCACAACCTCACAACCTTGAGGGTTCGAGTGGAATAGGGGGATAGGGAATGGAGAGAAGGGTTTATTGTTAAGAAATACTTTTCTCCACAAAGCCAAATTGTCCATTTCTGTGGCCTCATTAGTACCACGAGGGGACCAAACAAAGTAACCTAACCAAGGATCTGAAATTGAACCCACCAGAACAGAAACAAAAAATGACTAAAACGAGATTGTGGAAAAGGAGATACTAAGGATGCCAAGTGAATCAGTGCCATCAAATTGAGAGGCAGCATCATGCTATTTCTTTTCCTCAAAAACCTTCAAGGGATCCCTTCAGAATGCCTCGCATTACCCAGGGGGAAGCCCCATTTTTTAAGGAGCTCTCTTGGCTGTTCCATAATTCTCAACCTTAATCCATAAGATTATTTACAATTTTGGGAAGTTCATTAAAAGCATTATGTATATATCAATATCATTGCTCTGAATATACGAATGCTGACAGGGATTCACATTTTGACTTGAAGTATGTACTCAAGCATGCCTACGATACAGATTCTATCTAGAAGTCTCAGGCAAAGCACGGTTGTGTACCATAGAACTGCTTCTACGAGGGATGTAATTTTCAGTAAGGAGAGAATGATCCTTTAAGCTTTTAAAATGGTTTTTGCACTGTGACTCATTTCTACTCCATTGTTAATGGTAAGACCTTAAGTATTCAACAAAAGTTGAAGATGTGGATATGATATAGCTAGATTTTGATTTCTCTAAGTACACACTAAAAAAAAGTTTCTGAACTTGAAGCCATATAATTCCTCCTGTTGTGAAGACTATACCTAAAAATGCTTGTGATGTTATATTACATGTAAAAGGCAGTCCTTACACTTTTACAACACCATTGGTTCTAGAGCTGCTGGGCTGCCAGTTTTCACCAGGTTCAATATACCAACCTGGAGTGCTTGCATGGGTCAATGCCCCACCTCACCTCTGATTAGGTCTATTATTATTATTTATTTTTTTTGCCGTACGCGGGCCTTTCACTGTTGTGGCCTCTCCCGTTGCGGAGCACAGGCTCCGGACGCGCAGGCCCAGCAGCCATGGCTCACAGGCCCAGCCGCTCCGCGGCATGTGGGATCTTCCCGGACCGGGGCACGAACCTGTGTCCCCTGCATCGGCAGGCAGACCCTCAACCACTGCGCCACCAGGTAAGCCCTAATTAGGTCTATTTTAGCAACACTTTTGTGTGTTATAGATTACAGATGATCCCCACCCCGCCCCCACGTCTTAATTTTTCTTTAGTATATTACTTTTATAGCACTTCTATGACAAAATGTTTTTTTTATTTGAAAAGTGCATTTACAGTAAGAGATCAAATACTGCAGATTACACACTCCTATATTACTATTTTTTTTAATGGAAATCACTATGAAGATAGAGTATCAAAGACTCAGAATCATACTCTTAAAATAATCAGTAAGGCATGGAAGTCAAAACTCAATTTTAAGAGGAATGTCCTAGAGTTGAGGGTCAACCCTGCCTTATAACAGCCAAAATTTAAGTCACCTGAATAAACAGAGAGACAAGAAGGAAAGGGCAACCTGAACTCTGCAAACTCTCATATTTAAAAGAAGAAACAGAAGAGGTAATTCCAATTGACCCCTTGTGTTTTATGGGTTTTGCATCTCTGGGAAGGTTAAGATGACAGCCCATTCTAAACACACGTCCATTTACATTAGCAGCCTTTTCTATGGGTGACTTAAGTTCATATTTGAAACATTCCAACAGAGAAACAGAAAAGACATCAAAGGACCAAATAAATCCACACAAACATGGGAATTTGAAAGCCAGTTTATTTGGACTTTATCTCACTCTTATTTGCCCACCACAATCCAAATGAGACCATAAAACAGTCAGTATACGAAAGACCTGCTTTTCATAGTCATAACAGTATAGATCTGGACTGTCTTTGGGGAATGTTACAGTGGATGCTTTGGTTGTGTTAGCAAAGGGGACTAGGGGAGGATGTTGGGACAATTATTTTACTAACATATTTTAAATGTCTCAAATAGGTGTCAAGTTCCTGTCTGAACACTAATTAAGCCTGGATACTAAAAATGAATAAGAACAGGTTGAGAGCAGTTTTTATACTACGTGGGTGGTTAACCGAAATGGCCATGACTGGAATGGCCCTGAACACCCCAACTTTGATGATATAATTTAAGTTGAACAGTTTAACTTTCCAGAGGCAGACGGTCTAGGTCTAGCTAGATTCCTTTGTCTTAGCCTAACATTCTCTTTTTGATGACTTTTCCCCTTCTTCTCTTACGCTCCTTCCTCCCTTGATGGTATCATTACATATGGAAAATTATAGATGTTTAGTTTATATAACAGGCAAGATTAATATTTACTTTTTAAAAAATCTGGTACATGGATAAAATCCATATAGCAGCACATACAGTACTCACATAAAAAAACTCTGGGGCCCTTAACTTCTGTAAGGGCTAAGGAATGTTTTTAAATGGAGAGGAAGAAATGATGAGAATGTTTGCTCCAGGATGCAGACATCAGTTCCCTGGTGCCATTAGCTCAAAAGGAATTAAATGTAACTATGAACAGGGGAAGTTGTTAAGTCAATGGTATTTTTTTAGGAACTTCTTACTTTGCAACCTGGCTAGACTGATTTTCTGGGTTTGTCCAAGGACTGCAGAGATAAAAAATGATGTGAACAGAAGATAAAAACTGAAGTTCTAATGGGTACAACCCAGAGGAAGGCTGTGGAGTTGATGAGAAAGAAGCAGATGTTAAATACTTACTTAACTTCTTTAATGGTGTCTTAATATTGGCATTACCATTAATCAAAGCTGCCAATTTAAGTACTGGTTCTTTAAGAAAAAAATCAGAAAGGGGTCCTTTGTCCTTTGTTAACACAAACATAAATATTTGTACAACAGAGAGAAATGCCCTTCTGTGGTTTTCTCCTTTGCAAGTCAGGGATGACTGGATAATATTTAGTTAGAAAAACATAATGATCGATGACTGGCAAAGTTTTATGCTTTACATCACTGAGAGGAGATAATTTTATATTTTTGGCTTGTTTATATGTGCAGTCACCAGTACTAGTCACTGAGTTTCTTACATGCTTTTTGAAATATGTATTATTCTTTCTAGGTCTAGCCAATGTGAGCTAGTAGTTTTCCATAAAGGTTGCCCTTTTCAACTTAAAGTTTTTTAATTTAAAAATCATAAATGCAGGGCTTCCCTGGTGGCGCAGTGGTTAAGAGTCCGCCTGCCGATGCAGGGGACGCAGGTTCGTGCCCCAGTCCGGGAAGATCCAACATGCCGCGGAGCGGCTGGACCCGTGAGCCACGGCCACTGGGCCTGTGCGTCCGGAGCCTGTGCTCCGCAACGGGAGAGGCCACAGCAGTGAGAGGCCCGCGTACCGCAAAAAAAAAAAAAAACAAAACATAAATGCTAATTATAAAAATATAAACAATGAAGAGGAATATAAAAAAATTTTAGAGTAAAATTTTTACAGTAACTTGTTCTCCGTTACCCTTCTCTTCATACTCATTTTAGCTGTCTGTTGCTGCATAAAAAATTATCTCCAAAATGTAATGGCCTAAAACAATAAATATTTATTATCTCACACAGCTTCTGTGGGTCAGTAATCTAAAGTGGCTTAGCTGGGTGGTTCTCAGCTCAGAGTCTTTCACAAATTGCAATCATGGAGCCAGCAGGATTGCAGTCATCTGAAGGCTTGACTGGGGCTGCAAGATCCGCTAACAAGGTAGGATCCACCCACACACCTGGCAAGTTAGTGCTGGTTGTTGGCAGGAGGCCTCAGTTCTTTACCACGTGGACCTTACCACAGGGCTGCTGGGTGTTTTCACAAGGTGGAAGCTAGTTATGCCCAGGGTGAGTGATCCAAAAGATGGCAAGGAGGAGGCTGAAAGTCTTGTATGACCTAATCTCAGGAATCACACACAGACACACACCAAATCCAAGCCACACTCAAGGGGAGGGAAATTGGTCCTCACTTTTGGAGACAGAAGTACTAAAGCACTTGTAGACATACTTTAGAACTACCATAGTGCTCCTATTCTTTAAAGGATAATCACTGTTAATATATTGTTATATAATGTTTTAGACATTTTTCTATGCACATACAAATATATATATGAGGTACATATGAATGTATATCTATTACATATACATGTTTTACATATATTTATAGTTGTTTAGAAAATGCTATGAATATTATTTTACAAATTTTTATTCATTACATAATATGTTAAGGATATCATTTCTCCTTGTAACACATAGCTCATTCTTTTTAATAGCTGCATAGCATTCATTAGATACTAATAACATAATTTATTTAATCATTTCCCCAAAGATGTACATTTGGGTTATCTACAGTTTTTTTGTTACTATGAATAATATTGCAGTACACATCCTGGTACATAAAACCTTGCCTGCTTATTTAAGTATTTCTGCATGATACATTCTTATAAATGGAATTGCTGTATCAAAACATTTCTGCTTTTACTATTTTGATAGGTACTATCAAATTGCCCTTCAAAAGTTTCCTTTCTATGCACAGTTACATTACTCTTACTCATACTCTCTGTTTACTGATTATTCCTACTGCCTGTGGTATCTGTGCAGAATTTTCTCATCTCTGGTGTCTTTTAGCTTTTCCAACACCTAATTTGTATTTCTCATGAAATGTTTCTGAGATAATCTAATTATCTACCTAATCACCATTCCATTATTCCTGTTTGGGCAGATCTGTTTCTCCAGGCCATCCCATACATCTCGGCCCTACAGCTTGGCTGTCCTTGAATCAAGCAACCACTTCTGGCAGAATCGGCTGTGGACTGGGGGTGGGAGATGGGTCAGGAGATACCATTAAACAAACCCTGTCTGAGGAACCACCCAGGGCTACTTTTCTACCATGAGGCTGTGGGTATGGCAAGTATTCAGAGGTATGACTAGCCCTTTAGAGTGATTTTACCTAAGACACTCAAACCTTAGAGACTCAATGACCCATGTGAAAAGCGGAAATAATTAGATGTCTTCCACCTGTTACATAGGATTGTTATGAGCATGAAATAAAATATTGTAAATTGTAATGCACTGCGTGAAATGAAACAACTAGCAAAATCCGTGGCATATACTAGATGCTCCATCAACAGTGGTGTAACAAGATGCTCTACAGTGCCCAGTACTAAAATGATCTATTCAGGCCCACCACAGCATGAAGCGCCACTCAGCCTTAGTCTGGGGCACTACCAGGCACTGGGGCTGCTGGCAGGGCGAGCTGACGGTGCCCGTCAGAAGAGCCATCAAGTCTGCTGTCATTCCTGCCCAGACCACCCAGGAACAAGTGGGGGACTTTTGGCAGGAGGTGTGAGGGGCTGCAGAGTCCTTGAGGAGAGGCTATTCCCTCTTCTCACCAACCAGGGAAGAGAAGGTACTTCCTCTTCCTGAAGCACCGGGAGGGAAGCTTCACGTGTGTGTGTGTGTGTGTGTGTGTGTGTGTGTAACCACATCCATTCCTGCTCCACCGAGTCAGGGACATGTGAAAGTGTCTCGTGTGAAGCTGTCAGTGCTGGAACTAGCAGAGATCCCGCTGACACCCCGTATGGAAAAAGGGGTGGGAGGAGGATGATGGAGTCGAGAAAGAACAGATGGTCTTTTTTTTGTTTTTAAGTTTCCCCTAAAGTTAAAATTTTTAATTAGAAAGACTATTATTTTCCTTCTTAAAACTCCCTTTTTATGGTAAAATATAGACACAGACAGAAAAAAACATTAAATGTGCAACTTAATGAGTTATCAAAGCAATATCTGTGTAACTATCCCTCAGGTCAATAAATAAAACATTGCCAACACCCCAGCCCTCTCCACCTGTGTCTCTTCAAAATCAGAAAACCCTCCCTCCCCCAAAAGGTAACCATGACTTGACCTTTATAATAATCATACTCTTGGTCTTTTTTTTTTTGAAAAATAATTTAAGCTTGCATCCCAAAGCATTATACTTCAGTATGGCTTGTTTGGGGAATTTATATAAATGGAATCACACAGTGTGAATATACATCAATTTGTATATCTATGCTACTGTTGATGGGCATTTGGTTTGTTTCCAATTCAGGACTATTATTAACATGCTGCTGTAAACATTCTTTTTTTTGAATTTTTGAATTTTATTTTATCTGTTTTTTTTTATACAGCAGGTTCTTATTAGTCATCAATTTTATACACATCAGTGTATACATGTCAATCCCAATCTCCCAATTCATCACACCACCACCACCGCCCCCCGCCACTTTCCCCCCTTGGTGTCCATACGTTTGTTCTCTATATCTGTGTCTCAATTTCTGCCCTGCAAACCGGTTCATCTGTACCATTTTGCTAGGTTCCACATGCTGCTGTAAACATTCTTATACATGATTACAGGTGTGTATGTATACATTTCTTTAGGGTGTATAGCTAGGAGTGGAATTGTTGGGTGATAGAGTATGTGAATTCTCAACTGGACTATAGAATGTTTTCCAGGTGGATTCCCAATGTACATTCCCACAAGCAGTTTAGGAGAGCTCTCTATGCTTCACATCTAAAATGATCATTCTTCATTCTGAGATAATGTACTTCTGTATGAAAAAGGCCTTTAAAAAAAAAGTGATAAAAATGATAATGGTAGAATTAACAGATTACTCTTTCTAAATGGCTTTACATGGTAAAATAAAGATCTAATAGTTCCATTTAAGCCCTATTTCCCGCCTGAAATCTTACTGGATCATGACATCCCAAATGCTAGAAACCATTGTCTCACATAACATGATATAGATTGTTCCTAATTATTATTTTCACATCAAAAACCACTTGATACGTATAGCAGCCAGCCTCCAAGATGGCCCCCAGTGAACCTTCTCTCTTGGTATTCATGCCTTTGTGCAGACATTCCACAATGAATATGGGCTGATTTTGTGACCGATGGAAGTGTCAGTGTATCAATTCATAAGCTAGGTCATAGAAGGCAATGCTGCTTCAGTGTTTGGTCTTTTGGATCAATCACTCTGGGGGAAGTCAGCCACCATGTGTGAGGATGCTCAAGCAGCCCTGTGGACAGGCCCACAGAGAAAAGACCAATTTACCAACGCCAACTTGCTAACCAAGTGAGTGAGCCACCTTGAGCAAACTTCTGCCTCAGTCAAGCCTTCAGATGATTTTAGTCCTCCAGCCTTTGAATTTTCCAGCTAGACCCCAGAAATCATAAAGTAGAGACAAGCTATCCCCCTGTGCCCTCTTTGAATCCCTGATCCACAGAAACCATGAGATAATACATGATTATTGTTGTTTTAAGCCACCAAATTTTAGGATGATTTGTTTGCAAGAGATAATTAACATAATATACATGATCACCTAGAAAATATACTTGGCCAAAATTTGAACTTCCATCTGATAATGCCTCTATATTTAAACACAGGTTTAGAAGAAGTAGAGGTGACAAAGCAACATGTTGAATAAATGTGCACAGGGATGCAAATAGCAAAAATCCAGAATACAGGAAATTCTACAGCATAAATGACCCAACTCCTTCAGCTAGTAAATTGGAAAAAAAAAAAATATGAGAAAGGGAACCCATAAATTAAAAGGGACTTACAAGGTATGATAGATTGTATTACTCCCAGTATTTGCTGTCCTCTCCTGTGGGAGACATATTCTTCCCTTCTCCCCTCTGACATTGGCTTTGGCCATGTGACACTCTTTGACCAATGAAATGTGAGCAGATATGATGGTTGCTACTTCTGAACAGAAGTTTTAAAAGTCATTGTGTTTCAACCATTCATCATTTCCATCTGCCAGGAAGTGGGTGTATCCCAAATAGGGACTGTTTCTTCAGCCCATGGCCAAGAGTGAAGAGGATGCAGAGCTGACTCACAGTGGAAATTCACGTGAGCAGGAAAGAAACCCAAGTTGTCATAAGCTACTGTGATTTTAGAGCTGTTTGCTACCACAGCATAACCTAGTATAATCTGATTCATGCAATAAATGTTTTAATCAAATACAAAAGATAGACCTGGTTAGGATTCCAATTTATGAGACCACTGTAGAAATTTGAATATGGACTAGATATTTAATGATAATTAAGAATTGCTATTTATTTTATAGGTATGTTGACGGTACTGCAGTTTTTTAAGTTTTAAGATTTAGACCTTTATTTATTTATTTATTTTTGGCTGTGTTGGGTCTTAGTTGTGGCACATGGGATCTTTCGTTGCGGCGTGCAGGTTCTTTGTTGTGGTGCACGGGCTTCTCTTTAGTTGTGGCGCACAGGCTTCTCTCTAGTTATAGCGCATGCGCTCCAGAGCGCCCGGGCTCAGTAGTTGCAGCATGTGGGCTTAGTTGCCCCGTGGCATGTGGGATCTTAGTTCCCTTACCAGGGATCGAACCCGCGTCCCCTGCATTGGAAGGTGGATTCTTAACCACTGGACCACCAGGGAAACCCCTGCAGTTATGTTTAAAACAACAAAAATAGTTCTTTTATTTTAGACACGTGGTCCAGGGGAAAGGGAAGGTAGGTTAGGATATAGCTTAGTCATGAGTTGATAATTGTTGAGCTGGGTGTTGAGAACATGCCAGTTTATCATACTATTCTTTCTACTTTTGTTAATGCTTAGAAATTTTCATAATAAAAAGTAAAAAAAAAACAGTCTATCAGCTTGAGTCCCAGAGTTGTCCCCTGACTCCCCAAGGTGTACAGAAAATATGGGAGCTGAGAAGATGGAGTTGATCAATTAAGTTTAGTGAGTAAGTAAATAAGGGAGGTGTTTGGAGAAGGTCTCAGGAACAAGACATCAAAACTGATTTTCAGTAAGGAAGATGTTTCTTCGGGAGCATTATATCAGGCTAGAGCAATATCAGGGTAAGATTTGGTGCACTGGAGAGGGGTGGGGGGCTCTGAAGGTATCAGCTTCCACCACAAGTGTGAAAGGGAATGGGTGTGTCTTAAGTAGAACTGTTATCTCTTCTCTGTTTATTAGCTAAAATCAAACGTAGCATCTGTCCTACCAATTAAAGCACCTGACATATTCTTTATCTGTGTATTAGGCATTAATGTTTGGAGTTAGGAGATGAATTGGTAGCTTAATTAATCGGCTCCACCCTCAGCTTGGAACTGCATTACTTCCAGGAACGGTGCCTTCCTTTTGAGTTAATGACAGATTGTTTTCTATTGTTCCCCTTGCCTCCTACGAAGTGTTCTAATTCACTTTTTTTTTTTTCTAATTCACTCTTAAAGAGGCTCCAGACTACATTTCCACCATTTGTACTGCAAGGATAGGATTTCCTGTAAGTGGAGTAGACAAAGTAGCTGAGCTTGAGCCATCTTGCCAGTTTCACATCCAAGAGAATGTTAGACAAGAGGACCACTTGGGCTGAGGGAGAGAAGAGGCTGAGCCTGAGCCAGACCCTCTGTCAGGAGACTGTGGACCAGGACATGTGACTTAGGGAGAGCCAACACAGGCAGCTCTAGAGGGGGAAGAAAATCTGTTGGCGTTAGAGAAGCAGCGGCAACCTCAGTGGTAGCACCTACTGCCCCCTGTCCAAAGGAGCCAAGGGAGGACATTCTCATTTCACCCTCCAAACTGAGGGTGCTTCTGTCTGGGAAACGGGGAGAAGACGGGGGTGTGAGAGCAGACATATCTCCCACCCCCTCTCCCACTAGATTGACATTGAAGTTTTGTATTGCTTTGTTTGTGAGATTGAAGTTTGAATATGAATAGGGCTGAGCATTAGAGATAAGACTGGGAAGTTATGGAATTAGATGGAGACATCATAAAGATAAGGGAGTTCACTGCCCAGAGTAAAGGGGGGATTTTACCAGAGGAGGCAGGGAGCAGTTAAACAGCTTCATGTTTACACCCCAATGAATTGCTACGCCTTAATAATCTTAGGGTTCTGGACTTCCCTGGTGGCACAGTGGTTGGGAATCTGCCTGCCGATGCAGGGGATACGGGTTCGAGCCCTGGTCCGGGAAGATCCCACATGCCGCAGAGCAACCGAGCCCAAGAGCCACAACTACTGAGCCTGTGTGCCACAACTACTGAAGCCTGTGCATCTAGAGCCCGAGCACCGCAACAAAGAGTAGCCCCCGCTCACTGCAGCTAGAGAAAGCCCGCACGCAGCAACGAAGACCCAATGCGGCCAAAAATAAAAAATAAATAAAAAATCAAAAATCACAGGGTTCCTTTATTTCCCCTAACAACATAACAACAAAAAACGAAACCAAACCAAAAAACTTTGGTTCAGGTTTTTAGTGATACACCATCCACTTCAAACTAGACAAAGCTTGTCTTCGGCAATTGCCCTTCTTAATCTTTCCTTCCTTCTTCCTTCTCTCCCTTAACCTGCAGAAAGGATCTGTGTCCTCCTGCTGCCCTCTGTACAGTTAACTAGTGCCAAACCTATGTACCATCAAGGACACTAAAAATAAATATCTATATTTTCTTTTAATATTTTGCCTACTGTGACCTACTTTTGGTTCAATGTCAAAAGCAAAGGGGTGAGGTGTGCCCTAAATAAACATGTCAGTGAACTCTGTCCTACTGTTTTGGCTGCATGGCTTTTGTACTGTCAACCAAAGTTGTTTTCTATAGACAGCAAAAGTTGCAAAGATCTTCCGTGTCAATACACTGATATTTAAGTTCTGAAATTCCACTTACTTCATCAAAAATCTGTTTGTTTGAAAACAGTTTCCCACTGATAATCCTGGAATTAAGGAGGTCTAGTTAGTGCCTGAGTCACATGTAGAATCACTTCTAACCCACCCACGCAGCTGAAAACACATTTTTCAGAGATTATAAAGTCAAGAGCTGTGAAGGTACCTGGCAAAGAGAGCATTTTGTCAGCTGATGTCATTTTTTAAAATTTTTGTTTATTTATTTACTTTTGGCTGTGCTGGGTCTTCGTTGCTGCACACAGGCTTTCTCTAGTTGTGGTGAGTGGGGGCTCCTCTTCATTGTGGTGCGCGGGCTCTAGGCACCCGGGTTTCAGTAGTTGCAGCATGCAGGCTCAGAGGTTGTAGCCCATGGGCCATAGAGTGCAAGGGCTTCAGTAGTTGTGGTGTGTGGGCTCAGTAGTTGCAGCTCGTGGGCTCTAGAGTGCAGGCTCAGTAGCTGTGGCACATGGACTCAGTACTTGTGGCTCGCGGGCTCTAGAGCGCAGGCTCAGCAGTGGTGGTGTCCGGGCTTAGTTGCTCCGCGGCACGTGGGATCATCCCAGACCAGGGCTTGAACCTGTGTCCCCTACATTGGCAGGTGAATTCTTAACCACTGTGCCACCAGGGAAGTCCCTATGTGTGTGCTTTAAAGAAATAGTTTTAATATTCTATTAAAGCCTAGGAGTTGTTAATGAATACTTTAAAGTGCTCTAATGGGGAATATACACTCTAGGGCGTGGTTTGTCACCACTGAAGGGCCCTAATCAGGACTCTGGACTTGGAATAGTGGCTACTGCAGCTCCTTTGACTATCTGTTTCTGAACCTACACTAGAGAATTTATTCTTTAGCAATAAGAGATGTTGGAAATAACTTAATAATTTATTGATGACATGGATGGTTATTGAGGTATGTGCACTGCACAGGCATCTTACCCTTAAATGAATGGGGCATAAGTTTTGGGTGAGCCCAGAACAGTGCTCTAGGCCCGGGTGTTTGTTTAGTCCTGTGCTTGCCACTTAGTGCAGGATTCTGTCACCTGATCCAATGAGATGCGTGGCTGGATCCTGCTCTACAACACTGTGGTGTCCAGTTCAAGTTTTCCTGATGGGTTCTGGTCAGGAGCTACAAGTTCATGGAACTCCAGGCTCTAAGGGGACAAATTGTCAGAGGTTCCACCAGGACACCGACGATTGTGTGCCTCCAAGCCAGTTGACAACATTTGATCCACAAACAGTTCTCATGAGATGTACTTAATTAAAAAAAAAAAAGAGGACCAATAGGAAAAAAAAAAGTCTATGTACAATGACAAAGATTTGAGGAAGTTTCATAGAAATGTGGTTTTGTCTATATAATAATAATAATAATAATATCAAAAAATTTAAAACGGCTTACTATGTGTCAGGCACTGTTCTAAACTCCCTCTCTCTCTCCATATATATATTCATTTAACACTTGTCATAACTCTATAAAGAGATACTATTATCACATTATTAACCCCATTTTACTGGCAAGGAAACTGGGGCACACAGTATGACTTGTCCTAGATGATACAGACAAAGTGAGTGGGGAAGCTGTGATTTGAACCCAGGCAGTCTGAATCCAGGCTCGTATTGTTATAGACACTAGTTTCCTTTCTGAAAAATAGCAGTCGGTAAGTGACCAGGAGCCACAGGAGTTTATAGAATTAAAGAAAACTGGACTTGCTTTAAGAGCCCTGGGGGGAAACTAAGGAATTCTGAGGTTTTCCTTGGCTTGAGAAAAGGCCCTTACCAACAAGAGATTTTCCTGTCAAGCATCATTTGGGCAGCAGGGCTTCGGTGATGAATTAAAAATAAAGACCTGTCACTTGGTTGACGATGTGTATAACAGTTTTTCTAGACGCAACAAAGCTGCTGAGTATTAGAAGACTTTGACGAGAAAGGCAGGCAGGTGACAATTTGCTTCTCTTTCCCATATTTGGCTCCCTTCCTTTTATGTCCCCCTATACCGGAACAACCGCTCACACATCTAAGTCACAGCAAAACGTTCCTTCATGAAGCCATATTTTTCTCTGCTCCTTGTACTCCCTCAACCAGGGCAAGAGTTGGGATAATCTGATTACTAGCACAGTCATTTGGTGAACTCTTTACCTGCAGGTATAAATCTGATCTTGCATCTTGCTTTTGCAAGTTCCTCTCTGGGCGTGGTTCTTAGAGAGACCAGAAACCCACCACCCATAGCCAGCATCCTGTGGATGTCCTTGGCTGACTTACTCATTCTAATTCCCACTACGTAATTTTACCAAGTGTTACCCGAGTGTTGCGAGGTGCATTTAGGGCCTTCTTCCATTTCCCTGTCACCGAGGCAACCTGATGTGCATCTCCCACAGTCCTCCTTTCCTCAGCCTTGCTCTGCATGTTCTCAGGATGCTGGTCAGTCACTCATTCAACGACATCACACAGAACTCTAGGAGACTGAGCACCAGACTAACATAATGGCTCTGTGGGCTGCCACATCACCAAAATTTTAAAGGTTCTAGAATTTTTAGTGTTCTCATAACTGTTACTTACTTGGTAAGTTGCCAATTCTTTTTAAAAAAAATTCCCAATGTTTGCATGTATCAGATTACTTTTATGTAAAAATATAATAAATAATTAATGTATTCATCCAACTTGAGTTGAGTACTTGGAACCCAATGCTGAAAACTCAAGAGGAATAAGATACAGACCCTGCTGATCTGTTGGAGTTGTTTTGATTGCAGGTGATAGGAATCCAACTTAAACTAGCTTAAACAAAAAAGGAGATTTATTGACTCATGTAACTGAAAAGTCTGTGTGTAAATTCAGGCATGGCTGGATCAAGGGAGCTCAAAAGATTTCATCAGGACTCCTTTTTCTCTATTCATCTCCACTTGTCTTTGCCTCTCTTTGTGTGCAGACCTCATTTTCTCTTACTAAAGATAGCTTCCTCCAATATGACCTGAACAAATGGCCTTAAGAAGCTCCAGCTTCTTAAGAATGATCTTCTAAGATCATTCTTAGAGCTCAAAATAGCAGAATAGAGGTCCTCTCTCCCTCAGAATCCATATATCAAAATTCAGAAAGATTCTGATTATCTCTAGTTGATCACGTGCCTGTTTAACTGACCACTCTGACCAGAGGAATGGAATATTCTAATTGGCCAGGCTTAGGTTATATACTTACCCCTCAGATGAGGAAGGTTCAACCTGGTTGTATAACATGAAATGTGTTTCCCACACAGAGCAAAGGGTGACTGATAGACAAAAATAATAGATATTCTCTGTGGTAGCCAGCCTCAAAGATGACCCCAAATGATCCTCACTTCCTGGTATTTTTATATCCTTGCATAATCTTCTACATTGTATCATATGTGACCAACAGAATCCTACAGAAGTGATAGTGTGTGACCTTCACAGCTAGGTCATAAAAGACATTGTAGAGTTTATCTTGCTCTCTCTTAGAATACCTGCTCTGAAGGAAGCCAGCCACCATGTTGTGAGGATGCCCAAGCAGCCTTATGAGGAGATCCACATGAAGAGTAACAGAGGCCCTCTGTCAATAGCTGGTACCAACTTGCTAGCCACTTAAGTGTGTCATCTGGAAAGTGGATTTTCCAGCCCTAATCAAACCTTCAGACGACTACAGCCCTGGCTTACACCTTGACTGCAACTTCATGAGAGAATCAAGCCTGAACTACCCAGCTAAGCTGCTTCTGAATTCCTGAACTGCAGATGTTATGAGATCTGTGAGATAATAAATGTTTACTGTTGTTTTAAACCAGTAAGTTTTGAGGAAATTTGTTACTCAGGAGTAGGTAACTAATACATCCACTATACTCGCTCTCAAGTAGCTCGTTGCCCAGCCTAAAGTCATAGACATTTAAAGGACTAACTCTAATTTGTGAGTGGGAAAGAAAGACAGAGGAGATAGAAAAGAAGCCTCTGTGAAGTTTTCAGAGGAGGCCACTTTTGAGCTGGGCTTCAAGGATGAATGTGAGTAGGAATGGAAATCCAGGCCAAGGGGACGGTGCAGGCAAAGGATATGCGACTTGAGAGTGGGAAATGCAAATAGAATAACGTCGTTGTAGGTAAGGCCGTGGCTCATTAGAATCACAAGAAGGGCTTAAAACATAGACAGATACTCAAACCCAACCCCCAGAGAATCTGATGATTAGGAAGCACTGGTTTGCGTTTCCAAAGTTGCTTTTGTTCTTCAGTTGGTTGGTTAGCTGTTTGCTGTGGAGGGGTGAGTCTGCAGCAGTGTTTCTCAGTAGGATCTCTGGACCACTTGCTATAGAAAGCAGGAAACACTGGCTCTTGGGTTTTGCTTTTTGGTTTTTTTTAATTGGAGTATAATTGCTTTACAATGTTGTGTTAGCTTCTGCTGTACAATGCAGTGAATCAGCTACATGTATACATATGTCCCCTCCCTCTTGGACCTCCCTCCCCACCCCAACCCATCCACCTAGGTCGTCACAAAGCACCAAGCTGAGCTCGCTGTGCTATACAGCAGGTTCCCACTAGCTATTTTACACATGGTAGTGTATTTATGTCAAACCTAATCTCCCAATTCGTCCCACTCTCCCCTTCCCCCACTGTGTCCACATGTCCATTCTCTACATCTGTGTCTCTATTCCTTTCCTACAAATAGGTTCATCTGTACCATTTTTCTCTTTCTGGCTAACTTCACTCTGTATGACAGACTCTAGGTCCATCCACATCTTTACAAATGACCCAATTTCATTCATTTTTATGGCTGAGTAATATTCCTTTGTATATATGTACCACATCTTCTTTATCCATTCATCTATCATTGGACATTTAGGTTGTTTCCATGTCCTGGCTATTGTAAATAGTGCTGCAATGAAATTGGGGTACATGTGTCCTTTTGAATTATGGTTTTCTCAGGGTATATGCCCAGTAGTGGGATTGCTGGGTCTTAACTATCAATGGCATTCTTCACAGAATTAGATCGAAAATTTTACAATTTGTGTGGAAACACAAAAGACCCTGAATAGCCAAAGCAATCTTGAAAAAGAAAAACAGAGCTGGAGGAATCAGGCTCCCTGATTTCAGACTATACTACAAAGCTACAGTAATCAAGACAGTATGGTACTGGCACAAAAACAGAAATATAGATCAACGGTACAGGATAGAAAGCCCAGAGATAAACCCACACACATATGGTCACCTAATTTATGACAAAGGAGGCAAGAACAAACAAGGGAGAAAAGACAGCCTCTTCAATAAATGGTGCTGGGAAAACTGGACAGCTACATGTAAAAGAATGAAATTAGAACACTCCCTAACACCATACACAAAAATAAACTCCAAATGGATTAAAGACTTAAACGTAAGACCGGACACTAAAAAACTCTTAGAGGAAAACATAGGAAAAACACTCTTTAACACAAACCACAGCAAGATCTTTTTTGACCTACCTCCTAGGGTAATGAAAATAAAACCAAAAATAAACAAATGGGACTTAATGAAACTTAAAAGCTTTTGCACAGCAAAGAAAACCATAAACAAGATGAGAAGACAACCCTCAAAAGGGGAGAAAATATTTGCAAATGAAGCAGCGGACAAAGGGTTAACCTCCAAAATATACAAACAGCCCAGGGAGCTGAATATCAAAAAAACAAACAACTCAATTAAAAAATGGGCAGAAGACCTAAATAGACATTTCTCCAAAGAAGACATACAGATGGCCAAGAGGCACATGAGAACATGCTCAACATCACTAACTATTAGAGAAATGCAAATCAAAACTACAATGAGGGAATCACTTCACACCGGTCAGAATGGCCATCATCAAAATATCTACAAACAATAAATGCTGGAGAGGGTGTGGAGAAAAGGGAACCCTTTTGCACTGTTGGTGGGAGTGTAAATTGATACAGCCACTATGGAGAACAGTATGGAGGTTCCTTAAAAAACTAAAAATAGAAACATAGGCTCTTGGGTCCAAACCAATCCTAATGAAATAGAGTATTTGTGAGGGGGTAGAGTGGGGTCCAGGGACCTGCACTTTAGAAAATTTTATGCAAAGTAGTGCATTAGTGTACAAGTTTAAGAGATGAGTAAATTATTGAAAACCCAGGAAACAGTTGTTTTGTGGAAATGAGAGTTTCAAGAAAGAGGTGGTAAATTCAAAAATGGATTTACATTCATGCCATAATGATGTAAAAAAATACTTAAGTAAAAAGACTAGCAGGAAATATACCAAAGTGACCTTGGTTATATTATGGTGGTGACACTGTAGATGATAGTTTGTTTCGTTTTTTGTAGTACAGGTCCATTCTTTCTATAATTTAAACAATGATTTTCAGAAAGGTTAAGGAGCTGTGTTAATGCGGTGAAGAAGTCAAGTTGGACAAGGGTTGAAAAGAGGTCATTGGCCTTGGCAAGTGGGAGGCCACTGGAGACCTTTTGATGAGGGGGTGGAAGCCAGATTACAATGGTTGGATTCAGTGGAAGGGGAGGAAGTGCAGGGAGCCAGTATAGACCATTAGTTCAAAAAGTTTGGCAGCAAAGGCAAAATTTAAAATAAAATTGTTCTTTTTTAAACGGATTATAAAAGTAATACTTGTTTTTTGTTTTTTTGCGGTACACGGGCCTCTCATTGTTGTGGCCTTTCCCGTTGCGGAGCACAGGCTCCGGACGCGCAGGCTCAGCGGCCATGGCTCACGGGCCCAGCCGCTCTGCAGCATGTAGGATCTTCCCGGACCGGGGCACGAACCCGTGTCCCCTGCATTGGCAGGCGGACTCTCAACCACTGCGCCACCAGTGAAGCCCAATACTTGTTTATTATATAAAGTTGGGTAATACAGAATATTAAGTACAAAATAATAGTCACCCATAATCCCCCTACCCAATGCCAAGCCATGCTAAGATTTTGGTATATTTATTTAATGAACATTTCTCCTTTACAACAGTGCGTTAAGAGAGAGGAAATGGTCAAAATCATCCATATTATTCTCAGATGAGGAAACCAAGGCTCAGAAAGTGACTTTCCTGAGGCCTGAAGAGTCCATAACAAGCTGTTTGATTCCCATAGTGCTTTGGCTTGCATTTACTGGGTGCTCTGCCCTTACCGTGCAGCAGAATTGGCCAGTCAGCCCTTTTCTTGTGCCCCATTGTGTCCTGAACAGATACTTCAGCTGCAGCGCCTCTAAAATTTCACTGCACCTAAGGATTATATACTTAAATCACCAACTAGGCCTGTCCTCTTTGACAGTAGGGCCTAGGTCTCCTTCATCCCAGTATTCCCAGATCCTAGCATGGTATTTGACATAATCACTGTGCAACACGTGTTTCTAGAATGATGGGTAATGCTTTGGTAGAGTAACTAATGCAGTTTTAATTTCCAGTATTTCCTGCTTCTCTGTAATGACTCCCCCATTCCGGCAGTAGTGAGAGTGTTTCATGCCCACATTGCCTCCAGGTAAGAATAACACAGTAGAACCAGAGTCGCATTCTTGGCTTTTGACTTTCAAATACTCAGGTGGGGTATAAACAACAGTTTTGGAAGACAGGCTGAAAAGCTGTACTACCTCCTCCCTGACTAAATATGGTCTAATTGGGAGGAGAAAGGAAAGTTGAGGAAAAGGAAACAAGTAAGATATCGGCGAGTGTTCCTGAGAAAGGGGCCTGGGCGCTATCTCCCACCCTGCTGAACCCCGTTCCAGAGTAGAGCTTGTGGAGTAGGTAGAACATCATAATCCCCCTGCCTCGTGGCAGAGAAGAGGAAGTGGCATAGTAGGGGAGAAATGGCCACATGGAAAATCTAGACCAGCACACTGTCCGACAGAAATATAATTTGAGTTACACATGTAATTTTGAGTGTTCTAGTAAGTAGCCACATTAAAGAGAGTAAGAAGAAACGGGTGAAATTAATTTTAAATATTTTATTTAACCCAGCGTATCCAAATATTATCATTTCAACATGTAATTGATAGAGAAATTATTAATGAGATGTTTTGCATTTTTCTGTACTAAGTTTTTGAAATCTAGTGTGTATTTTATAGTCACAGCACACCCCAGTTTGGATTAGCCATATTTCAATTAAGTGTCAGACAGAGAAAGACAAATATCATATGATATCACTTATATGTGGAATCTAAAGAAATGGTACAAATGAACCTATTTACAAAACAGAAGTTGAGTCACAGATGTAAAAACAAACTTGTGGTTACCAGGGGATAAGCCGGGGGGGGGGGGGGGGGGGGGGGGAGGAGGGATAAATTGGGAGATTGGGATTGACATATACACACTACTATATATAGAATACATAACTAATAAGAACCTACTGTATAGCACAGGGAACTCTACTTAATACTCTGTAATGACCTATATGGGAAAAGAGTGGATATATGTATATGTATAACTGACTCACTTTGCTGTACAGCAGAAACTAACACAACATTATAAATCAACTATACGCCAATAAAAAATTTAATTAAAAAAAAAGAAAAGGAATCAGTACTTAAGGAAATGCAAATGTATAGTAATGATTTTCAGAGAAGAACCATCAGGCTCAAATGTATCTTGTGATATTTGCTCTGCTTTAAAATAATCTATGAATAGAAATGTGTGATTCCAATTTAAAAAAAGAAAAAGTTCAGCAGCCACCTGTGGCTGGAGACCACGCTAGACAGCATGGGCGGGTCTGGACAATCATACCGAAAATGGTCCCATGGACTGCCTAATCCCACAGCTGAGAACTGGAGACATAAAATGTTTCCTGTGTGCTCAAGAATATCATAGACAAGGACCAAAAAGCCAGGTGACCTAAGGAGATCTTGTTTGGTAAGCAGCTGTTGGCAGGAAAGAGCTCTTTGCAGGAAAAAGTTCTCTGCAGGAGGCCCCTTTTGTCTTGTCGCTAACCTTAAACAAGGCACCCCCGTGATCTACTCATCTCTGGCCCTAGCACACCTTTCAAATCTTTTGATCACACAATACCTTGCCTAACCTGTTGGTTCTTTCTGCAGATCAAAGAAGTAGAAATGAAAAATAAATAATTAACAGATGACCAGATCTCATCCCTAGATTCCCCTTCAGTAATCTCAAGAACAAACTGTGTGAACAAGATAGCATCTAAAGAAAACTCACGAGAAGTGGACAAGCCTGCACATAAGCCTGCGCACAGTGGGGGATGGTGACGACTCTGACCCCCATCTCAATGATTAACTGAGAGTACTTCCTTTTTTCCCCTGAAAAACTTTCACGGCTGAGCAGAATCTTCAGAGGTGGTTTTTGGGGGACACTGAGTCCACCATCTCCCCAGATTGCCAGTGTTCTGGCATCTTTCCTCTCTACCAACATTTTCCTCTTGAGTATTGATTTTTGAGTGGCGAGCAGTTGGACCTGATGTGGAAACAGATTCAGGCTGAGGGGAATCTGATCTAGTGCTGATCTGCATGGACTGAGTGGACAGAGGGCCATGGGAATGCTTCAGTGGATGTCATGGAGAGATGGCTGTCCAGGCACCCAAGACCCACCCGTCTATACACATCCACACTCTATAAACCCCCAGGAACTTGGATACCACCTGGGGAAAGATGAAACCCCAACCTGAATTGTGCCTCCTGTATTGCATGGAGTCTTAACCACTGGACCGCCAGGGAAGTCCCCAGAAATTTGTATCTTGATTGGGTTATTAGAGGATTGCTAATTTGGATGACATTGTGGCTATGTGGGAAAATGTCCTTATCTCTTAGACATGAATATAAAAAAATTAGGGGTAAAATATCAGGTTACTTGTAGACCGATGTTCATAGCAGCCTTATAGTAGTCAAAAATGGTAACAACTTAGGGGCTTCCCGGGGCTTCCCTGGTGGCGCAGTGGTTGAGGGTCCACCTGCCGAGGCAGGGGACGCGGGTTCGTGCCCCGGTCCGGGAGGATGCCACATGCCGCGGAGCAGCTGGGCGCGTGAGCCATGCCCACTGAGCCTGCGCGTCCGGAGCCTGTGTTCCACAGCGGGAAAGGCCACAGCAGTGAGAGGCCCGCGTACGGCAAAAAAAAAAAAAAAAAAAGAGGGCTAACGGCTTAAGGATTCAAGATTTCCTTTTGCGATGATGAAAATGTTCTTAAATTGATTGTGGTGATGGGTTGCACATATCTGTGAATATAGTAAAAAACATTGAATTGTGCACTTTAAATGGGTGAATTGTATGGCATGTAACTTACACCTCAATAAAGCTGTATTTACAAAAGAGGGAAAAAAGTCATGCTCTATAATTTTGTTTAAAACAACTAAGAGAAAAAAGGAGCAAATATGGCAGAGTTAACAATGTTAAACCTGGGTGCTGAATATTACAAGGGTTCATTATACTATTCTCTCTACCTTTTTGTATATTTGAAATTTTTAAAAAATGAAAACTGGATGGTGGTAATTCTCGCTGAACATCCATGCCCTTACGCATCATTTTTAGAAGGCATTCCCTTGCTTTTCCTAATTGCAAACTAAAATGGAGGAAGAGAGCATCATTCCCTCTTTGGGGACTGCGTGAGGGGTAGTAAATATTATTTCATTTCCTCTGCTATTGATAAGCTCTCTGGGGAGCAATCCGGTGATCACCAGAGAATTGGGCTCTGGGGACCACTGATGGAAATGACCCCTCACACCTCCAGGTCACCACACAGCTGTGTGCAGGACAGAATCATGGCAAAGAAATGCAAAGAAGGGAGATAGAGGGAGGAAGGGGCACTAGAGTTGTGTCTAACTGTAAGAAAATTTCATTTATAAAAATAAAATCACAGAAAGCAGATTAGGAGACAATTATTTGCACTATAGAAATATTTCTAATGCTTTATAAAAACATAAAATTAAATTTTTTCATGGCACAACACTGTAAATCAACTATACTTCAATAAAAACATAAAATTAAAAAAAATTTTTTCAATAGGTGTATATATATGCAAATACATGGGATAAGAAAAGCCAATAGGTGTATAGCACTATGTTCATTGTTCCACTTTCCGATTAATTAACTCATTTAATCCTTATTACAATCCCCATTTTACAGCCAAGACCATTTAAGGTTGAAAACCCACACAGCCACCAAAGGACAGACCAAAGCTTCCAGGGTCACGCTCTTAACCGCTACGCTTGACCGCCCCCGTGCGAGACACAAAAGGGCTGGTCCCCTCCTCAGAGGCCACCACTGTTACCAGCTTCCTGGGGATCCTTCCAGAAGATAGATAATTCAAGGAAACTTTTCTTTTGTAGGCTCATTCAAGCCCATTTTTCAATCAGCAGTTTGGAGAACAGATTCAGATGCTCCCTTCCATCCACATGATAAGTTCTGACCCATAAACTGTGAAGTCCCTGAGGCGCCCGTGGAGAGGCACAGCCTGTTATGTTGCCACCTGTAAACCACAGACCCACAGACAAGGGGCCTCTGATTTACTAGGCTTCTCCCTGCTGGTCCACAGAGCCGTTAATCTTCTCCCCTGGGGCAGAGTTTGACAGCTCCCAAAGGTCCCAGTGAAGTACTCTTTTCAAAGTGAAATTCTCAGTCAAATAAACTTGAAACAGACTTGGTCTGGATCCAGGTATAGAACTGACCCGCTCCTTGCCTCCGGCCAGTCGTTGGCTACACTTCACTTCCTGGGTTTTTTGAGTCCTCTGGTGCAGGCTACGCTTTTCCTTCAATAAAACAGTGATTTAAAACCTTCATTCTTCCTGTTTTTAAATTGTGCCAGGGCATAATTATTCTTTCTTCACCAAAGAGTACACAAAAATCAACCAGAGCTCTGTAGCCAGCCCCCCGCGGTGGTGGATTATCAGGTAAATACTTTCTCAGACCCATCGATCTGGCTGGTGGGAAGCAGCAGCACAGCACGGGGAGATTGGTTTGGCGCTTTGTGATGACCTAGAGGGGTGGGATGGGGAGGGTGGGAGGGAGGCTCAAGAGGGAGGGGATATGGAGACATGTGTGTGCGTATGGCTGATTCGCTTTGTTGTACAATAGAAGCTAACACAGTATTGTGAAGCAATTATACTCCAGTGAAGATCTATTAAAAAAAAATCTACTTTTATCCAATAAGAACTCTATTTTTTCACTCCTTCTTTGTTTTTCCACTTGAAATTTCATTTTGATTCTCTCTAAGCATTCAGTTTTCCCTTAGACATTTAGACTATTCCTTTTCTTAGATTAGTGCCCCCAGGCTCTCTACACCTCTACCAGGGACTTCAGTGATTTTCTGGTAGTGGTAATAAAAAGGAAAGTTTTCTTCCTTTTCTGTAAACTCTAACAACAACAACAAAAATTGCAAAGAATGATTTCTTGTGGGGCAGTGGCAGGGGAACGTTTTCATGCAGGGGGAAGGTGTCGAGTAAATTTCTAACATCCCCACAGTTTACATTAAAAATTATTAGAAGTCTCTTGCTGGGCACCCCATTCTTCTGTGTTCATTTTATCTCTGAGTGTACTGATGTGGGATTCATTACTGCTGTTTTGGGATTTTTTTCCTCCTGGCACATGGTAGGGGCTGTAATTCCCTGCCCCTTTAGAAGGTGAGACCACGCGATTTGCTTTGGCCAAAGGAACTTGAGAGGTGATGTGTATCATTTCTCAGGGAAAACTTTAAAAACCCACATGTGATGCCTCAGATCCCCATCCCGCTGCTGCAGTGGTTGTAGTAGTAGATGTTAACATAGATCCTCCACAGCCTGAGTCCTTGCGTGCCAATGATTAAAAGACCCTCCCTCACTGCAATGAACAGTGAAAAATTAACTTTTTTTTTTTTTCTTGCGGTACGCGGGCCTCTCACTGTTGTGGCCTCTCCCGTTGCGGAGCACAAGCTCCAGACGCGCAGGCTCAGCGGCCATGGCTCACGGGCCAAGCCGCTCCACGGCATGGGGGATCTTCCCGGACCGGGGCACGAACCCGTGTCTCCTGCATCGGCAGGCGGACTCCCCACCACTGCGCCACCAGGGAAGCCCCAACTTTTTTATGTTAAACCACTGAGGTTTGGGAGCTATTCGTTACAATCTAGCACCTCTAGACTGATAAAATTTGAAACAACTATAAATAAGTAATGAAGAGCATTGGGAATCTTTGCCTCAGCCCGTGAAGACAAAAGTTAAAGTCTGTTTTTCCATCTGATGGAGAAATCTCAGATAAAATAACAATTCAATTGATTCATTTAGCAAATCTTAATTAAGGACTTACTCTGTTCAAAGCACTATTAACAAGGGTAACAAAAACTTTATTTGATTATCAGGGTTATTTATTTAAAAGACACTAAAATTCCAGATAATTCAAAATAGCCAAAACGACTTAGCATCTAAGATGCTGTGAATAGTGCTTTTATTACAATTTCCCATTGCCTCTGAGCATTTTTCAGCTATAAAATTGTTAAAGGGTAGATTTCCCCCAAAAGGTAAAATCATGACTCTCATGCAGATGTAAAATGAACACATGTTAAAGATTTTACTTACTCATTATTCAAAGAAGAAACTGGAATTACATTATAACTGGTTCAAAGGAGAAGTCAAAAGAACCACAATTTTCTATGGAATAAAGAAATGTTGAAATGAATTTACAAAGGGACACAAAACTGGAATTTTCACGGGGATGTGGAGCAGGGCAGTTGAGGGATGTGGAGTAGTCAGTTTAAACCACCATGCCATAATTCCACCACAGAATTTATTTGTATGACACTAGATAAAAATTATTTTGTATTGCTACCAAATATCTACAAATTCAGAGTTATGAAATAGCTCAAAGTCAGCAAAAGGCTAGAATCCGACAAAGCAAAGGGCATGCTCTAGACAATGCAGTTTTCCATTAGAGACATCCAGTAAGCCCTTTTCCTTATTCTGAATGTCCTTACAGACTGAATTCTCAAAATAAAAAAAAATAATTAAAATAAGTGATGCTATTTACTCAGTGCTAGGCAATGTGCTAAGACCTTTACATACATTATCATTAGATGGATACTGTTATTACTATTTTATAGATAGGATAACTGAGACCTAACTTTTTTTTTGGCCCTGTCTCATGGCTTGCAGGATCTTAGTTCCCTGACCAGGGAGGGAGCCCAGGCCCTTGGCAGTGAGAGAGCAGAGTGCTGACCACTGGACTGCCAGGGAATTCCCTAGCCCAGAATTTAAATGAAAGTCTGACTGATTCCAAAGCTTTCAACAGTTTTCAAAGAATATTTAAGATAATGACAAGTTTGGGCTTCCCTGGTGGCGCAGTGGTTAAGAATCCGCCTGCTAATGCAGGGGACACAGATTTGAGCCCTGGTCTGGGAAGATCCCACACGCCACAGAGCAACTAAGCCCGTGCGCCACAACTACTGAAGCCCTGCGCCTAAGGCCTGTGCTCCGCAACAAGAGAAGTCACCGCAACGAGAAGCCCACAGACTGTAATGAAGAGTAGGCCCCGCTCGCCACAACTAGAGAAAGCCCGTGTGCAGCAACAAAGACCCAACGTAGCCAAAAATAAATAAATAAATAAATTTTAAAAAAGATAATGACAAGTTTTAAAAATAATTAATATACAGTAAAATTGATATTTTCTTGGTATACAGTTCTATGAGCTTTAACACATGTATAGATTCACTTAACCACAACCACAATCAGGATACGGAAGTGTCCCATCACCCCACAAATCTCTGTGAGCTACTCTTTTGTAGTCACATCCTTCCCCTGCCCCTGGCAACCAATAATCTGTTCTCTGTTGCTATACTTTTGTCCTTTCAAGAATATCAAATAGGGGCTTCCCTGGTGGCTCAGTGGTTGAGAATCTGCCTGCCAATGCAGGGGACGTGGGTTCGAGCCCTGGTATAGGAAGATCCCACATGCCGCAGAGCAACTAAGCCCGTGCACCACAACTAGCGAGCCCACGTGCTGCAACTACTGAAGCCCGCGCACCTAGAGCCCGTGCTCCGCAACAAGAGAAGCCACCACAATGAGAAGACCACACACCACAACAAAGAGTAGCCCCTGCTCGCTGCAACTAGAGAAAGCACAGCAGCAACAAAGACCCAACACAGCCTAAAATGAATAAATTTATTTTAAAAATATATATCAAATAAATTAGTTTTTAAAATATATCAAATAAATGGAATAACTCGGTACGTAACCTTTAAAAGATTTTTTTGTGTGGGGGTGATAATTATAGATTCACAGAAAGTTGCAAAAATAGTACAGAGAGATCCTGGTACCCTTCACCCAGTTACTCCAATGCTGACATCTTACATAACTACAGTGCAATACCAAAACCAGGAGATTGACCTTGGTCCAGTCCACAGCCATTCCACGTCCATCAGTTTTACATGCACTCATTTGTGCCTGCACAGTTCAGGCACAAAAACAGATGGTTTTCCGTCCAAAGTTTACTTTTTCATTTTTATTGACTCTTCTTCTATGTAGTCCCTTTTCTATATAATTGGAATTATAAGCCAATGTGTGGGCAATTTTCAGAGCAGATTTAATTAATTCATTACTGTGATTGGATAAATACATCATCTGTGGTTCTTGGTGAATGGCTTTGCCCTGAGGTCCACAGACATGGCTAATAAAGAGCAAAGTAGGACACTGAGGTACCTTCTTCATATAAGAGAAGTAGTTTCCATTTGTCCCTCCAGATTGACTCTCTACTCTTCTCCTCACCTGGGGGTGCCAGATTCAGCAAAGAAAAATACAAGATGAAAAGTGAGGTCAGGTGTTTTCCTCCAGCTCCTCCCTTTCTGGTTGCGGAAGGTTGGCTGTGTCCCTCTATCAAGCCACGGCTCCTGCAGGTGCCCTCTCTTACAGCTAGAGATACTCCCTGGGCCCAGTAACTGCTCTCTTCCCTGATCCTGGGGCCTAAAGGGGGTCACGGTTCTCTGTGTTGCAAGCCTCAGAACGCTCACCATCCCTTTCTGTTCTCCCTTAACCCTCACACCCTGAAAATGGTCCCTTCATTAAATTTGCCTCAGTTCCCCACTTGAAAGTGCCATCTGTTTCCTGTCAGGACTCTGACACAAAGTGGTTCTGATTAGTGGAGAATACATCACATGTTTTGCAAAAAGATAAACTGTAAATTGAACCATAGAGTTATTTTTTTTTAAATAAATTTATTTCTTTCTGGCTGCATTGGGTCTTCGTTGCTGCACGCAGGCTTTCTCTAGCTACGGTGAACGGGGGCTACTCTTAGTTGTGGTGTGCAGGCTTCTTATTGCAGTGGCTTCTCTTGTTGCGGAGCACACGGGCTCCGCAACAAGTTGTAGTTGTGGCGCACGGGCTTAGTTGCTCCGCGGCATGTGGGATCTTCCCGGACCAGTGCTTGAACCCGTGTCCCCTGCATTGGCAGGCGGATTCTTTTTTGTTGTTGTTGTTGTTTTTTAAATTTATTTTTGGCTGCATTGGGTCTTCATTAGTAAGCGCGAGCTTTCTCTAGTTGTGGCGAACAGGGCTACTCTTTGTTGCGGTGCATGGGCTTCTCACTGCCGTGGCTTCTCTTGTTGTGGAGCACGGGCTCTAGGCATGCGGGCTCAGTAGTTGTGGCTCGTGGGCTCTAGAGTGCAGGCTCAGCTGTTGTGGTGCACGGGCTTTGTTGCTCCGTGGCATGTGGGATCTTCCCAGACCAGGGCTGGAACCTGTGTTCCCTGCACTGACAGGTGGATTCTTAACCACTGCGCCAGCAAGGAAGCTGGGCAGGTGGATTCTTAACCACTGTACTGCCAAGGAAGTCCCCCATGGAGTTATTGATTAACATAGCTTTACGTCTATGGGCTTGCATAGCTTCAAGAATGCTTTAGCTTAATTATGATAGCTTCTGCTTTATAACAAAGCAAATCAGTTATACATATACATATATCCCCATATCTCCTCCCTCTTGCGTCTCCCTCCCTCCCACCCTCTCTATCCAGGCCTCTAGGGGGACACAAAGCACCGAGCTGATCTCCCTGTGCTATGCGGCTGCTTCCCACTAGCTATCTAATTTACATTTGGTAGAGTATATACGTTCATGCCACTCTCTCACTTTGTCCCAGCTTACCCTTCGCCCTCCCCATATCCTCAAGTCCATTCTCTAGTAGGTCTGCATCTTTATTGCCATCTGGCCCCTAGGTTCTTCATGACCATTTTTTTTCTTAGATTCTATATATATATGTGTTAGCATACGGTATTTGTTTTTCTCTTTCTGACTTACTTCACTCTGTATGACAGACTCTAAGTCCATCCACCTCACTACAAATAACTCAGTTTCGTTTCTTTTTATGGCTGAGTAATATTCCATTGTATATATGTGCCACATCTTCTTTATCCATTCATCTGTTGATGGACACTTAGGTTGCTTCCATCTCCTGGCTATCGTAAATAGAGCTGCAACGAACATTGTAGTACATGACTCTTTTTGAATTATGGTTTTCTCAGGGTATATGCCCAGTAGTGGGATTGCTGGGTCATATGGTAGTTTTATTTTAGTTTTTTAAGGAACCTCCATACTGTTCTCCATAGTGGCTGTATCCATTTACATTCCCACCAACAGAGCAAGAGGGTTCCCTTTTCTCCACACCCTCTCCAGCATTTACTGTTTGTAGATTTTTTGATGATGGCCATTCTGACTGGTGTGAGATGATATCTCATTGTAGTTTTGACTTGCATTTCTCTAATGATTAATGATGTTGAGCATCTTTTCATGTGTTTGTTGGCAATCTGTATATCTTCTTTGGAGAAATGTCTATTTAGGTCTTCTGCCCATTTTTGGATTGGGTTGTTTGTTTTTTTGATATTGAGCTGCATGAGCTGCTTGTGAATTTTGGAGATTAATCCTTTGTCAGTTGCTTCATTTGCAAATATTTTCTCCCATTCTGAGGGTTGTCTTTTCGTCTTGTTTATGGTTTCCTTTGCTGTGCAAAAGCTTTTAAGTTTCATTAGGTCCCATTTGTTTATTTTTATTTCCATTTCTCTAGGAGGTGGGTCAAAAAGGATCTTGTTGTGATTTATGTCATTGAGTATTCTGCCTATGTTTTCCTCTAAGAGTTTAATAGTGTCTGGCCTTACATTTAGGTCTTTAATCCATTTTGAGCTTATTTTTGTGTATGGTGTTAGGGAGTGTTCTAATTTCATTCTTTTACATGTAGCTGTCCAGTTTTCCCAGCACCACTTATTGAAGAGGCTGTCTTTTCTCTACTGTATATTCTTGCCTCCTTTATCAAAGATAAGGTGACCATATGTGCATGGGTTTACCTCTGGGCTTTCTATCCTGTTCCATTGATCTATATTTCTGTTTTTGTGCCAGTACCATACTGTCTTGATTACTGTAGCTTTGTAGTATAGTCTGAAATCAGGGAGCCTGATTCCTCCAGCTCCATTTTTCTTTCTCAACATTGCTTTTGCTATTCGGGGTCTTTTGTGTTTCCATACAAATTGTGAGATTTTTGTTCTAGTTCTGTAAAATGCCATTGGTAGTTAGATAGGGATTGCATTGAATCTGTAGATTGCTTTGGGTAGTATCGTCATTTTCACAATGTTGATTCTTCCAATCCAAGAACATGGTATATCTCTCCATCTATTTGTATCATCTTTAATTTCTTTCATCCGTGTCTTATAATTTTCTGCATACAAGTCTTTTGTCTCCTTAGGTAGGTTTATTCCTAGATATTTTATTCTTTTTGTTGCAATGGTAAATGGGAGTGTTTTCTTAATTTCACTTTCAGATTTTTCATCATTAGTGTATAGGAATGCCAGAGATTTCTGTGCATTAATTTTGGATCCTGCAACTTTACCAGATTCATTGATTCGCTCTAGTAGTTTTCTGGTGGCATCTTTAGGATTCTCTATGTTGAACTATGGTGCATCTTCAGCTGGAGGTGAATCCTAATATCTCAGATTGTAGAGGCATTGGAGATGGCTCTGTTCATCCACTATTAGATATAACCATGAAGATTTCTAGATATATAACATTGTCCTTTTGATGTCTTCCTTACATATATGTGACTATTTGATATTTATGCAATTCTAGTCACGTAATTTACTTACTTTTCAAGAAGATATATATGTGTATATATATGTCTGTGTATGTGTATAAAGTTTAAAAAAGAGAGTGGTTAAATGGTTAAATAACTTATGATAAATTTATACTATTGAATATGATATAGTTATTAAAAAGAATGAGATAGGTCTGTAGATATTAATATGGAAAGAGCTCCAAGACATTTTGTTAAGTGACAAAACCAAGACCAGACAAAAAAATATAGAATCAAATAGTCTGTATATCTGTAATCATCAAGAATAGCCTGGGGAGTGTGTGTGTACCAAATGTTTTGTGTTCATCTATGCTTTCTCCTAAAACCTCACCCAAATGAGAGTAAAGACATACAGAGATAATACAGGGCCAATAGATGAGAGAGAGCACCATAGAGGATTAGAGGCATCGACAAAACTTTGGAAGGTTAGAAGTGGAGAATAAGTGGTAACTGAGTTACCAGAATAGGGAAAACTGAAGCTTATGTTTCTGCAGAGGTAGTTTCCAATAAGAAGCAAACTGATTCATGGCCCAGAACACCTGAGAGACTCAGAAATTAGAGACACCATGTACTTTCAGGAGGGGCAAGATGTGAGATGAACATAGGAAAATTAGCTGAGAGTTTGCATAAGGAGCAAGTAGACCCCTTGAACTTCTACCCCACCCCATGATGTCCAGTGATTAAACCCCCAACCTCAGCAGGAAATGGGAGGTTTGATCCATGGAGAGATGATGTTGAAGAGACGGTGAACTCAGGGATGATGACAGGCACAACTGAAGGGGATAAGGCACCAGACAGAAAACAGTGGGATTGAGTGAAAGGCTACACACTGCACAGTGACATCCAGGCCTTCTCCCCTTCTCAGCCCCCAGAATGCTGGCAGGGAAGTTTATATGCCTCAGTCAGCAGACTGGATAATTTTTCCTTGGAGAATTTCCAAGAAGAAAGACCTATTGACATTTAGCGTTGTCCAGTAAAATGTCCATGTTCCACTTGATTAACCTACAGTAAAACTCACCATTCAACAAACCCCATTCATATTCCTAGAGCTTCCAATCAGCCTTTTGGCACCTCACATTTAATATGAACTGGCAGACTTTTTGAGGAAAGCCTCTGACATGAAAAAAAACAGGAAAAAAAACGACAGAAAAAAGGAACTCAGAAAAATCAAAGACAGACAGTACAAGGAACGGAAGGAAACTTCAAACAAATGACTAATATCCTCTGAAAGATAAGTGATGATATTAAATCCTTGAGACAAAAACAGAATGATGAGACAATGGAATAATTAACAAAAAGCTTTAGAAATTAAAAATATGTTGATTCAAGTAAAAAATTCAATAGAAGGGTTAAAAGACAAAGTTGAAGAATCCCTGAAAAGTAGAACAAAAAACTAGAAAAGGAAAGAAAAGTAGGGCAGTTCAAGAGGTTCAATATCTGATTAATAGGGATTTCAGAAAGAAAATAAAAGAAAGAAGCAGAAATTGTCAGCTATTATATTAGTCTGGGTTCTCCAGAGAAACAAAACCAATGGGGTATATATTTATATTTATATAAATTTAATATATTTATTATAAGGAATCAGCTTACTTGATTATGGAGGCCAACAAGTCCCCAGATCTGCAATCAGCAAGCTGAAGACCCAGGAAAGTCAATGGTATGTTTCCAGTTCAAGCCTAGTCCAAAGGCGGGAGAAGACTGATTTCCCATATGGAAGACAGTCAGGCAGAGAAAGCGAATTCTCTCTTACTCAGCCTTTTTTTTTTTCTATTCAGGGTTTCAATGAATTGAATGAGGCTTACCCACATTGGAGGGCAATTTGCTTTACTCACTGATTCAAATGTTAATCTCGTCTAGAAACACGCATAGGCACACCCAGAATAATGTTTAACCAAATATCTGGGCACCTTGTGGCCCAGTCAAGCTGACACATAAAATTAACCATCGCAGACACGATGCAGGAACATATCCCAGGATAAAGAATGTGACAGGTCCAAATGAGAATGAGAAATGAAAACGATCCATACCAAGGCACATCACTGTAAAATCCTCCCTCATCAGGGATAATAAGAATCTAAAAGCTTCCAGAAAGGAAAAGAAAGGTCACAAGGAAATAGAATGGCATTAGACTCTCAGCAACACTAGTAGCTAAAAGCTAATGCAGAAATGTCTCCAAAATTCTGCAAGAAAAAATTTCCAACCCAATTCTCTGCTCAAACTATAAAAATATGAAGGTAGGAAAAAAAAAAAAAAGATGTTTTCAAGTAGGCAAATCTCAAAAACTTTGCTTTCTTTGTATCTCTTTTTCCAAGAAGCTTCTGGAGCATGTGTGTTACCAAAAGAAGGGAATAAACCAAGAAAGAGGAAGATCTGATTGAGAAAACAAGGATTCCAACAAGGAAAGAGGCAAGTTGAATTTCTAGAAGGGTGATGAAGAAATGTACTAAGGTGACAAACCGGTTCTAGAGACAAACCAGTTCAGGTAGAAACTGAAGGATGGAAGGATCCAGGAGAGATGTCTCTATTAAAAAAAAAAAAATGAAGAATAACTATTAGAATACTTAAGGTGCTTGACCATGTTGCTGGAAAGAGAATTGGAGAAGTATAAGAAAAGTATTTTATATCTGTATCTCCACTAACACAAATGCATAAAACATAACAAAATGAATAAGTAGACAATATTTAATTCCAGGAAAACAAAAAATGCATAAGAAAAGAAATGTAAACAAAGTATTGCTTACTCATGAACAATATTTGCATTATCATTATATTATAAAACTATTCACTTAATTAAAAAATTGCAATTAAAATACATAGGGAGGGACTTCCTTGGCTGTGCAGTGGTTAAGAATCCGCCTGCCAATGCAGGGGACACGGTTTGAGCCCTGGTCTGGGAAGATCCCACATGCCGCAGAGCAACTAAGCCCATGCGCCACAACTACTGAGCTGTGCCCTAGAGCCCGCAAGCCACAACTACTGAGCCCGTGTGCCACAACTACTGAAGCCCACATGCCTAGAGCCGGTGCTCCTCAACAAGAGAAGCCACTGCAATGAGAAGCCCATGCACCGCAAGGAAGAGTAGCCCCCACTTGCTGCAACTAGAGAAAGCCTGCGCACAGCAAACACCCAACGCAGCCAAAAATAAAAAATAAAAAAATAAAAATACATAGGGAGGGAGAAGTTTATATGTGTGTAGGGGTGGTGAAAGGATAGTAAGTCCTTATCTTCCATAGTAAGAAGTGAGTAGATAATGTCTAAAATTGCATAAAGTTATTAGCAAAAATATGGAGTTAAATATAAGAGGAGAAGCAGCTAACTGGATTAGAAGTTGCCTCTGCCTTTGGGGAATCTATTGTACTACTGGGGCTGAGTATTACTTTGTTGCTGTTTGTTTGTTATTTTAAATTTTGTAAGTATTAGTTGACCTTTCAAACCTTTTCTGGATATTTTTTGATTGCCAAAAATATTTTTATGACCTAAACAAATTGTATATAAAGTGATATAAAACATTCGTCTTAAAGGTTTTCTTAATCTTTTTGGAATAGGCTGGGTCTAGACAAACAAGATACCTTTTTTTTTCGATACGCGGGCCTCTCCCATTGTGGAGCACAGGCTCCGGACGCGCAGGCCCAGCCGCTCACGGCATGTAGGATCCTCCCGGACCGGGGCACGAACCCATGTCACCTGCATCGGCAGACGGACTCTCAACCACCGCGTCACCAGAGAAGCCCAACAAACAAGATATCTTGATGTTAATTACCTCTAGCTATTAATCACTATTCTTCCTTAATTCAAATACCTAATTCAAATGGCTAAATTCATGAGGGCTTGTACTTTATTATATTATTTAGAAAGTATTTCTATCAGAGTAAAATATTTTCTATTATAAGGGATGAAAAATTTTTTTTTCCTTCTACCCTTTCTAGGTTCTTGGTTGGGGCTCTGCAACAAAAGGCAGAGATTAACAAGAGAAAGCATTCAAATTTATTCAATATAAGTTTTATGTGACACAAGAAGGAAATGAAGACCCCAAGAAACAGTTAAACCTGAATGTTTTTATACTAGGTTTGGTGAAGAATGGAAAGTCACAGAAAATGTGATAGGACAAAAGGGCATGAGCTGAGAGTAGTAAACTGAGGAAAGCTTAGCGAGGAGGCCTGCTTGTTTGGATTCCTCTCAGTGTCCCTCCTTTTCTCTGGGTAGAGGGAGAGCACTTCCCACATGAAGGTCTTTCGACCTGCTTCCAGGGAGAAAGGAAGAGCAGAGACACCTTCCTACACCTGCCATTTCTCAAAGTCCTTCAGCTTAAAATATTCAGTACGCCAAGGTGACATATTAGGGGGTAGCGTGTTCTTAACCCTGTTACTATCATAAATTAAATGTATTAACTCTTTGTGAAATATTGTTGCTAAGAATCTTTATATAGAATCAGATAATTCTGTAATTTTATTTTACTCTTTTTACATACATCTTCTATCAAATTCTCACAGTAACAGATGAAGGGAATAGCACTAGATTAATGCTTTAAAAGTTAATGAATTATTTAGACATATCCTTTTGAGATATTTAGATATATCCTCTCATATAATTTCCTCCTTCTAATCAGGGTAGAAGTATTAATATCCAATCTGTATATCTTGGCTTGAATTTCTTCAAATTATCTTTGTATAAGCAATTCTCTTAAACACGTAGTTCTATAGAAAACAATCTAGAAAAACATATAATAAAAAAACTAACAGTGGATTTCTGGGATGTAGAATTGGGGAGGATTTTCTAAAATGTTTTACAGCCTTTGTGTGTTATTTTTATAATCACAATATATTTGTGAATGCATATGTGTATATGTATATATGTAGGATAAAATAAGAGGTTTTACATAGTAGTTTTGGGCTCTATTGCAATTCTTTATTGTCTTCACCTTCATCAAAAAGGGATTTCACTATCACAAACCTGAAAGAATATCCTGTTGAACTTCACCTGACATTCTATGATCTGGTTTAGCTACTTTAACCAAATGACTCCGAACTGAGGTGACCAAGGGCAACTGCCCTGCTCTAGACTGTTAGATCCAAATTGCATTCAGCATGTTAGTGGTACAGCCAGGAATATCCAAGCTAGGCTAATGGGCAATCACTTGTCAGTCCACAATCAGCCACAGAAAATACATGTGCAAGCATTGGAAATGAACTTTACAGATTAAAAAAAAAACCAAACAAATAAATTATAATGATTGTTTATTAATTAATAAATGGAGTACATTTCAGCCAGTTTGTTTTCCTCCTTTCTTTGTTAGGCCATTTTATGTTGACCAGAAAACACAAGTAATGGAGTTTCATCTTTTTGCTATTGTCCTTCAGGAGTGGGAAGCATCTTCTTTCAAAGTAGCCCTTCTTATCTGAGAAGACCCTGACTGGGTTAGTTCTTTGTTTTTTAATTTTTAGGATTCTCGGTCTCATGTTCTCCAGATTTTATATTATTATTATTCCAGTCCTTAGCATGCATTTAGAGATGCTGCAGGAAGTTTTATAGGTAATTCATAGTAGAATTAGGAATAGCACTGTTTGACAGTCTTTGCTCAATGCCTGCCTCAAATGGCATAATGCTACAGACGGCATGTTTTTGTGTTCCTGCAATTCCTATGTTGAAACCTAATCCCCAATGTGATGGTATTTGGAAGTGTGGCCTTTGGAAAGTGAGGTGATTAGGCCATGAGAATGGAGACCTCCTGAATGGGATTAGTGCCCTTATAAAAGGAGACCCCAGAGGGCTTCCCTGGTGGCACAGTGGTTGAGAGTCCGCCTGCCGATGCAGGGGACACGGGTTTGTGCCCCGGTCCAGGAAGATCCCACATGCTGCAGAGTGGCTGGACTCGTGAGCCATGGCCGCTGAGCCTGCGTGTCCGGAGCCTGTGCTCCACAATGGGAGAGGCCACAACAGTGAGAGGCCCGTGTACTGCAAAAAAAAAAAAAAAAAAAAAAGAGACCCCAGAGAGATCCCTTGCTCCTTCTCCCACTTGAGGTCACAGCAAGAGGACAGCTATCTAAGAACAAGGAAGCAGACCCTCATGAGACATCCAATCTTCTGGTACCTTGATCTTGGACTTCCCAGACTCAGAATTGAGAAATAAATGGTTGCTGTTTAAGCCAGACTATTGGTGGTATTTTTGGTATAGCAGCCTGAACAGACTAAGGTACATAGGAAATTTTTAAATCTGTGAAGTGCCCCTTGACAACTGTAGGTCTCTCCTGACCCATGTCCTGTCCGTTAGCAAGTCTTCCCAATTCTCACTCCAAAATATGTCTCTGATGGATCCACTTCTCCCCATCTTCAGCATCCCCACCTGATCCTGGCTATCAACTGTCACACCTGCAAACCGGTTTTTACTCTTGCTCCCTCCAGTCTTTCTACCATGTAGCAACACAGAGTGATCTTTCCAAAACAGAAGTTTGACCACTTTATTATAATTTTGTTTAAAAAGGTCAGGTTGGTTGAGGTATAATTTACATAAAGTAAAATTCATCCCTTTAAGGTATATAATTCTATGATTTTTTTTTTGTTTTTTCTTTTTGGCTGTGCTGTGCATCTTGTGGGACCTTAGTTTCCCGACCAGGGATCAAACCCGTGCCCCCTGCAATGGAAGCTCGGAGCCCTAACCACTTGACTGCCAGGGAATTCCCAATAATTCTATGAATTTTAACAAACACACTCTGTTGTGTTACCTCCCACCATAATCAAGATATAGAACAATTCTATGCTTCCAAAAGTTCCCTGGAGCGCCTTTGTAGGCAAACATTTCTCCACCTACAGCTCCTGGCCACTGATCTGTTTTCTGTCTCTATACCATTACCTTTTTCACAGTGTCACATAAATGGAACCGTACACTATGTAGCCTTTTGAGTCTGGTTTCCTTCACTTAACGGAATGCATTTGAAATTTATTCATGTTGTTGCTTGTGTCAGTAGCTCATTCCTTTTTATTGCTAAGTGGTATTCCAGCAACATAACTCTTTATCTATGCACCAGTTGGTAGACATTTGCACTGTTTCCAATTTTTGGCGACTATGATAGAAGCTATTATAAACATTTGCGTACAGCTTTGTTGGATTTTTGGGGGCAATGGGGGAGTTCATAGGTATCCACTTCTCTTGGTTAAACATGTAGGAGTTGGATTACTGGATAATACGGTAAATGTATATTAAACATTATAGGAAACCGAGGCCCTGTCTTCCAAAGTGGCCGTACCATTTTGCGTTCCCACCAGCAGTGTATGAATTCCAGTTGCTCCACATTCCCCTCAGCACTTGGTATTATTGGGGTGTTTATTTGAGCCATTCTGGCTTTAATTTGCATTTCTCTAATGACTAATGATGTTGAGCATCTTTTTATGTGCTTAGTTACTATCCATATTTTTTCTTTGGTGAAGTGTTCAAATTTGTTGCCCATTAAAAAAAATTGGGTTGTTTTATTACTGAGTTGTTTGTTTTTTGTTTTTTTTTTTTGCAGTACGCGGGCCTCTCACTGCTGTGGCCTCTCCCGTTGTGGAGCACAGGCTCCAGACGCGCAGGCTCAGCGGCCATGGCTCACGGGCCCAGCCGCTCCGCGGCATTTGGGATCCTCCCGGACCGGGGCACGAACCCGTGTCACCTGCATCGGCAGGCTGACTCTCACCACTGCGCCACCAGGGAAGCCCCAGATTACTATTTCTTAAAGCACCGACTTCCTTAATGGCTACGTAAACTTCCTCTGTTCATTTCAACTAAACTCGGGGTGGGGGTGGGGGGTTGTAAACCCTATTTATGAAAAAAGAAAGTTGGTGTGTGTGAGATGTGTGGGTGTAGGATGGTGTGTGTGTGGGTGGTGTGTGTATAGGGAGGGTGGTATGCGTGTGCGTACTGTTGTGTTTGTGATGTTGTGTGTGGAGGTGTTATGTGCGGGTATAGGTGTTGTGTGGATGTGGGGTGTTGGGTTGTGTGTGTGGGTGTAGGGTGTTTAGAGGAATAGGGAGGGGGTGAGGCTACAAACTGGGAGCTCTACCTGCCAGGAAAGGTGCAGGAAGAGGGCTGTGAGGGGCTGCCGAGCACCACAAAGTCCTCTCATGACTGTGACTTAAGGCTGCTTGCTGTTTTCTCTCTATTTATAGCAGCTATCTCGTGATTATATCTGTGCCTTTTGCTTCTGATCTCTGACTAAAGAAAGACTTTTTTCTGATCTGTGTTTCAGTCACGCTGATTTATGGCGTTGGCTCTTCATGAGTTTTTCTTTTGATCATCGTTTGCCCTCAGTTAATTTGCTCTAGCGAAGCTTCAGGAGGAGATTGGCGGGGAGAAGGACCGCATTTAGTTTTACCAAATGAAGTGTTTCTGAATTTGATCACTCACCTCTCACTCAAGGGGAAATTTAGGAAGTAGTAGTAACCTCTTTGATATTTAACAATCTCATTGATGGTCTCTGTTATTTATGTCTTAAAGGCCCACACTGACTTTAAATACTGATTATTCATTTAAACCCTAGTCACGGGCTAAAACCAGAAGTTGAATGCAAAGCACAACCACTAACCAGACTGCCTTCTGGTTAATTCTAAATTTAACTGGCAGCTTACCTTTAGTGTGAAAGAGACCTTCTAATTTTGGATTTCTTATGTGCACACAGGTATTGCAGTAACTGGTGGGCTGGTTGTTGATTAGAAAGAGGCGATTGTAAAAGTGAGGTCAGAGAGCTTTCCTCAGGCATGTGCCACTAGGTCACCTCACCCGCACAGTTATTTTCAGAACAAGATGCTGCAAATAGAGACCATAATATTTTTCTTTCCACATTGTTTATTTCAAGAGACATGGGAACCATCATGAAGAAGATTCATAGGCTTAAAATGTAAACCCTGCAAGGCTGCTTTGTTTGAGTTCATGAAGATGTGATTTTGGCGTCTCCTCTTCCCCGATCTCACCTCTGCCCTGAGAAAATGGCAGGCACTGAAATTTATGGGAATTCTGACCTAAAGGGCCAGGAAGTGCAGGAGACTGGAGAAGGTGGGTAGAAAGGGGACTGGCCCCCCGTGGGGCACATTTCCCAGGAGAGAAAACAATGTTACCCGCAGCTCTAGATTTTTAAACTTGCAGAGATTCGTTACTCCTCTTAAAATAGCCGCCGGCATGTGGAATTCACTAGATGTCATTTAATAGATTTCCCTTCCCTTCCCTTCCAAGTTTGAAGGCTGATAGCCTGTCATTTTACCTGGGGAAAAAAAAATTCTTGAAGCAATTAGAAAATCCCTAGCCCTAAAATTATAGACACAACCTGCACATACGTAGCCCAAACGAAGTCTTAGGGGAAAATGATTAGTTTTAATTTGAAATTTACTGTGAAAAATTTTATTTCAAAAGATCAATGTTTGCCAGTTCTATTAAGCTAACAGGGACAAGGCTAAAGGCTGAAAGAAGCCTTAGAGTCAATCATGAAAACTCCAGATTAAAAAATATTTTTTAAATGGTCTCATTGAGAAAATTTTCAAATGAGAGTCACACTTGAATGAATGAATGCTGTATCAAATTATCCAGGGACAAAGAAGAGAAGCCATTCTACCAGAACAAATGCAGCCTGCTTTGTCTAGAGGACAAACCATTCTTGCAGGCCGTTTGGAAATGTCACTTTTAAGTCAATGAGAGTTGTGTTCAAATAAGAGGGGGATGCAAGACCCTATTATATTCAGTAGGATGTGATGTTTTGCCTCTGAATGGTTTCTGCAGTGCATGAAAATTCCTTTTTTTGGGGAGGGGAGGCGTCTATCTTGTTAATGTCTTAAACTGTTTCCAGGTTTTACAAAGTGCTTTAGTTTTTACACTGAAAGGGCAGACATGATTATGCTGGAACACCAGTTGTCCGGCTACATAAGTTCTGACTTTTGGGGCAAGCCTTCTGAACTTTTAACTTGGTGAAAACAGATTGCTTGGCTCGCATGAGGAAGTTGTCTTCTGGAAGTGATCCAGGGCTTAGAGTAGTCCAACCCAGCCATTTTCTCTGTCCTTCCAAGATATCACCACTGAAGTGCTGTCCATAACGTGGTTGATTTGACCAGTGATGGTGTTCAGTGAAACAGGAAGTTCAGAACTGAGACTGAGCAGAACTGACAGGGAAGTCAATTCACTGCCCTATACTGACCAGATTGCCTGGCATCTTCAGGATTTATAGGCCAGCCAAAGCAGTTTGGCCTTCTTGGTTCATTTTGACAAACTCTAAATCTTCTAATACTATTGGTAAGCTCACAAAATCAATTCATTTTTGTGGCTTTCTTTTCTTTCTTTCTTTTTTTTTTTTTTGCGGTACGCGGGCCTCTCACCGTTGTGGCCTCTCCGGTTGCGGAGCACAGGCTCCGGACGCGCAGGCTCAGCAGCCATGGCTCACGATCCCAGCCGCTCTGCGGCATGTGGGATCTTCCCGAACCGGGGCACGAACCGTGTCCCCTGCATCGGCAGGTGGACTCTCAACCACTGCTTCACCAGGGAAGCCCTGTTTCTTTTTTTTTTGATTACTAAAAGAGACTGTATGCTGGGACTTCCCTGGCGGTCCAGTGGTTAAGACTCTGCACTTCCAGCGCAGGGGATGAGGGTTCGATCCCTAATCAGGGAACTAAGATCCCACATGCTGCATGCTGTGGCCAAAAAAAAAAAAAGAGAGAGTATATGCTAAGCAACAGTCCAAATTCTTCTGGCAGATATAATAAAATACTTAAAATGACTAATGATGTATTTGTATCATTTTGATGTATGAGTTTTTAAAAGACAAGTTTCTCCATGGAGATAGAAAGATGTAAATAAGCTGGGCTGCCAATGCTCAGCCATCCTTGTTCAATGACAGCAAAGACCCCCAGCAGACACCAGCTTAGGGAAAAAGCAGATGCTCACTTTGATCTGTAAAATTTCTCCAGAAATACACAAGGGCTGACACCTTGTACAGAAACTCAAAGTTTTTGGATCTAAAGAAAATATCTCCTTCCAAAAAGAAAGCAGGTTTTAAAGGGCACACACTATCCACACTGTTGACAAAGATCAAATTCTCCACTTAATTGCACAATTTTCCATTGGGTTTTCCGGTAGAGGCAAAGCTTTAGAACAGTGATGAAGTAGTCTGTGATCAGGAGCACGCCTAACTTCAGCAAGAATCAGGAAGTATTCTCCATGATGCTATTTCTCAAATATGAACAAAGACCAGTACGAAATTTTTCATTACAAGTCTAGCAATAATATTGTTAGTAATCATAAAAAGAATATTAAAAGTAATACTAACAATAAGCGTATATTACATTTTACTATATGCCAGGCACTGTACTAAGTGCAGATGTGCATTTAGTCCTCAAGCAGTTTTCCTGGGCTTCGTCTTATTAGCCCAATCTTACAGATGAGGACACTGAGGTTAAGAAAAATAATTTGCCCAGAGTTAGCAAGTTATTTTTTTAGCTTGGTAGAGCGGGTATTTGAATCCAGGCGGTGCAACTCCAGAGCCTGAGAGCTTAACCCCTGATAAGAGTTAACACTTACGGTGCATGCTCACTGTGCACCAGGCAGGCACTGTTCTAACCGCATTATTACTATCATTTTACAGATAAGGAAATAAAGAGGTAAAAAAAAGCTTTCCCGAGGTCACATTGCTATTAAGGGTGGAGGTCAGATTTAAATCCAGTCACTGTGACCCTAGACTCTGAGCACTTAGTGTCTAAGTTTGTCTAACTGGTTAGAATATACGTATTTCTTACGGGAATTAGTAAAAGTATTTTCATTTTGGATTGCTAAAAAATGGGACCTGAATCGTTTTGCCTAAATCAGTTATTCTAACGAAATGGCTGTTGATCCCTGCCTAGGTAGTCTCAGGGCTATTCTGCAGCAGGCTGTATGGTCGAGCTTTTTGTTGGTTTATACTACCCTCTAGTGGCTAATAGAAAATTCTGATGATGTGGCTATTTGATGACAAAGAGAATGTTGCCTGTTAAGAGGACTAAGTCCTGAACCTGGATTGATACTATTTGTACTTCTAGTATCTTTTGACTGTGGGGGTGGGGGGTCCGGGGGATTCATAAAGACAAAAAGCTACTATGAATTCAGTACCTCTTTTATGTGGGTATATTTTATTAATGTCAAGAGTATACATACACATTGCAAACAAGATATGCACCATCTTGTTTGGTGCATATGTGTATATGTGTATATGCACCATCTTGTTTCCAATGTGCACATATATACACACACATATACATTCACATACATACATACATATATACATATACATGTGTGTGATTTATTTATAGTTTATGTGTAAGTCTTAGCTATAGACAATGTGTGGGGTACACTGATGGATTTGAAAGCCTCACAGCAGACTTCCCTCCAAGGCTCTTTGCCTATAATTTCAACAAATACCCATGCCTAAACCAATCACAGACAAGGGGAACAGAATAAACACAAAATCTTAGATTAATCAGCATATTCTCCTGAATTGGGCATAGGGACCCCTTCCCTGGTGTTCTGTTTAGGAGGAAGAAGTCCTGCTACATGAGTACATCACAGTCTTACTTAAGTCTCTCGTCCCCCAATCTCCATCCCTGGCTGACTTTAGGAGGTGCTGGCCTACAGACGGGAGGGCAGTGGCAACAATCTTTCTCTTGAAGTAATGAGGTGCATTGTCTAAAGGGAATTTAAAAACAACAATAAAACCAACCTAAAAAGGGTCTGCTTTTTATTATCTCCATCAGTGGACAATTCTAAACAATGACGACGATAAAATAATTCTCCCTGAAAAATTTTTTGCTGGTCTAAATTCTAAACAACTATGGTTTCTGCTTAGTTTTAATAACACACTAACACTTTAACATTCAATATGTTTCTAATTAACACATTTGTGTTACTTATCCTTTCATAAACATTGTGTTCTGTGACATAGAAGGTAATTTGGAGAGCTTCCGGTTAATACAGTTGGCCTATGACACATGCAGGCTCAGCTATAAGCATTTTTTTTTTCAGGAGTAAGTTCATGATAAACTGGAATCATTAGACCTCAATTTGCGCTTAGTTGAACCACATATTTCTGAGTCTAAACTACAGATTTGAAAGAATCAGTGATAACACAGTGACAATAAAGACTAACAGAATTTGAGTAACTTTCATTCTGTCATTCCCTGTAACCATACAAACATATTTGCAAACAGCCATAATCAACCTAGGACAACGTACAGTGAAATGCTAAGCTTTAGAATTGCTCACTGAAGACTGGCACATAGAAAATGTGGAGAAAACTATTAACTCTGCAAAAACAAAGCATAAGGAAAATGGACATTTTGAAGAAGAACGTCAAGAGAAGCAGCAAAATATGCTGGCCTTACACTGCCAGAAGTAATCAAGAAGACCATGTTTGAATGCTTCAATCATTTTCACCAAGAACGGGTATAAAATATCAAATACAATCAATGTTAACTATCACTCAGCCACTTTCTCTGATTTCTGCAAAACAAAAATTTAGGAAGTTTAAACCAAATACAGTAGAAATTTATGATGAATTTTTTGATGAAGATACTTTAGGGAATTTACTTTGTGGGGCGGACTGCAGAGATATTTGAAAACTGCTACTATTCATCCTGAGGAAACAAAGACATAGACAATATTGCAATCTCTGAGATTTGTTGTGAAATAGGATTGCTATAATCTCTGCCAATCTCATCCTTATGGTTAAGTCTTTTGCTAACTCTTTGTATATGTATTGCTTCATTTGAAAGAGGACCGTCAAAATTAAAATAATTAAAAGGGTTCTTTGTTTAATATAAGTGGAGACAGCTATGCTGTCTATTAAACATGTGAAGGTTGATTTTGACAATCATTGACAAATTTGCAGACGTGAAGACTCAAAAATAGAAACTAATGCTATTCATTTCTGCAACACACCGAATGTAGGTATAAGTTTTAGCCCCCTTTTCAAAAATCCATTACATGTTTTCTTTTGTGTCCTGTGATATTTGTTAAAAATTTTTTTTACTGACTTCATTATATCAATGACTGCTGATGCCCTGTGGAGGTCACTACTTTGACAAAGTCTTCATAGTGTCTCCGAAGAGGGAGGTCAGACATGGGATATTTATAAGGTATCGGGGTCTGGTTTAAGGTGGGTCTTTCAGTGTCAGACTTGATTGGGTTTGGGCAAAGTTCATGATATAATAATTTTAATATAATTTAGTATAATTTAGGATTTTGAAGTGAGTCTTCAAAAACTAAACAATCAATTGCTAAGTACAGTTGAGTTAAGTATTGCTTTGAGAAGTAGCTCAGTAGCTATTTACCCAGTGTTATGGACCGAGTGCGTCCTCCCGAAATTCATGTTAATGTCCTAATCCCCAATGTGATGGTATTAGAAGGTGTGGTTTGGGGGCTGTAATTTGGTTTAAATGAGGTCAAGAGAGTAGAGCCCCCATAACGGGATCAGTGTCCTTATAAGAAGAGGAAGAGACACCAGAATTTTCTCTTTCTCGTGCGCACGCACTGAGGAAAGGCCACATGAGTGCACAGCGAGAAAGTGGCTGTCTACAAGCCAGGAAGAGGGCCCTCACTGAGAACCTAATCTGTCAGCACCTTGGTCTTGGACTTCCCAGCCTCCAGAACTGGGAGAAAACAAATGTCTTCTGTTTCAGCCACCCAGTCTACAGTATTTTTTTTTACAGCAGCCCAAACTAAGACACTCACTAAGGGCAAACTGATGGTCTGTTGCTTGGATAAGTTAATTTTTCAGGAAATTCAACTTGACCTGCCTGATCAAGAATCTTCTGGTAAATTAACAAGAGTAAAGTTGTGTTAATGCAGGTAGTAAACTGTGTGGCTGTAGATGATTTCGTTTCTCAACATACGCAAAGTTCAATAAAGTAAAATGAATACTGTCTGCATTTCTTTTCTGGCTATCACTATTATTTATTTATTTATTTACTTTTTTTTGCGGTACGTGGGCCTCATCACTGTTGTGGCCTCTCCCGTTGCGGAGCACGGGCTCCGGACGCGCAGGCTCAGCGGCCATGGCTCACGGGCCCAGCCGCTCCGCGGCATGTGGGATCCTCCCGGACCAGGGCACAAACCCATGTCCCCTGCATCGGTAGGCGGACTCTCAACCACTGCGCCACCAGGGAAGCCCCTATTTTTTATCTTATTTCATAATTATTTCCGAAAATAATTTTGTTGTTTAGAAGAGTGATGTTAAAAATGTTCTGTTCTGGTTGCCAGTTATGCTAGGGAGGCCTGCTAGAGGGATTATATAAAAAGACCCTGCAGTATGTGGGGTGGGAGCAGTAGGATGTTGGCCTCATACCCACAAAAGGAAATGAGGCTTATACAAATAATCCCAGAGGTGCTCTCAAAGGCCCAAGAGAGTTACTTATCACGTAACACTTTTGGTGTGTTAAAAATATTAATTTGTACACTTACGTTCATACCAGCATTATTCACAGTAGTCAAAAGGTGGAGGCAACCCAAGCGTCTGCCAACGTATAAATGGATAAACAAAATCTGGTATACACATACAAGGACATATTACCCAGCCTTAAAAAGGAAGGAAATCCTGTCACATGCTACAACATGGAGGAACCCTGAGGACGTTATACTAAGTGAAATAGGTCAGTCAGGAAAAGACAAATGCTGTATGATTCCACTTATATGAGGTTCCTAGAGTAGTCAAGTTCATAGGGACAGGAAGTAGAATGGTGGTTGCCAGGGGCTGGGGGAGGTACTAGTGGGGATTGTTGCTAAATAGGTAGAGAATTTTAGTTTTGCAAGATGAAAAGAGCTCTGGAGATTGGTGGTACAACAGTGTGACTGCACTCAACACTACTGAACTTAAATGACTACTGAATTTAACACGTAAAAATGGTTATGAAGGTACATTTTATATTTTAGCATAATTTTAAAAATACTATTTTGTGACTTGGAAACATTGATGATCTACTACAGTTTGCATAACGCTATTTTGGCATAGCTTCCTTTAAAAAAAAAAGGGTAGCAAACCTCCAAAGCACCTTTGTGCAAGTAAGAAAAGGCACCTTTTCCTCAGACACCTTGCTGCCATCTGCCAGAAGGTGATTCTCATGCAGGTACAAGTCCACAAGGATCTCTGCATGAAAGGTGCCCCCCTCTAAAGTTGTAGCACACAATGTGCTACCCTTGTGTCGTTCAAAGAATCCCTGACTAAGAGCTCTGCAAAATGCAAGGACCCTGGCTTCCACACTTCTGAGAGGCTCTGCAAATAGTCCATGGTGTGAGTTGTGGCTTTTTGAAACTTTGGGGTATGGGAAACCACAAGAAATGTTTGATATGGAGAGTTTGGACTATACAGGTTGCAGTAGCTGAAAATGCTGTCATATCAATGTGAATAAGCCAAAAATGAAGGCTCCCAAGGGGTCCACCTGGCAACTCAGGAGGCAGCTTTGAATCCGAAGTGGTTGCGCCCGGATAGAAAGACGCCACCAGAGTTGGCCTCATTCACAGATAAACGCATAGATGGATGTTATACAGGACACTGGAAAGGCCCTCTGCACAGAACTAATCTTCCTATTACCTGGGAATGCCTAGAATCCCAGTTACTTCCTTTATGACTTATAGATTGTCAGAACTACAGATAATCTTAGACATCACCTGTTCAAACCTCCCATTTCTCAGATGAGGACCTGCTGTCTAGAATGTTAAATGACTCGCCCACAGATGCACGCTAATGGGGTTTACTTTTGCCCTCCCTCTGGGCATCTGGAGAGGGAGAGAGTTCTCAAGGGGAGTGGGGAAGCATCAGAAGAGAGCAGGTAGAAGGTTCCAGAGACATGGGTGTCCCACTTCAGTCATCATAATTTCCCTTTTCCTATAACCCCTAAGCCCCAAGAGGTGGTAAATGGGGAGAGAAAAGGGGGAGGCACAAGTATACTGATAGTATTGAGAAGCCTCTTAAAGCTTAAGAAGAAACTGTAAGTACATGGTGTGAATTAGACTTTTCATAATTTATTCATTAAATATATTGAACATCAACTTATGACAGGGATTCTGTATCTGAGGATCTTACAGCCTAGTGGGGGAGAGAGATGTAAACATAACTTATAATAAAACATGAAATATGTGGTATCAGATGTATGAATCCAGTGCTAAGAGAACTCTGAAGAGGCAACAGCTATCTTTCCACAGAGGCCTTTGGGAAAGCTTTCCAGAGTAAGGGATATTAGAATGGGTATTGAAGGGTGAATAGGAGTTTGGCTGGTGGGATGAATGTGAAAGAAGGTTCTAGGAATTCTGGGAGGAAGAAATTGCCTGGGGCAGAGTCTAGAGAGTGGCTGCAGCTATAATAACTTTAGGAATGACAGGAGGGTCATGTGACAGGAGCATCCTGTGATTAGTGGAGAATAGGCAGAACTAAGAAGTCAGCCTTTATCCTGGAGCCTACCAAATCAACAAAGGCTGTGCAGCAGAGTATGACAGGACCCTTTTCCTATAACCCCTAGGCCCCAAGAGGCGGTACATGGGGAGGGAAAAGGGGGAGGCACAAGGGTACTGATAGTATTGAGAAGCCTCAGCTGGCTTCAGTTCAGGACAAAAGGCAGTGGGAGAGAGTGGAGGTGGCGGGTGCCACAGCCAGGCTGTGCTAGTCGGTGAACTTGCCAGGACAAGCCAGGCAGGGTGTGGAGAGCGGCTGGGCCCCCGCCCCCTTGCAGCCATCTGTTCCTTCACACACAGGCTGGGCCTCCCCCTACTCGTGAGGCAGCAGAACTCCTGCCCACTGACATGTGAAACAGTGGGGATGGCTCAGAACAAGGGAGGCCTGTGGTGAATGTCTCCCGCCCCGACTCCTGCCTCGGGGAAGGAAGGGTCTGCATGTGCATACGATGTGATGTCTGTGGCTTCCATATGCAGTACAGGACTTGAGTAGTAAGCAGGTAAACAAGGAATGTCCCTTTAGCCCTTCCAGGGAAACCTACAGCCTCTAATCCTGAGAAAAGCAGGAGGGACCAGGCATTTGGGTGCAAAGCAAAGAAGACTGCCCGTAGAAGAGAAATGCTTTAATCTGGCAGTGGCTGGATACCAGAATATATGAGAGCCAGCCCTAAGGTTGCTGCCAACTGCTGTAGGAACAGGCAGAGGGCCAGGGAGTCGGTTGAACCCCAGAGGCTGAGATGACCTATTGGGCCCTCAGCCTTTGGGCTCGTGTAGCATTAGTCTTACTAGCTGAGGACACTTTAAAAAAAATTTTTTTTTAACATCTTTATTGGAGTATAATTGCTTTACAATGGTGTGTTAGTTTCTGCTTTGTAACAAAGTGAATCAGCTATACGTATACATGCATCCCCATATCTCTTCCCCCTTGCGTTGAGGACACTTTCTAGCTGAGCATTTGAGAACAGTCCCTTGTTTGGGAGCCCCCAGCTCAGCATAATACTGGCTCTGGTGAATGATTCCTAAATGGAATTAAACTCAAGTGATTCACTTAACGAGATTCTTTCCTTATAACTGTGTACATCTGAATATAGCCCTATGGCTTGTAGCAACATTTTTTGAAAGGCTGCACATTATTAATATTGGGAAAGGAAGGAACAAAAGGGTGTATGGGCTGAAACCATAGGGAGTAGAGAGAAAGCTGGGCTGAGCAGGGTCTGGAGCCCTTTCTGGAAGCCCAGTAAAAGTGCTTACCCATGGGCTTCCCTGGTGGCGCAGTGGTTGAGAGTCCGCCTGCCAATGCAGGGGACATGGGTTCGTGCCCCGGTCTGGGAAGATCCCACATGCCGCAGAGCAGCTGGGCCCGTGAGCCATGGCCGCTGGGCCTGCGCATCCGGAGCCTGTGCTCCGCAACGGGAGAGGCCGCAACAGTGATGAGGCCCGCGTACCGCAAAAAAAAATAATAAAAAAAAGTGCTTACCCTTCAGCTGCTTGACAGGGAAAATAAAGTGTCCCAAGGGAGAGGTGGTGGGGAGGGAGGCACATGTACACTTGAATGGAAGTTTCTCAATATTTTAAATAATTCTTATGGCCATCCTGGTGCACCTGGTTACTGAGGGTGAGAGGTGAGGGGCAGGAGACCTGAGGCAAGTGCCGGAGAAGGATCTGCCAGGATACGTTCGTGGCATAACAGATGGCTGCGGGGTCAGGGCTGGAGAAAAGAGGAGATCATGATGATCGTCTTCAAGCTCTTCATATTTACGTAACTCTTTTAATTCTCACAACAATTCCACGGGGGTAAGTATGTTTTTTATCCCTATTTTCCAAATGATGAAATCAAGGAGTGTACTGGATCATAAACTAACAGAAAGAAAGCAATGAATAGAAAGTAAAGAACATCCTACCGTCTCACAGGAATTTCGGAAACAATAGCTTCCCCATCACAACCTGCTCTCATGGTCTCCAGCAGCTACAACTTACACTAAAACTTTGTTTTGTGATTGACGGATCTGAAGGCAGAAGATTAAAGTAGAATATGTGAGAAATTGCTTTAAAATTTGACAAGTCAACCAGTGAGAATTGAAAATCAGAGTTCTCTGTCTCTGGGTTAACCGATGCTGGGTCAAGCAGAAATAAGTTAGTTGCTTGTTCCAAGAAACTGTTACTCCTAGAAGATAAGAGTATGAACCAACTAAATATCTTCCCAATCAAGAATAACAACTTGCTCATAAACATGCCCCTCAAGACCCTTGCCTGCTGAGCCCATGAATGCACAGCTATTGTTTCATAAACGCTGCCTAATTCCGAACAGCTCCTCACTTTGCAAGAGTCGCCTGAAAAATCACACAGCTCAGGTCCAAAAAACCCTAGAAACATCCTGCCCTAAAAGGTGATGTTTATCAACAGGTTTATTCTGGTGGTCTTTGGGGACTTAACAGTTGACATCAAGCATGTATTTAACTATATATTGTGATAACATTGTGACCTTGTCAGTAAGATGACCAAGTCTTAGCGCAGTCTTATGGGTATAAAACATATGCATTTAGATCCTTCCTGCTGTAGTGATATGTGCTCCAAAACTAGAGCCAGAGACTTATAACCTGGGGGGCCCAGCGACACTGCGTGTGGTAGAACGTGGTCATTACAATGACCGGCTCAGGGACCTCCAAGTGCCCACCATCCACAGTCTTTTGAGTTCCTGCCTTCCACCCAAGTTGCCATGAAGTGTGTCACGAGACCCGGCCAACCTGGCCATACAGATTGGACCAGAAATAAGGTTCTGACAAATAAAAACACTATGTCAAAGAGATATCTTCACTCCCATCTTCACTCCCGGTTTTATTTACAATAGCTAAGACATGGGAACAACCTAAGTGGCCATCAACAGATGAGTGGATAAAGAAGTTGTGGTATATATATATATATATATATATATATATATATATATACACACACACATACACACACACACACACACACACACAGTGGAATATTATTCAGCCATAAAGGAAGGAAATCCTGCCATTTGCAACAACATGGATGAACACTGAGGGCGTTACGCTAAGTGACATAAGTCAGGCAGAGAAAAACAAATGATCTAACTTATATGTGGAATCTAAAAAAAATGAACTTGTAAAAATAGAGAGTAGAATGGTTGTTACCAGGGGCTGGGGATAGAGGAATTGAGAAGTTGTTTAAGGGTAAAAACATTTATATGTAGAATTACAAAAACATAACAATAAATCCCTCCCAAAACTCATAGAAAAGGAGATCAGATTTGTGGTTACCAGAGGCAGGGGATGGGGAATTGAATGAAGGTGGTCAAAAGGTGGTACTTAACTACCTTATAACTTCCAGTCATAAGGTAGATAAGTACTGGGGATGTGATGTACAACACGGTGACTACTGTTAGCACTGCCATATGGTATATTTGAATGTTGTTAAGAGAGTGAATCTAAGAGTTCTCATCACAAGGAAAAACACAATTTTCTTTCTTTTTCTTTTTGTATCTATATGAGATGATGAATGTGAATTAAACTGATTGTGGTCATTGTTCCACAGTATATGTAAATCTAGGCATTGTGCTGTACACCTTAAACTTCCACAGTGCTCTATGTCAAGTGTATCTCAAGAAAACTGGAAAAAGGAAAGAAATAGCGTTCTGACAAAGGCAACTCTATATGTTTTATGTAAGGAGAGCAGAGGCTTCTGAGGTGGCCAGACACGAGAAATCAGACCAGTAGGGTTGCCAGATAGAATGCTAACTCACTCGTCCTATCTTCCTCATTCTGGCGAAAAGAGAGGGAAGTGGGAAACTCAGAAGCCAAGAGAAGTAAAGACAGAGGGAGCAGTAGAAACAGCTGGAGACTTGAGAGAGGATCCGAGTCATGAGAGTGCAAAGGCACCAGGCAACAACAGATGCTCAGTTTGGATGGACCATAAAATGCTGGAGTCGTCGAGCTGCTGGAGCATCCTGGACAGCTGTGAATCACGTTCAGTTCTCCAAGAGGCCTGCGGTGTTGCTGATGAGATGATTTGTTGGAATAACGATAAAGCAATAAATAACATTCATTTATCTTTTTCAGATATACAGTTTAACACAATAATATCCACAGATGTTAATTGTTCTGTTCTGTGAATTTTGAAAATTGTATACACCCATGTCACCACCACGCAGAACTTGATGGAACATTGTCATGACCCTAGAAGTTTCTCTTGTGCTCCTTTCCAGTCAATTCTTCTCGCACAAGAGCACTGTAGACTAATGTGCCTGTTCTTATGCTTCATACACAATGTCCTTCTTGTGTCCAGCTTCTTTCACTCATCTGGAGAGTAATCCATGTGGTTGCAAGTATCAACAGTTGGTTTCTTTTCATGGCTAGGTAGAATTCCACAGTAGGAATGTGCTAAAGTTTCTTTTTTCTCCTATTGATGAGCATTTAGCTTGGTTCCAGTTTGAGGTCATTGAGGATAAGGCTGCTACAAACATTCATGTTCAAATCTTTTGGTGGATATATGTTTTAATTTTCTTGGCTAAATACAACAGAATGGAATTTCTGGGTCATAGGATTAATGCATACTTACATTTATGAGAAACGGCGAGTCTGTTTCCGAAAGTGATTGTACCATTCTACACTCCTAACAGCCATAGATGAGAATTCTAGTTGCTCTGTATCACTGTCAACATTTAGTGTCATTAGTCTTTTTGATTTTAGTCATTCTATTGGGTGGAAACGGTATCTCACTGTAGCTTTAATATGCATTTCCCTGAAGATTAATGATGTTGAGTACCTTTGCATGTGCTAACGTCCATTTGTATTTCTTCTTTTGTGAAGTGTCTGTCCAAGTTTTTTACCCATTTAAAAAAAAACAAAACTGAGTGGTTCATCTGTTTTTGACTTGTAGCAGTTCTGTGTATATTCTGGATATGAATACTTTTTCAGATAAATACACTCTATGTATTTTTCCAATCTGTAGCTTGCCTATTCATTTTCCTAATGATGTTTTTTTACTTTAAAATTTTTATTTATTTATTTTTTGGCTGCGTTGGGTCTTCGTTGCTGTGCGCGGGCTTTCTCTAGTTGCGGGAGTGGTGGCTTCTCTTTGTTGCGGAGCACAGGCTCTAAGCACGCGGGCTGCAGTAGTTGTGGCACGTGGGCTCTAGAGCACAGGCTCAGTAGTTGTGGCACACAGGCTTAGTTGCTCCGCGGCATGTGGGATCTTCCTGGACCAGGGCTCGGACCCGTGTCCCCCTGCATTGGCAGGCGGATTCTTAATCACTGTGCCACCACCAGGGAAGTCCCTAATGATGTTTTTTTTGATGAAAGAGCTCACACTGAACCAGCCACAGTATTAAGTGCTTTACCAGTTGTTTTATTTAATTAACTTTTTAAAGTTAGATATTCATCTTCCCATTTAACAGATGACAAAATGAATGCTGAGGGAGGTTAAATAATTTACACACAGTTCACGGATGAGAGAGCCTGTATTTGAATTAGCCTCACTTCAGAGCCTGAGGTTCTAGCTACACACCAGCCTTTGGGTCTTTACTCTTTCGTTTTAATCACAAAGCCCCATGATTACAGAGAACAGAGTAGTGGTTAGGGGGAAGGGAAAGGGATGGGAGGGAGGGTAAAATGGGTAAAAGGGATCAACTGTATGGTGATGGATGGAAAATAAAATTTTGGTGATGAGCACATTGTAGGGAAGACAGAAGTAGAAATATAATGTTGTACACATCAAAGTTACCTAATAAAAAATACAATAAAATAATAAAGTTAAGAAGCAAAATCTAAAATAGGAGAATACAAAACAACATTGAGTATCAAAAGATTGTAGAACTGACCTGGATGTAATTATATGGGAAGTACGTTTAGTTCCAAGAGAGTTACCAATAAAGAGACTGTTATGAGTTAAAAAAAGAAACAAAAACCCAAACCAAAAACCTATCATTGAAGGCAGGACATCCGAGCCTTTTTTCCTGACAATCTGAAAGAGCCTCACTTAGGCAGTAATGAACTCCATCCCTGGACAGTGCAGACCTGCTTTTGTAAACCCACCGTCTGTTTTAACCACTTTGACGCAAAATAGCCACAGATGAGTTCTTACCTTGATCCCGGGTGCTTTACTCCATCATCAATTGCTCTAAAAGCAAGAAGTTCATTACTGACCAGCCATAGAATTACTGGCACCATTAAATTGCTTTGAAGTGAGGTTATAGAGTTCAGAGAAGAGAGGTTTCCTTCTGGGGAGCCATTCAGTTTTGAGGCTTGCCTTGTCCTTTTCTTAATTTCCCTGCATTATTTGCTTATAATAACCACTTCATCCTCTTAGATAGGGTCCTCTGCACAGTGCTAGCCAGACTCTCCCATGTAGGGTGCTACTGTATGGGTAGCCACATCACTGCTGCTAAATATTTATGCTCTTTGTGTTTTTTTCAAGAATCTCCTGTGTCCAGTAAAACATCGTCATCTGAACTTGCATTACACAGTTCTTTCCCACAACTCAATGATTTATAAAGGCTTGATTGTAGTAATAATGGAACGTACATAACAGCAAGGAATACCACACGTTATGAAGTGCTATACTGGATAGAGGAGTCAGCACAAGCTATAAAACTTCAGGGGACAAAGGGCTCAGGAAGGCCTGAGTACTCAGAGCAGAACAGAACTCTGCAACAGAGGGAGGGAACAGGGCTTTCCCCAAATGATAGGTAAAGAGAGAAATAGTGGGTGGAAGGCCCTGCCCAGCAGGAGGTCTGCGAAAGAAAGCACCCCATGGGCTGAGGAAAGCTGTTTAATGTACAGTTGACAAAGGGCAAAGAAGTTCCTGGAAATGTTTACAGGGTGCTCCAGAATGTAACCCTCTACTACCAGTCCTGTGAGCTTTGTGCTCTGGGCTCCCAATGCGCAATGTAGAGACGGGATTGGGTTTGTCTCGCTTGAAATGATTCAGTGTTTATCTTGGCTTGATTGGTCTCAAAGTAATCGTTTTACAAAGTGCAATGCCTTGCACTGCTATTTCCTCAAACCCATGTTCCTTTTCATTCACTCTTAAATGTCAAAATTGGGAACCATAAAAGTCTACTCTTTCTGGCCATCTGGCTTTCTGCTGGCATTAGAATCCAGTAAGACAGACAGACAAAAACACCCAGGCCTTTTCTTTTTTCCCATTTAGGGTGAATATGGAAGCATTTTATGGGTAACTGATCAAGTTCTAATTCAAGAGAGCAGATTAGGGGCTTCCCTGGTGGCACAGTGGTTAAGAATCTGTCTGCCAAAGCAGGGGACATGGAGAGGACACGGGTTCGAGCCCTGGTCCGGGAAGATCCCACATGCTTCAGAGCACCTGAGCCTGTTGCTCTAGAGCCCGTGAGCCGCAACTACTGAGCCTGCATGCCACAACTACTGAAGCCCGTGCGACTAGAGCCTGTGCTCCGCAACAAGAGAAGCCACCGCAATGAGAAGCCCGCGCACCGCAATGAAGAGTAGCCCCCACTCGCAGCAACTAGAGAAAGCCTGTGTGCAGCAAGGAAGAACCAACACAGCCAACAATAAATAAATTAATTTTAAAAAAAAAAAGGAGAGAAGATTAAATATATGGTACAGCAAAAAGCAAACGTACTGGCTGTGTGAGTTTGGGTAACAATCTTTCTGAGCCTCAGTTTCCTGGAGACGATGATAATACCTATCCCCTATGTTCACTAAGGACACTAAATGAGATGACAAATGTATTAAAAAAAACCACCTAGTACATAACAGTACTCACTAAATGTTAGTTCTCCCTTGTTTTCTGTCTGGGCTTCACTCTTTTTTTTTAAACAATAAACCCAACAGCTATCATTTATCTAATCGTGTAAGTGACAAACCTAATAGTCCATTTCAAAATAGCAGGAAGGGATGAAGGGATTGGACACAAGTCTTTTGCTGTACCAAAGCTGTGATCAACAGCCAACTGAAAGCAGTGAGTAGTTTTAAACAAAGAGATGCTAGCTCGCCATAAGAAAATTCATTAAACACATGACAACCATGGTTTATCAGAAATGCAACAGGACAGACTACCAGGGAGAAAATGCAAATTTAGCAGACATTGTTTTCTTAATGCACATTTACCCCTTTATGCCAATCTCATCTTTAACAATAATAGAATGAAAGAATGAAACTAAGACGGTATTTAGAATTGATTACATATATGATTTTTAAATGATCTATATATGTGTGTTTTATATGCCATATACATATATACATGTACATATATATATAATTTTTTTTTAACTGGAAGATGACTTCTTTTTTAAATTGAAGTACAGCTGATTTACAATGTTCCAAGGTGTACAACAAAGTGACTCAGCTACATATACACACTCTTTTTCAGATTCTTTTTCATCATGGAAGATGACTTCTTAATCTAAGGACATACCTCTTAATCTAAGGTATGACAGACAGAAATAATCACTTCAGGGGCCTATCTTTTTTTTTTTTTTTTTTTATAACAAAGTGAATCAGTTATACATATACATATGTTCCCATATCTCTTCCCTCTTGCGTCTCCCTCCCTCCCACCCTCCCTATCCCACCCCTCCAGGCGGTCACAAAGCACCGAGCTGCTCTCCCTGTGCTATGCGGCTGCTTCCCACTAGCTATCTAGTTTACGTTTGGTAGTGTATATATGTCCATGCCTCTCTCGCTTTGTCACAGCTTACTCTTCCCCCTCCCCATATCTTCAAGTCCATTCTCCAGTAGGTCTGTGTATTTATTCCTGTCTCATCCCTAGGTTCTTCATGACATTTTTTTTTCTTAAATTCCAAATATATGTGTTAGCATACAGTATTTGTCTTTCTCACTTATTGCATCTGTAAAATGGGACCTGCCTCATCCTTGCCTCATAAGGATCAAAGGAGAAAACCTACATAATGACACTCTGTAAGCTGGGAAGTGCTACATGCACTGGTAGTTACTATGAAACAGGTCATTATATTTTCATCATATTTCATCATTTTCATCATCACTCCTCTGTGTTCCAGATATTCCTTAAAGTAAAAAAAGAAAAGGACAACAATGAGAAGTTTTCTGTGGGTCCCAAACCTCCATTTTGAAGGGAACGGAATATAAAGCAGCAGGAATAAGAGCTTTTAAGATTTAGTGGAAAAGAGAAAAACAGCATTTTAATGGGAAGAAAAAAAAACTTCCTAAACACTCTTCCAGACAAGCAGCATTTTAAGTATTATCTTCAACATTCAGTTTGCAAAGGTACTGGATTATAAAAATGAATTGTATGTACTTCGCAATGTTGCGAAAACACGGAGACCCAGAGGTTCTCTAGTCATTGAAGAATCAGCTCTATTGATTTGTTTTGAAATAATTCTCTTAATTCCTTCTCACAATAGAATGTTGCAGTGGAAGTGTCAACTAGGTACAAAGATGCCATAGATGTGACATTCCAAGTGGAGGCCCCATCCTTTGCAGAAATGGAGAAGCAGCTCCTTGACTCAGGACACTTTACCCCAGAGGGAAGTGAACCCTGGGGGGTGGCGGGCTGGGGGAGAGTGCCATGGCAGGGATGGAGGGAGAATTGCCTTGAGAATGGAATGCATTCCATACTTCCTGAGAGTTGTACCAGAAATTCCCAGTGATGGGACTCTCCGAAAAACCCACAAAAGGAAAAGTCACTTGTGATCACGCCATCAGCAAGAAACTTGGGAACCTCTCTGACCCCCTTTCCCTGATCCTTCCCCACTCGAGTTAGCAAACTGGGGTCCTGAGGGGGATAAGGGGGAAGTTGACCCCATGGCAGATTTCTCCAGCAGAGCCCTAAATCCACCAGAATTTCAATTTTTGTATTGATCAGGCATCCTAATTGCTGAATAGAGACTGCGTGACCTAAAGGGAACATAAAACAATTGCTCCCTGAGGCCCTGAGAGGGAACAGATGAGTCAGGGGCCTGCCTGAGTTTTCTGCTAATCCCACCTCCCTAAGGATCAGGAGGAAGTTTGTAGGAGTGCGTTTTGATTGTTATAATGCTTAGTGGTGAAGGTGCTACTGGCATTTAGAGGGCAAAGTCCTGGAATGCTAAATATTCCAAAAATTGTCCTGTTTGGGGCTTCCCTGGTGGCGCAGTGGTTGAGAGTCCGCCTGCCGATGCAGGGGACACGGCTTTGTGCCCCCGTCTGGGAAGATCCCACATGCCACGGAGCGGCTGGGCCCGTGAGCCACAGCTGCTGAGCCTGCGCATCCGGAGCCTGTGCTCCACAACGGGAGAGGCCACAACAGTGAGAGGCCTGCGCACCGCGATGAAGAGTGGCCCCCACTCACCACAACTAGAGAAAGCCCTCACACAGAAACGAAGACCCAACACAGCCAAAAAAAAAAAAAATTAAATAAATAAAAAAAATTTTTTTAAACAAACAAACATATCACTCCAACTTCTGCTTCTGTCTCAGAATTCTGAAGAGTTTCCATACCACAAAAGACCCCTCTCTACCAGTTCTGAATATTGCAAGGAGATAGGGAGGCAAGTCTGGCAATATCTCCCTCCAGACCCTGTGAGCAATTTGCAGTCACAGTGCTGTGTGATATATCTGGACAAGAGTTCACACTAAATAAAAAGGATTTTTATATCATATATTATATTTTCCTAAATATCCCCTCTCTATCTACATGGGTAATTGAGCACTTACTCCATCACATCAAAGATATAAACTGTTTGCTTTCATTTTCAAAGGACTCCCAGCACTCCACAAATTCCTAAATTAGATCCAATGCAGCCTCAGATCTTACAGAAGTCTTGATTAGCAAAGTAAAATAAAAATTAAAGTAAGTGAACATTGTTGGGGAGACAAAAAGAACCTCCCTTACTCGGCAGATCCGAGCATTTAAAATGGCAGTAATTGTGTCATCATCTTGCATAGTTTCTGAGGATGTGTGCAGAAATTCATTCTACTACGACCAACTGGATTTCCCCCTCTTTCTTCAGACCAGAGATAAGTATTTAGCTACAAACCTCAGGATAGAATAAAGCCAGACTTTTCGTTTATTTAACAAGAAAGCTTAGTATCAGATACTTAAATCATTAAGGAGAAATGACAGCCTAATGCTGTTGTAGAACTAAAGATTAACTAGGAGTCAACAGGTTCTCTTATAGTCTGTTTTCTACTTATATCGGTGGGAAAAAAATGTTAATTCACTCAGAATTGGATATCGTGGCACTGAGTCTGGATTCCTTGAAAAGGTCTGTTTTCTCTCAGGAATACTTAGTCTGGCACAGGGAAAATGAAAACAAGTTAAAAAAAAAAACCATTCCCAGGTAGTAATTTTTCTCTGGAGACTTAAGAAAAAAAAAAAAAAAGAGCAGCATTTATGTTGAATAAAATGCTTTCTCTGCAACCTCATTTTGAATGTCAAGTAAAAATGCACAGAGCAGTCTCCCCTGGCAGCTGGGGTCCAACTTTAACTGCTTAAAACCAAAATTTTCAGAATATATTTCCTTTGTCAACTGAAAAATTGGGAAGGAGAAGTTTATATGTGTTTAAGAGGAGACAAAGTAAGCAGTATAAAGAGTTACTATTGCATATGCTAAAATCTGACAAATGAGAAACATAACCAATGTTATTAATCAATGTGTAATTATATCAGCATTCCATGTAAGCCCATTATTCAATGTAACTTGCCTATGGGGCTGCATTAGATGAAGGTCCAGTTATAGAAACGTGTGGCTGACAGGTTATAGTCACTGAACCGACTGCATCTGGCATCCGCTCAGCGTTGGGACGCTCTCTGGCTTTCCCTGAGACTGGCCTCTGACTCATGGTCATCTTCTCTATCCTACAACCCTTTTTATCCTGGTGATTTTGTCAGTAACCTTGTTCCCTTCTCCAGCTTCACTTAGTCACCTACCTCCGTGGCCACAGCCTAGAGCCTGCCCTCAAGGGGCTCTGACCACAACCTTCCTTACCGCCTCCCTCCTACCATGCCAGGTCACTGACCCCCTGGAGACCCTGAACCCTTGAGCCTTTTATTGTCTTCTTGTTGTCAGCACCTTTTGTTTCTTAGCTCATCCAGATGGGATTGCATTTACTCACCTGAAAATCAGGGCCAGATTAGATGACCTAGGTGCTGAAAAAACTACGGTGCCCTTGTCCTAGATGTAATTCAAAAAGTATAAAGAGGGACTTCCTTGGTGGCGCAGTGGTTAAGAATCCTCCTGCCAATTCAGGGGACACAGGTTCGAGCCCTGGTCCGGGAAGATCCCACATGCCGCAGAGCAACTAAGCCTGTGTGCCACAACTACTGAGCCTGGGCTCTAGACCCCACGAGCCGCAACTACTGAGCCCACGTGCCACAACTACTGAAACCCACGTGCCTAGAGCCCGTGCTCCACAACAAGAGAAGCTACCACAGTGAGAAGCCCGCGCACCACAATGAAGAGTGGCCCCCGCTCACTGCAACTAGAGAAAGCCCTTGCACAGAAACAAAGACCCACACAGCCAGAAATAAAAATAAATAATTAAAAAAAAAAAAAAGATGTGCAGCTATAAAAATTCCGGGAAAAACAACAAAACACACACACGCACATACAAACACCCCCTGCCATGGGCTGTCAGGTTTTGTTTGGCCTGGACAGCATTTGAAGCAGCATGTGACTAGTTGCCAATATTTTCGATTGGAGACTTCATCTAAAAAGTTATATTTCTGCCTTCTCTTGGGGTCTCGGTGACACTGGGCTGTGACAGTCACCAGGACCCATTTTGGATAATCCTGACTGCCCCAGTTTGCTGAAGCCCCTTCTTGGTCCCTACCACCCTCACCTTATGGCCCAGCCCCTAAGGGCATTTGTAACCTCCATCCTCGACAATCATTTTCATTTACCCTCAATGTCCTTCCTCATCATACCTCTTAAAACTTATTCCAGGGGCTTCCCTGGTGGCGCAGTGGTTGAGAGTCTGCCTGCCAATGTAGGGGACACGGGTTCGTGCCCCGGTCTGGGAGGATCCCACATGCCACGGAGCGGCTGGGCCCGTTAGCCATGGCCACTGAGTCTGCGCGTCCGGAGCCTGTGCTCCACAACGGGAGAGGCCACAACAGTGAGAGGCCCGCGTACCGCAAACAAACAAAAAAACAAAAAAACTTATTCCAGATCTTTGCATTTTCCTTAAACTCCCTACCCTCCCCAGCATTTGTTCCCCTGCAGTCTCATCAGATAACCTATTTTATTGACAAAACTGAGACCAAAGTTACTGACTCTTCTATCTGCTGTCCAACCTACAAAGTTTTCTATAACTGTCCATATCTTGCTTCCACTCTCAGAGAATGGACAGTCCTCCTTTTAGATGAAGCAACCTCTTCAGTTATGTCATTTTAAAAACATAATGTTTTTTATAATTATAGAAATGATATACCCTCATAAACATTCAGCCAAAGTTAAAAATAAAAGTAGTCCCCTCCACAAACCCACAATGATACTACTCCTCAAAAGTAAATACTGTTAAATTACTGTTAAATATTTGGACGAAATCCTGGTTTGTGCACATGCGCACACACGCACAGAGACATACACATCCTCATATATACCTAAACATATATGTATACACAAAATTTTATTGTATTTTTCCAAAACTATGATTGTATATTTTTGTGTAATTTGTGTTTCTCTACTTAACAGTGCTTGTGAATACCTTTATGTGTCAGTACATGTAAATCTGCTTCTAATAGCTGTATAGTGTTCCATTGTTTGCATATGCCATGCTTATTCAAACCCTTTCCAAAATTCCAAAAGTAATGTATGCTTACTAAAAATAATCCAAATTATAGAGTATAAAAAGTTAAAGATGCTTCCCTTCCCATATTCCCCAGTCCCATTCTCCAAGGGGTAACTATTATTAACAACTTGCTGGGAATCTTTATGAACTTTTAAAAAAGTCAGATTTACCGGAGTATAATTCACATACAGTAAAATTCACGTTTTGTAGCCTACAAATGTACAAACGCATATAGTTGTGGAACCATCACCATAGTTGAGATATGGAACATTTCCATCACCCCCAAAAAAACTTCCCTCATGCCCTTTTATAATGACTTTCTATCCAACGCTCAGCCATTTCAACTGTTGATCTGTTTTCTGTTCCTATAATTTTGCTTTTGCTTTTTCCAGAGCAAATATATTTATATTTGTGTCATATAAACAGAATACACAATGTGTGACTTTTTGAGTGTGCTTCTTTCATTTTAGCATAATACATCTGAGATTCATTTGTGTTGATGTATGTATTATCAAGTCCTTATTTTGTCTAGTACACAGAAATAGTTTTGTTTTTTTTTTTTGCGGTACGCGGGCCTCTCACTGTTGTGGCCTCTCCCGTTGCGGAGCACAGGCTCCGGACGCGCAGGCTCAGCGGCCATGGCTCACGAGCCCAGCCGCTCCGCGGCATGTGGGATCCTCCCGGACCGGGGCACGAACCCGCGTCCCCTGCATCAGCAGGCGGACTCCCAACCACTGCACCACCAGGGAAGCCCAGAAATAGATTTTGTTTCCAAAAATGGAATCATGCTATACATGGAATTAAGCTATTTTATTTTTGCTTGTTTACTTAAATATTATAAACCTACTTCCATATAATTTACTACATCTAGATCTAATTCTTTTGAATAGCTGCCCAGTATTCCATTATACACGTATTACAGATGTATTTAGCTGCTCTTCTTGTATTGGACATTCAAGTCATGTCCAAATTTTCACCATTCCAGGCAAGTAAAAATGTATGAACCAGTAAAACACATACTTGTTCATAATTTCTTGTGTATGTATAGAGTATTTCTATAAGATAGATTCTTAGAAGTGGAATTGCTAAGTTAAAAGTCAGGTACATTAAATATTTTGATAAATACTACCAAATTTCTCTATAAAACTTGTATATATTTAAATTCCATCAACCCTGTTTGAGAATGTCCTTTTCTCCATAAACTTACCAACAACAGATAACAATCTAATTTTTGTTGATCTTATAGGCAAAATGATGGTATCTCATTGCATATCTCTCATCTCTAATGACATTGATTACAAAAAATAGATATTTATTAGCTATTTGATTTTTTTCTCTGAAATGCTAGTTTATAGCTTTTGACCATTTTCCTGTTAGGCTGTCATTTAAAAATGCATTTGAAGGAATTCTTTATATATTAGGTAGACTAGAAATTTTTTTTTCAAGTATCTACTTGATTATGGGGTCTATAGAAACTGTATATTTTATTATCTATTCTGTAATACCTTTCTTTATGATGTCTGTAAATCATATCATACACAGGGAAACCTTTCCACTCTAAGATTTTAAAGCTATTCTCAACTCCAGAGCTTAACTAATCCTTTGCTGATAGACAAGAACGTTTTCCCTGTTATAAGCAATGTTGCCTTGAACACTCTTGTACATCTTCTGCCTTTGAAGAATCTTGTACATTTTTTCCTCCTATGTAAGCATTTTCATAAGATTTTTTTGTAAGATAAATTCCTAGAAGCTGGATCAAAGGATAGGCCTATTTCAAATTTTGTTTATCTGTGCTCTTGGAGTTCATATACTTCAGCCTATTTTGGGACCTCATTCTATCAGGTATTCCCACTCTTGCACAAATATTTAGCCTCTCCCATCTTTGGGCTCTTTCTGTTCAGCCCACAAGCATACTCCAGACTCACATCGTTTTAGAAACAAAGTAGAATAAAACAAAATAACTTCCACTGAGTCTGCACTGCTTTCTAGCTGCCATCAGTTTTTCCTTCCCTCGCTCTCTTTTTCTTTTTAACGTCTTTATTGGAATATAATTGCTTTACAATGGTGTGTTCATTTCTGCTTTATAACAAAGTGAGTTAGCTATATGTATACATATATCCCCATATCCCTTCCCTCTTGCGTCTCCCTCCCACCCTCCCTAACCCACCCCTCTAGGTGGTCACAAAGCACCAAGCTATCTCCCTGTGCTATGCGGCTGCTTCCCACTAGCTATCTATTTCACATTTAGTAGTGTATATATGTCAGTGCTACTCTCTCACTTCGTCCCCACCTTTCCTTATTGCCCATTACTACTATCCACTGCCATCTGTTTTCTATCCCTGTACTCCACTGATGGAGAAGATACCCAGGGACCTCCACATGGTTTATCCAGCTTCACCTGCAGCTCTTGACTACTCCCTCCTCCCTATTACTCTAGGCTCTCCCATCTCCCTGACACTAGCTCTTTCCTGGTACTGCCCTTCTTGGTCAGACTTCCTTCTCCATCTCCTTTGGGTTCCTTCTTCCAACATTCACTCCTTTAACTTTGATGTTCCCAGTGCTCTCTTCTTGATCTAATGCTCTTCTCTCCATACACATCCATCCCACTGATTGTACAGACTCTCGTGAACTTAATGCCAACAACACATATAGTAGGATGAATAATGGCCCCCCAATATATCCAGGTTCTAACCTTTGGAACTTGTGAATGGTACCTTTTTTGGCAAAAGGGACTTTGCAGATGTGATTAAGTTAAGGATCTTGTGATACAAAGATTATCCTGGATTATCTGTGTGGACCCAGTGTAATCACAAGTATCCTTATAAAAGGGAGGCAGAGGGAGACTTGACTATAGCAGAAGAAACCAATGTGATGCCACACACATTGAAGCAAGATGCCACACTTGTGGCTTTGAAGATGGAGGAGGGGCCACCAGCCAAGAAATGTAGGTGGCCTCTAGAAGCAGGAAAGGCAAGGAAAGTATTCTCTCCTAGAGCCACCAGAAGGAACCAGCCCTGCTGACACCTTGACTTTAGCCCAGCCAGACTGATTTTAGACCTCTGACTGATAAAACTGTAAGAAAAAAGTTGTATGGTTTTAAGCCATTAGCTTTGTGGTAAGTTGTTACAGCAGCCTCGGGACCCTAATACAATGCCCAAATCTATAGCTCTAACATCAGAACTCTCCTCTGATCATCAGTCATAGTCACCTGCCTGCTATCTTCAATTCAACGTGACCCAAAAAGAACTCATCACCATCTCCCTCCTCCTTCTGTGTTTCCCTGTTTCATTTAATGGAACCACCATTCCCTGAGTCACGCAACTCAGAACCCATGGGTCTCCCTGGCCTCCTCCCACCCATAACCAATAACCATCCAACCCTACAGAGTTTGTTGTCCAAACCTTTTTCAAATATGCTTCCTCCTCTCCACCCTTATGTCTCTCTGACTATGGACTGATCCCCTCCTCCAAACCATCCTCCATATCAAAGTCAAGAGGAAGATGAGCCTTCTAAAAGGCAAACATGCCAAAGCTCCTTCCTTTAACAACCACCCAGAGTCAAGTCCCAGCTCCTTGGCAGACCATACAAGAGCCCCCCCTTTCCAGCCACATCTTCTGCTATTCCCTGACTTGAATTCTCGTGGCACTGGGTTGTTTGCCATTTCCCTGCCTATACTAGGTACTCTCATGTCTTCATGGACACAGACCCAGACCCAGGAGTTTGGTCTTCCTGTGAAGGATACCTGTTAGGTAATTATAATAGCTGTGGCCTGAGGGTCAGGCTTCTAATTAAACATGCATCTAGGGGTTGACTCTAATCCTTTCCAGAGACCTTAGAGGAAAGTGCTATCTTTGCACTCTCCCTCTGTTATGCTTCAAAGCACCAGTGTTCCTTCCCTAAAGGGGAGATTTGCATGCATCTGGCACCCTGGTTTTTATGTCTGTTGCCCCAGGTTTTGTGGTAATTGCCCAGGGAATGCACCTTGATTGCCTTGCTCTGGTGGCCAGAGGGGCTTGTGTTCCTGGGTCTTGCAGGAACTGGAGTGGTGATTCCTGGCAGGCTGCCACCCGCAGGATACTGTACAGACAGCAGACTGGGTCACTCCCCACCATCCTTCTGTGAAGGAGGCCTCTTTGCCTGTGCTGGAGCTCTGGCCTGAGGGGCAGGCTTTGTGTTGGGCACACATCTAGTAGCCTACAGAGCTGCTCTCAAGGAATGTAGGCTGTAGATGTGATCTTGGCCTCACTCCAGCTTGCTGGTATCATCCAGAGAAGAACTTATATACTTGTCTGGAGCCCCTATATTCGTGACTGATGCCCAGAGGATACCTCCAGATTGCCTGTCTGTGGTGGCCAGCAGGGCTTATGCTTGTGGTCCTACAGGATTGCATATTTTGTATACTTTTTTTTTTGTGTGGTACGTGGGCCTCTCACTGTTGTGGCCTCTCCCGTTGTGGAGCACAGGCTCCGGACGTGCAGGCTCAGCGGCCATGGCTCACGGGCCCAGCCGCTCCACGGCATGTGGGATCTTCCCGGACCGGGGCACGAACCCGTGTCCCCTGCATCGGCAGGCGGACGCTCAACCACTGTGCCACCAGGGAAGCCCCCTTGTATACTTTTAAAAGCTGCTCGCTGAAAGTCTGGCTTTCAATCAGCCTGAATCTAGGTGCTGAGAGCCTCCCCTTTTGAACACTGAAGTCTCGGCACATCCTCAATTACTGGGAGCTACTGAAAATATAACAGGCTGCTTAAATAATTACCAAAGTCTGAGAGACAACTATGAGCTAGGGGAGGGGTGAATGACAAGATTCATCTCCTACAGGAGGCCACTCCTTCAAGACTGGAAGAGGTGGTTGTTTTTATCTACTGCATAGAAACCAAAACAGAGAGTCAAGCAAAATGAAGAAACAGAAGAATATTTCCCAAAGGAAAGAACAAGATAAAACCTCAGAAAAAGAACCTTAATGAAACAGATGTCATTTATCTGATAAAGAGTTCAAAGTAACGGTCATAAAATTGCTCACTGAACTGGGGAGAAGAATGAAAGAACACAGTGATGGAACAAAGAGATGGAAAATATAAGACAGTACCAATTGAAATCACAGAGCTGGAGAAGACAATAATAGAACTGAAAAATACACTAGAGGGGTTCAAAAGCAGATTAGATGAAGAAGAACGAATCAGTGAACTTGAAGACAAGGCATGGAACCCACCCAATCAAAGTAGCAAAAAGAAAAAAGAATTTAGGGACTTCTCTGGTGGCTCAGTGGTTAAGAATCTGCCTGCCAATGCAGGGGACACGGGTTCAAGCCCTGGTCCGGGTAGATCCCACATGCCATGGAGCAACTAAGCCTGTGCACCACAACTACCGAGCCTGCACTCTAGAGCCCATGAGCCACGACTACTGATCCTGTGTGCCACAACTACTGAAGTTGGCATGCCTAGAGCCCATGCTCCGCAACAAGAGAAGCCACCACAATGAGAAGCCTATGCAATGAAGAGTAGCCCCCGCCCGCCGCAACTAGAGAAAGCCTGTGCACAGCAACGAAGACCCAATGCAGCCAAAAATAAATAAATAAATTTATTTATTTTAAAAAAAGAATTAAAAAAATTGAAGATAGCTTAAGGAACGTATGGGACAACATCAAACAGACTAACATTTGCATTATAGGGCTCCCAGAAGGAGAAGAGAGAGAGGGGGGCATAAATTTTATTTGTAGAAATAATGGCTGAAAATTTTTTTTTACTTTGTTGAGCATTCTGCTATGCAATGGAAAATTTCCTACAAAAGCCTCCTATTCTTTTTTTTTTTAATTTATTTATTATTTATTTATTTATTTCTGGCTGTGTTGGGTCTTCGTTGCCATGCACAGGCTTTCTCTAGTTGTGGGCTTTCTCTAGTTGTGGGCTGTGTGTGGGCTTTCTCTAGTTGTGGTGAGCAGGGGCTACTCTTCATTCCATTGCGTGGGCTTCTCATTGCAGTGGCTTCTCTTGTTGCAGAGCACAGGCTCTAGGCGTGCGGGCTTCAGTAGTTGTGCCATGCAAGCTCAGTAGTCGTGGCTCGTGGGCTCTAGAGCGCAGGCTCAGTAACTGTGGCACATGGACTTTGTTGCTCCGCGGCATGTGGGATCTTCCCGGACCAGGAATCAAACTCGTGTCCCCTGCATTGGCAAGTATATTCTTAACCACTGTGCCACCAGGGAAGTCCCTATGTTCCCTATTCTGTCCTTATAAAGAGAGTTGTGTCTAGTTCCCAACATCTGCCCTCTTTCCTTTTTAAATGATCACTGGCTCCTTGTTTCACTGTACAGGTCACTTCACCTTCCTCTCAAGTGTATGCTGTGGAAAAGTGCAGTTGGCTAGGTTTTTAAAAGCTTGGAAGAACTGAGCAGCACGTCGGCCAGACCCAGAAGTGTGTCCTTGCTTCAAAATCTGCCTCCCTTAGAACCGCTTGACCCATGATATCCTCTGTCAGATGGCTTGTTTCTTCATCAGCCCACAGCCAAGCTCATCGCTCAATCTTTCCTTACACTTGATGAGTTTGGTTAAACCCTTCCATTATCTCTAGACTCTCTTTTGGTGTCTTATTCTGCCCATTTTAATCTTGCAGCAATCCTCTCTCTTCTTTAGCTTTCAGAGGGAGTAGTTTTATTCTTCTGTGACCTTTTCCTGCTCTCATCGTCTCCATTCTGTTTTATCTATTCTTTGATTTCACTGTTTCTGCCCCAGTGTCTTTACCTTGATTTTAGCTGTCTGTGCTCTCCCTTAAATGCCTTTGTGACAATATCTATTTTACTCTTGAAAATCTTTGGCTGTATTTCTTTGGAGAGCTCTCTTTATGTCATTAAAAAATGTTTCACTTTTCTGAAATCTTTAAAGGGAAGCACTACTTTGGTTCTTCACTTCTCTACCCAATTCCCTATGTTTTAAGAAATTAATTTCAACCGCAATCATTGCATGAATAGAAGTGATAAAATCTTTCACTTCAATCTTATGACCTCTAGCATTTTTGCTTGTGATACTCAATTCGACTATATTCAGATGGCTAGCTAGCATGGACAGCTAAATAAATCTCCCTCTCTCCAATCTAGTAATTTTTAAACTTGAATAATTGATGGACCCTTTTTTTTAAAAAAAGAAAAATTCTCTTGACCTACAGTATTGATCTAAATTATTTTATTTATGATAAATTGCTGTTTTAATACAGATATGGTTCTGGCTAGTATGGGTAGTTTCCTGACTTTAGCAAGCCTACGAAGAATTAATTCTCTCACATTCTTTTCAAACTATCCTAAAACTTTTGTTCACGATGAACATTTATGTGGTAAGGCTTCCTTTTTTTTTCTTTTCTCATAGGTCTCTGATAATTATAGTAGTGATATGATTGACCTCAGTGAGACTGAGGTTGAAAACGCCAGCGCAAACTTGTGCCTGAGGTCTTGTTTAACACCTGCTGATAAAGTGGGCACACGGGGCATCCAAATACGCTTTTGCAATTATTCAGATTGATTTGGAAAGCTCTTATAGAAGACACTCACATCTCTGTATCTACCTCTTATGGGCTGATAACAAATACTTCACTGAAGGGATCCCCTTTTGTTTAGCCACTGCCCCAGCTCCTTTCCCAAGACGCATGTGACATCTCCCCCAGCCTCATGCCTTTTCTGCACACCAGAGAGGCATCCTGTGCACATTTTCCTTTTTTAGCTTTCATTCTTTCTTTTGAGGGTTCAGATCTAAAAACTGTATCTTTTCTCCCAACCTGGTTGACTTCCATGACCTTTCCAAACTTTTAAACAAAAATCTGGAAATCTGAACTTAGGTGGCTCTTCTCCCACTGAGGAACTTGATTAGTCCCCAAGCAGTCCTTTCATACACCGATTTCTCTCTTCAAATTCAGCTCTATTTCTTAAGCCCAAGTTACATTCAGATCCTCTCCTTGCGGAGATTTCTAAGCTTTAGCTCCAGCCTGTGTTCTTATAGGGTAATGGAGACAGTGCTAGATTTGAGATGACAAGATTCCCAGAGAAGTTCCACCACTTAACAAGCTATAAAACCTTGGGGAATCTCTTAACTTCCATGAGACTTATTTTTCTCATCTATAAAATGGGATGATAGCTACCATCCCTCATGATTGTTGTGAGGATTTCACAAAATACTGTACTCATTTAGTTAAAGCGCTGCTTACCTTAGTCATGTATGTGTGTGTGTGTGTGTATGTGTGTGTTTTCTTTTAATCTTCTAATGTTTCCTTTGCAAGTTTTCCTCTTTCCTTTGGCGCTTCATTTTTCTTGGCTCAGGTTCTCTGTCACTTTCCTTTTTCTAATTAACTAATTAATTGATTGATCATTCATCCATTCTATTGTATCTGGATGAAAATGTTGACCTCCTGAGAGTTGATGTCAGACTTGCTGGAGGCAGGGAGATGATTTGGTGGTAAGGTGACTCCCTAAGGACGTAGTTTTTCTGGAGTCGAGACAACTACAGAAATACTAATTGCTGATTTGGGATGGAATAGAAATCAGGAGGAGGGGGAGAGGAGAAGAGTGAGGAAAGGGAGAGTGGGAGAGATGAAAGCATCCAGGAAGATGGTGTGAGGAATAGGAGACTGCCAAGTGTGCAATGAGCAGTGAACAAAATCCAGGTTGCGGGAGAGTGAGAAGTGAGTGGGGCTATCTAATACTCTATTGGAAGCTGTCTGGTTCCTGTGATGTAAATCTATGCCAAATCTTTGGTAAGCCTTATCGTGGAAAAGGGCTAAGTCCCAAGCCAAGAGCAGGGTGGTAGGATATGGGGACAGCAAGTAATGAACAAATCTATTGGAAATCAGAAGTGACCATGACAATGTAACCCCCTAGAGGCTCACAGATACCATGGGGAGGGCTTTGAACATCCAGTAGAGGCAGGATGGGCATCTGAGCTAATCTTACTTGAAGGGAGTGGCAGTTCCTGCTGACATCTAGACATTCATTTTATTTTTTAATTAATTAATTAATTTTTGGCTGCATTGGGTCTTCGTTGCTGCGCGTGGCCTTTCTCTAGTTGCAGCGAGCGAGGGCTACTCTTCGTTGCGGTGCGCAGACTTCTCACTGCAGTGGCTTCTCTCGTTGCAGAGTACGGGCTCTAGGCGTGCCAGCTTCAGTAGTTGTGGCACGTGGGCTCAGTAGTTGTGGCACGTGGGCTCAGTAGTTGTGGCACACAGGTTTATTTGCTCCATGGCATGTGGGATCTTCCCGGATCAGAGCTTGAACCTGTGTCCCCTGCATTAGTAGGCAGATTCTTAACCACTGTGCCACCAGGGAAGCCCTAGACATTCATTTTAAAACATAATATGTACAAATGCCATAGCCTCTTTGGACTTGGGTTCCAACAAAAGAAAGCCTATCGCACAGGAGGAACTTGATCGATGTTTGTTGAATAAATCGACTTTAATTTTTACTGCCGTTTATTTACCCTCCTTTATTCCTATCATACCCTGTTTTTTTTTTTAATCTGAGTGACCTCAGAACTAGCTGTCTTTAAGTGTTCTCTTTATCCTTTTCCTCAACAAGAACTAATTTCCCTATTGTTTCCTTCCTGTACCTCTCGTTAACCCCTGACAACTGCATGTCATCTTAATTTTCTACTTTCCCTCCAGAAGTGCCACTTCTCACTGTTTTCTCAAATTCCACAGCAGTCATTTCTGTGGCTGTTCCTGTCTCAGCATTCTCTCTCTTGCTCTCTCTCTCTGTAGTGTTTTGATTTTTGTTTCTGGCTCTTGTGGCTAGCCAGTCTCCTTTTTATGGTGAAAGATTCTTGGATGGTTTATTTATGTAAACCATACTCCCTTTTGCTCCACCATATTTGTAAAATTCAATTTAGAGAGAGACAGAGACAGAGAGAGAGAGAAAAAGAGAGAGTGTGAGTGCACACTCATGCACACATGAGCACTTATCTCTTGGGGTAACATACTGAAGTATTTCTAGATGAAATTATTTAAGGTTTGGGATTTGCTCTAAAATAATCCAGAAGAAAAGAGGGAAGAGGGAGAAAAAGTGGCAGTGGGAGGTGGAGGGGGGTGTTACGCATAAACAAGATTGGCTGCATTGTTGAAGTTCTGTGATGGGTACCTGACAGTTCAGTATGATATTCACTCAACGTGTTTGTAAGTTTGAAATTTCCAAAATAAAAAGCTCAATTAAAGTCTGTTCATTAAAGATCTGCATGGGAGTCATTGATCTCCACAGCTAGCACATTTTTTTTTTTTCCTGTACATGACCTCATCCCCAGCACATCCCTCGCCCCGCACTGAGCCATTTCTAAACTTTCCATATTGGTTTGTTGGCTTGCCAACTTCCCTTTGGCCTAAGAGCTCCTGGTGGGCAAGGGCTAGTGTCTTACTCATCTTGGTAGTGCCTAGGATACAGCCTGTTGAACTGAGGAGGAATGAGCTAAATTACCTGTCAGTAAACCCCCAGCCCTTCACTGACGGATGCCCCCTCCCCCATCGTCCTGGCTTTTGCTGGGTCTGTGACCACATATAGGGGCTTCTAACTGCATGGGGTCACAGCCCACTGGTGCAGGGCTGCATTCCCCAGGAGGGAGAGGGAACAGCCCCTTTGGCTTTCTACATGCACAGCCCTATCTCTACAAATTTCTCTTATCAGCCTGGTTCTTCTTCAAGATATTTCCAGTCATTCCAAGACAGTCTCCAAGATAATTCCAGTTTCCTTTCAGATCTGGAGTTCACATCAAACTTCTTCCTATGATTCGGTGATTCAAGTGACTGCAACTGTGGGCCTAGGTTAATGTGCGGGTCCTCGCTGCCTAGTGTCATTTTGAGCAGCCTCTCTTCCCCTGCAATTCACCTTCTGTCTCAGGACACACAGAATGTCATCCTTTTCTCTTTGCATTTCCTTGGGGTGGTTGGTCCTCATATCACCCTCTGGAAAGGCAAATGTAGCAGTGCTGCCATCTTTGCTTCCCATGTGTCTTATCGTCCTCCCCAGTTTCCTCCCTGCTGTCATCTAGCCCAAATCTTCAGCTTTCCTATTCTAGGTTCAGCTTATGTCATCTCTCATAGTTCTCTGCAACTACTACAGTTCTGGTGGCTTCTAGGACAATCATCCTGGTATCACCTTGCTCTCAATACCCTTTAAATGGCTTATTACAAATCCCTGTGTCCATTTTGTCTTCTTCCCATTATGCTACTCCGAGGGTTCAACTGAGGGGTCAGATGTTCTTATGCTTGTATGACAAGGATCAGAAAGGTTGAGTGGCTTGCTTGAGGTTTATGACCTAGTAAGTGTCAGAAGTAGAACCCCAGCTTCCTTATCACAGTCCAATGTTATACCTAGTACCCACCATCTGGCTTATACTTTGCTACTGTCCCCTGGGAAGTGATGGCTGACCTTGAACTTCTGTGCATTTATTTGCCTTGCAACATTTACCTTTTTGGAATATTTCTGACAATAGTCCCAGAGGACTGGGAACTGAGCTAAGCCAGCGTGGGGTGGTCAGGACTAACTGTCTTATTGATTCATGCTGGCGCTGACTGAAGCTGGATATTGTCTCAAACAGTTCTCTTAATCCTGAAAAGAGTCAAACAATTCAGGAGAGGGGGTGGGGTGCAACGTCATGACCACTGGGCCTTCGCCAGGTGCCTTTGGATTTCCAGGAATCAGAGACAGTCTTGGCATCAGGTCATACTCCAAGGGCTGTCAACCTGTAAAATGATGGGCTGGAGTGCTGACCCCTTCCTTGGGTAGAGAGAAATGCTGACTGTTGGATAGCATTATTAGTTAGAGGTGCAGAATGGTGGAACTATGAGTGGCAGCTAACTTCTGTGGGAAAAAAATGTGTTTGTCCCCTACTGTCACCTGAGGATGCTCTTGGCTATTCACCTGTGAGCATATGAAGTGTGTGTGTGTGTGTTGGAGGGTAGAAGAGCTACAGCAGGTTTCCCTCTCACCTCCACCTCCAGTTAACACCAACTTCTATACCCCAACCACAATGTCCTGTAGCATCAGGGGCCCTCAGTTCTAGAGCATCAACTTTGTGGGAGGCCCTGAGTAAATCTCCCCTTGAAACTAGAATTCTACTTTCCGACCTTGATTGCTTTGCAGAAGAGAATATGTCTGTAATAAATCTAATACTTTCATTTTCCCTCACCAAACCTTCAAAACAAACTATGTATTTATGTGGGAACCTGGAAAAGACATTTCACCTCAAGTGAAAACTTGAGCATGTTATACAAACACACTGAAAAGAATCACTCCTTACGTTTGCATAGAATGTTGGCCTTTGCAAGGCTCAGTGTACCACTTTCTAACCTTTGCCTTCAGGGAGAACTCACTGTGGGTGAAACCACTCGGTCCGCATCAAGGAGAAAAGAGTTTATCCAGGGAGGTGGAGTGGGTAGTCCAGTATTCTAGATTCTCCACTTATTCAACAAAATTACACACGTAAACATCAATGGGATCCTGACTAGGACCAAAATGAGGCCCAGGAATGAACTGGATTTGCAATTTCGGATGCTTTATTACCTAAAGTCAGAAGAGAAGACATAAAAGCTGTTTTATTTACCAAGAAAGTGCACTAGGCCTGTGGAAAGTCAGTCCTTTTTGCTAAGCTCTCAGATACTAGAGGCAGTCGGCTAGACGGCTGTGTTTTACATCCCAGATTAACATTTTCGAGGCTGCTGAATAATGTAGATCCTTTTCAGGGGCGTGACCTTCTCCAGAGCAGGTCTGGGTTTTTGATGTGTCATGTGCATTATTGCTGGAAATTTATGGCTGAGCTAAAGGTGAGGAGGAAAGAAAAAAATGAGCATATTGGATCTTTTGGGTCATAAAGTATTAAAGTAGTAGAAAACAAAACAGCTGGTCAGAGGAATTTCACAGTTTTGTTTACTTCTTTGATAGTATCTCTTTTTTCCATACCACCTCTAGCTCTGTATCCATGGATATACTTGTTAACCTGGGTTTTCCCTCATTAGTGTGTTTCTAATTTTTTAAAATTATAAAATATATATAAGGTAATTATATAAATGATATATATATATGTTTTGAAGTGACATTTTTAAAGCTAGAAATATCTTCATCAGTCCTCCAATATTAGAATTTATTCTGGCATATATACTATGCATATACAGAACACTATATGCTAAGAAGGGTATGGGGACACTGAAGAAGGTCCTGGGGTGGGGAGGAAGAATGCCTCGGATGTCAGAAGATCAGAAATAAAGAACCTCTGAAAGAAGTTAGGGGATTTTTAGGTTGAAGTATGTGAAACTGGCCATTTTATAAGGTTCAAATAAACAGTCTGGTAAAGAGAAGGCTGAGGAATGACTTATTAGCTTCAGGTAACAAAAGTTCTCACTAGTCATCTCTGCAGAAGACATGTATGAGGAAATGAGCTTAAATAGATTTAAATTAACACAGACTGAGACTTTGACAATAAGAGGAATTTCATATGGAACCAAGAGACCTTATGGAATTTACATTAAGGACAGCTTAAGATGGAAAGGATGCCCAATGTTGCAAGTCTTTCAGGCATAGTTTTCCTAGGAGGAGAATTTGGACCCAGAGGCCTTTCGGTTCCATTCCAGTTCTTGGTTTTCAAGCCCACTGATTCAGTATAAAGGTACCTAAGAACACCTTCCCTAGCCAGCACGGAAGGGATGCCTCAGCTCACCAGGAATTTAATTTATCACTATTGAACTTAGATGCCCTTGCCTTGACACTCAAATAAAAGGGGAGATAAACTGTTCATGACCCCAAACATCACTGTTTATGGTTTGTTTGGGCTCTTCTAAGCCAGGGAAAACATATGTGCCTTACATCACTTCTCAAATGTCCCTGAGCTCTGAGCACACAACATTCCCTTTCATGTGAAACTTGGCTCCAGAAAGTTCTTTCTTCTTGGTCTTAAAAAAATTAAACATACTGGAAGAATATACACTGAAGTGTTAACAATGATTATCTCTGAGGGGTAGAATTATGGGCAATTCCTAGTCTTTTTCTTTACTTTGCCTTTGTTTCTCTAAAAGTTTTCTTTTACAATGAGAAGGTAAAAGTTATGTAATAATTAAACCCAAGGACGGTCTATGCTGGCATTCTAGCAGAAAGGAAGAAACATAATTGAGGTATTGGTTATAAGTATTACTTTACAATCTAACAAAAGAGCTGCTGATTTATTTTTTTGTCAGATCAGATATCATTGGGCCACATGACATACATTTTATAGTGTGGTAAGGGCAGAGTGTTTTGTTTCATTTTTCTTTTAACGTTAGAACCAGAAGGAAACTTAAGAGGTCATTGACTTCAGTAGTTTTCTTCCAGACTAGGTGTCTTTAGTGTCAACTAAAACAGATGGATTATTTCAGGTTAGCTCTAAATCACATTCAAGAGATTACAGGTAGGAAGACCTACTTGGCAAGTTACTTAAAGTCAAATGTAAGGTAAAGGAGGGTGAGAAAGGAAATGAACAAATAATTCTGATATAACAGAAATCTGGACAATTAGCCAAGGTGAGATGGATGGGGCAAGATGACAAGGTGAGAAAGAAGAGAGAAAACCACAATGTTGATTGTTGCTCTTAAGGTGTCAGAGTGATGGTGGGTGGAGGTGGGAAAGGTGATCATTTCCAGGGTTATCTCCGCAATTCAGGGGCTACATGTTTTGATCATTTAAAAAATTGCGATAAAACATAAAATTTACCATTTCAACAATTTTTAAATACACAGGTTAGCAGCAATACATACACTTACATTGTTGTATAGCCATCACTACCATCCATCTCCAGAACTTTTTCATCATACCAAACTGAAACTCTGTACCCATTAAAGAATAATTCCTCATTACCTCCTCTGCCAGCCTTTGGTAACCACCATCCTACCTTCTCTCTCCATGAATTTGACTACTTCATGTATCTCATAAATGTGAAAGCATGTAATACTTGTCCTTTTGTGTCTGGCTGATTTCATTTAACATAATGTCTTCAAGATTTATCCATGTTGTAGTATGTGTCAGAATTTCCTTCCTTTTTAAGGTTGAATACTATTCCATTGCATGTATATAGACCACATTTTGTTTATCCATTCATATGCTGATGGACACTTGGGTGGCTTCCATCTTTTAACTATTGTGAATAATGTTGCTATGAATACTGTTGCACAAATATCTCTTCAAATTTCTGCTTTTAATTCTTTTGGTTATATATTCAGAAGTAAAATTATTAGATCATACAGTAATTCAATATTTAATTTTTTGAGGAACTGCCATATTGTTTTCTATAGTGGCTACACCATTTTACATTCTCACCAGGAATGCACAAGGGTTAGGGGCTACCTTTCAACTAAGGCATTTAACTGAGGTTGTAAAAGCTCTGCTCAACTGCGTCTCAAAAGAGGAATGCCACAGATCAGAATGAATGGGAGACTGCCCCTGGGGGCTGTTGGCCATCTGTGAACTGGTCTGGCAAAATTTAGGGGGAAAAAAATCAACAGGATTGAGAAAATAGTGGAAACAATTCCGGCAAGGATAACAGCCTTAGATAAACTGCCCATAATTATTAAATTAAAAATGTACAAGTTGCAGAGGGTAAGGGCTTTATAGGGACAGGTGAAAATACAACCAGAGAGTCAAGTTCTCTTTCTCAAATACCCCACCCCCTCAATCAGGAGCATCCTAATATAGAAAGACTTGGGGGTTGTGGGTGGAGAGTCTACAAAGGGTCTACCTTCAGATGATGGAACTGTAAATAATAGTCAATCATTAAATGCCCCGATTCTTTTCTGTAGATTTTAAACCAATGGAGATAGGAACATTTTATATTCAAGTCCAGACCAGAAATAAGTAGGAATAGGTTTCTAACCTACAACCTTTGCTTTAGTCTGACATCTTAACTTTGGGGACACTTTGGATTTTTCATCGTTAATCTTTGTAAAATGATAGGGTTTGTAGAATGAAAGGTGTTTGTCTGACTCATTAGGGTAAAAGAATCTAGGTTAACCCCACAAGAGAAAGAAGGATATGTGTAAGGATTCTTCCTGGCTGTGGCTCCATCCCATAAGGGGCAAAATATTGAACTTGAAAAGCAGATCAATAGAAACTTCCACATTGAGAATTTACCTTCATTTTGGGTAGTCGTGACCCCAGAGCCTACATTTTTCGTTTCAGAGAAAAAGTCAAAGAAGTATGGTAAAAGTCTTTATGATTAGAGCTATGAAAGAAATTCTAGAAATTAAAAAGTCAGTGGCAGGTTTTGTTTTAGAGCCTGAAGTCAGGTGGTATTAGAAGACTGGCAGCTCTTCCATTCATCTTTGAAGGGTGTTAACTTCCAACTTGAATGTTGGCACTTAGATTTCCACACCCCGTTAAGCAAAGTGCTTAAAACAAAACATTCAGCTTGAGTCAATGAAATTCAAGGATCATCCTACACAGAACAAAAGAAACCTTTTTAGATTTGCAGATGCCTTTGATAGTTTCCCTTCCCCCAGGATCCCATTTCACATACACCTCACTAACTTTGGCCCTGGTGACATAGCTGGCAGCTTGAAAAGTGGCCCCAATTTAACTAGGCTTCAACATTCCACCCCCGTCTGCACTATAACCCAGCCCTGTTACTAATGGTTTAACTGGATACTTTTATGTTGGGAGAAGCTTCACAACTATTGCCAAACTTAACTTCTGTAACTATCGAGAGAATGAATATATTTGGCAGTATCATTCTCTCTCATTCCTTGCCTTAAAATAATTCAGTAAACGAGCAATCGTAGATCTCAGGGGAGCTACGTGACTCTGAGGGGTAGATGGAACTTGGTCTAAGACCAGGTCTCCTAGATTTTTATCTTAGAGAGCTTTGGGGTTATACAACCCTTTTTCTACAGGAATAAACACATGATGTGGCCTGTCAGTGGGCAACATGAATTCTCTCAGTATTTAGGGCTGGAAGAGGTGAGAAAGACTGACTAGAGAAGAAGGGAGGGTCCTACCTACCTTGAAAGGTAGTGGGGAGTGAAGTCTGTGTGGAGATGAGTGGGGGAAAGAGTGGGAGGGAAAATTTTAGGTTGCTTCCCACTTAGATTTGTACAATTCCAACCTCTTGGGAATTGTTTTCCCATCTCCCAAATCTTAAACCCTTGGTTGGCTTTAAAGTAGGGTATCCAGACATGATTGGCATATGGATAGAAATTTCCTGCCATGATTGAATGGTTGCTGAGCTCCTATGAATAGGGCTATAACTCTCACTGTTTTGGACTCTAAGTTCTTAAACTGGTATGGGAATTAACATGGGTTCTAGGAACTAGACATAATTCTAGCTGAGGGCATGAAGGAATGTTAATAAATGCAGAGGCTATGACCCTCATTTCTGCTACTATATTTCTTCTGGCCAGTTGTATATTGTTAGATCTTCATGACAATATATATTGTTGGGAAAATCATTGTAATGCAGATGAAAATTTATCATCAGATATCTATATCTCTCTATATATAAATATTTTTAATAAATTTATTTTATTTATTTTTGGCTGTGCTGGGTCTTCGTTGCTGAGCACGGGCTTTCTCTAGTTGTGGAGAGCAGGCGCTACTCTTCCTTGTCGTGCGTGGGCTTCTCATTGCGGTGGCTTCTCATTGTGGCGGCTTCCCATTGTGGAGCACGGGCTGTAGAGCGCACAGGCTTCAGTAGCTGTGGCACGCGGGCTCAGTAGTTGTGGCTAGTGTGCTCCAGAGCACAGGCTCAGTAGCTGTGGCGTATGGGCTTAGTTGCTCCGTGGCACGTGGGATCTTCCCGGGCCAGGGCTCGAACCCGTGTCCCCTGCATTGGCAGGTGGATTCTTAACCACTGCGCCACCAGGGAAACCCTAAATCTCTATATTTTATATGTCTTATTTTTTTATGTTAGGCTGTATAGTTATGCATTTCCTTTTTTTAAATTAAATTTATTTATTTATTTATTTTTGGCTGCGTTGGGTCTTCATTGCTGCTAGTTATGCATTTCTTTTCATTAAAAAATTAAGGTATAATTTATGTACAGTAAAATAGATACCCCCTTTAGTGTTTAGTTCTATGGGTTTTCACAAGTGCATACCATCTGTGACCACCACCTCAGTCAAGATATAGAACCGTTCCTTCACCCCCCAAAATACCCTCCTGTCACTTTGTGGTCAAACCCTCCTCCCACTCTCTGGCAACCACTGATCTCAGCAGATCTATTTCTTAAAAGGCGTTGGTCTTTCCACCCCAGGTTGACCTTTTTTATTATGAAATCCTATTATGCTTCAGGTTGAATTATGGATTCAGGGAAGATTTTTCTTAGCTGTAAGGGACCATGTGGATACCACCAACTTCCATATTCAAGGCAGTGACTTATGGTAATCTTGGGACTTGATTTTATTGCTGGTCTCTTATCCTTTGCCTGGATTCCAAGTGATGCCCTGTAGGATATCTCCTTGGGAATAGAAGCTAACGCTTACTGCAGGCTAACTGTGTCTGGCTCTGTGCTGAGTCCTTTGCACATGTTCTATACCTTCATTTTATTCTCACAACATCTTCGTGAAGTGGATACTATAAACCACATTCTCATTTACATATGAGGAAACAGAAGCACAGAGAAATGAAGAAACCTGCCCAAAGACACACAGCTAGCAAGTGACGGAGTCAGCATAGGACCCAGGCACCTGATATCTGACGCCAGAATGCCAGAACCTGTTCTAACCAGTAATCTATGCAGTCTTAGCCATGGACCTACGCCAGTAGACATGGAGCTAAGTGTTAAAGCGGCTTTAAAAAAAAAAAAAAGATACAATTGCTGTTAAAAATATTTGTAACAGCACACCAACTCAATATTTTCTTATGATTTCTAAATACAACTTATTGTTGTTATTTGATTCTTCTGTTTATCTTTGAGATTCAGAAGTGATATGAAAGAACAATATGAAAGGGAAAGGACCTTTATGTCATAGACATATGCACATGTGTCTATAAAAAACAATAAAGGCTCTGGCATCATACCTAAAGTACAACATCATCAACCTTTACTGACCACTCTCTGTAAACATTTTATTTTGGGTTAACATATATTCTAGAGGAATATATCTATTCCACTTAGCTGTACTTACTGTGGACATTCTATTGCCCCTGAGGAAGAAGCGTTTAGTGGGCAGGGGTCGAAGAATGTGCGTGGCAGGTCATCATCCATCCCTGCCCTTCTTCTAAAGTCAGGAAGGCAAAGAGTCACTTATGATCGCACCCCTTCCGATCTATCTGATGGGAGAACCAAGCCCCCCTACATGAGAAGGCTCTGTAGCTTTCGTCTTTCATTAAGATCTTGCCTGATACTACTTGCCTCATGGGCTTCAGACACACCTTTTCTTTTCATTGCCATGAAACAGATGTTACTAATTAGAGCAGAGACTGCAGGCAGGTTGCTCTGTGTCGGGCACTGTTCTAAGAACTTCCTGTGTGTGAACCTCATTGATTCCACTCAACAGCCATCTGAAGTATATATATCCTCTTCCTTATCTTCATTTTACAAATGACGAATCAGAGGCATGGGATCAGTAACTTGCTCTAGACCTTAGAGGTAGCAAGTGGAGAAGCCAGTGCTAAACAGGGGTCTCAGAAGTCTAGCTGCACAGTTTCTACTCTAATCTTTTTCAGACCCCTGATTTTGGTAATAACAGCAAGTCTTCCTTCTGCAAAGGACACCCCCCCAGTCCTGTCTCTTCAATATATATGGGGGCAGCAGAAAGAGTGGTCCTTCAATGCCTGAATTCAATGCACCCGCCCCCTAGAAGTAGAATAAGGACCCTCACTTACAACATTTAAAAACAAAAGATTGAATCCAAAACTAAACCACTGTCTACGTGGGAAGAATTTTCTGAGTTTCCTGAGTTACTTAGAAAGAATTCAAGATACGGAAATAAAAATAGCAATGGTCAACCACCTTCATAAATAGACTTTACTAGATAAAGTCAGCCAGTGCCCAGGCTTCCTCCAGCCCCCAAATGGGCAACCCTCCACCACACACCCTGGCCTCAAATCAAACATTTCCTGTTGGGAGTGCAGTGGTGGGGAGGAAGTTCAAAAAGGGCTGAATTCCCAATACACAGGCTGCCTTTTTTTTATAACAACAGGCCAGCGTTTCCAATAAATATTTGGGATGGCAACGTCAAGTTCTGCCAGTTTGGCATCATGATTCTTGCTTAATTTACTATCTTATTTTTGAAATGATTTACTAGACACTAGGAATTTGGGAGCATCAGCTTTTCTCATCAAAACCACTTCGTGTTCCTTGAACTGAGAGCAGATTCTTTCACAAGGACATCAAACCTCTGAGTTGGAAAACACCCCAGTGGTCATCAGCTCATTCACCCATGCAGCCCGATTGGCTGGGTGAATACTGGCTGGGAGCGTCACGTGATGTACCTCACCCACAGCTCACCTTCTCCAGCGTATCGTTCAGGGCATCCGTCGTCTGTATTTTGGCAGCATTTGCAATGGCACTGTGAAGATGAAAAGAAACTTCACATAGAAATGGAAACTTTCCCACTAAAGAGGCTAAGCCATTTTTACAGAGGGTTTTCTACTTGGCCTTTAAGCTTTCATTCTGCTTGGCTACTTCTGGAAGACAAAAAAAAAAAAAAAAAAAGTCCTACTCTGTATGCCCATGTACTACAACAAGCTTTGCAGGCCAACTTATTATAATTAATATTTTTAAACTTTTCATCAAAGTACAGCATACATGCAGAAAGGTGCACATGTTATCAACGTACAGGCTGGTGAACATTCACAAACTTGTAACAGTAGTCAAACCAGTTGCCCCTAAGAATAATCACTATCCTGACTTACAGCCCCATATATTAGTTTTGACTTTATTTGTATATCATAAAATGTACCATACGGCAGGTACTCTTTTGTGTCTGGCTTCTTTCTCGGGCCAAGTCATTTGCTAGGACAGTTTCAATCAGGGCTGAGTTTACAGTGCAATTTCTTGAAGGGAACTCTGCGCTTGGCATACTTTTTTCTGGATGGTTTGTGTTGGTTAGTAGAAGTTATTGGGGTATGGACATAGCGTAGATTATTTTCTACGCTATATTTTTCAAAAGCTATTCTCCTAGAAGATACAAGGAGGTGTTTGTCCACAAAAAGGAGGAAATCCTATCCATGCAAACACTCACAAAGCAGATATAAAGAGCAGAGGTGACTCATGGGGGAGCTAGGGAAGCTTCAGGGCCTCTCACTGCACAGTCTCCTTTCAAGGCCCTGGGAGGGGCCCTAGCCATTTCATATTTGTAATTTTGTATTATTTTTCCTTAACATGGTCCTCCAATTCTGTAAGATTCAGCTTCCACATACCTATATCTATCCCTGGTAAACAGGACAAAAGAGTATTTTTCTGCTGTTTTAAGTTCTGTAGTGGTCCAATTCCCATCTTTTAATGACTATTAGAAAACGATTTTTTTTTTTTTTTTTGTGGTACGCGGCCCTCTCACTGTTGTGGCCTCTCCCGTTGCGGAGCACAGGCTCCGGACGCGCAGGCTCAGCGGCCATGGCTCACGGGCCCAGTCGCTCCGCGGCACGTGAGATCCTCCCGGACAGGGGCACGAACCCGTGTCCCCTGCATCGGCAGGTGGACTCTCAACCACTGCGCCACCAAGGAAGCCCTGAATTTTTTTTAAGAGGGCTCCAATCAGCACTTTATGACTCTCTAGGCAGCTCCTCTTCCTGCAGTGTTCACCTGATGTTAGAATTAACAGTAAGTCCCTTTTGCTGAGGTGCAAAGAAACGGATGACTTGTCCATGGCTGCCAACTAGAAGGTCATTTCCAAGCTATGACTCTAGCTCCTGAGCCCCTGGCCCAGGCGTGTTTAGCGGTGTCACACTAAACAGGGCTTACACTTGAGTCAGGTTTTAGCAGCAGGATAGGTTTCTGAAGTTAACCAGCTGGCAATTCAACGACAGTGTGACGTCATTTACAGAGTGCTTTCTCTGTTCTAGGAACTGTCCTAGATGCTGGGTCAGGAGATAAATAATATGTGACTCCCACCCTTGAGGACTTATAGCTTTGCTTTAATTATGCGATAGTTATTTTCTGATTCAGAAGAAACAAAAGCTTAATGCCAAAGGGGCAAATTTTAAAAAATTGAGCTATAGGGCTTCCCTGGTGGCGCAGTGGTTGAGAGTCCGCCTGCCGATGCAGGGGACACGGGTTCGTGCCCCGGTCCGGGAAGATCCCACGTGCCGCGGAGCGGCTGGGCCCGTGAGCCATGGCCACTGAGCCTGCGCGTCCAGAGCCTGTGCTCCGCAACGGGAGAGGCCACAACAGTGAGAGGCCCGTGTACCGCAAAAAAAAAAAAAAAAAAAAAATTGAGGTATAGCTGACATATAATATTACATTAGTTTCAGGTGTACAACACAATGATTTGATATTTGTATATACTGCAAAATGAGCACCACAATAAGTCTAGTTACCATCCCTCACCATACATAGTTAAATGTTTTTTCTTGTAATGAGAAGTTCTAAGCTGTACTCTCTTAGTAACTTACAGATATACAATATGGTATAATTAACTATAGTCATCATGCTATAATTTCATCCCCAGGGCTTAATTATTTTATAACTCTAAGTTTGTGCCTCTTGATCTCTTTCACCCATTTTCTACCCCAGACACCAATCCCCTCTCCCCCGAGCTTTGGCAACCACTAATCTGCTCTCTGCACCTATGAGCTCGAGTTTTTGCTGTTGTTGTCCTGTTTATTTTTCTTCTTAGATTCCATATACAAGAGAGATCATATGGCACTGTCTTTCTCTGACTTATTTCACTTAATATAATGCCCTCAGTGTCCATCCACGTTGTTACAAGTGGCAGGATTTCCTTCTTTTTTATGGCTGAACAGTATTCCTCTGTGTGTATGTGTGTGTGTGTGTGTGTGTGTGTGTGTGTGTGTGTGTGTATCACATTTTTTTTATCCATTCATCTGTTGATGGACACCTGGGTTGCTTCCATGTCTTGGCTACTGTAATAATGCTGCAATAAATGTGGAGGTGCATGTATCTTTTCAAGTTAGGGTTTCATTTTCTTCAGACAAATACTCAGAATTGGAATTGCTGGATCACATGGTAGTTGTAGTTGTAATGTTTTGAGGACACTCCATACTGCTTTCCACAGTGGCTGTACCAATGTGTATTACAAGCTATCAGTGCACAGAGGTTCCCTTTTTCCCCAAGTCCTTGACACAGCTTGGTATTTCTTGACTTTTTGTTAATAGCCATTCTGACAGATGTAAGGTGATATTTCATTGTAGTTTTGATTTGCATTTCCCTGATGATTAATAATGTTGAGCACATTTTCATGTACCTGTTGGCTATCTGTATATCTTCTTTGGAAAAATGTCTATTTAAATCTTCTGCACAGTTTTAAACTGGCTTGTTTGCTTTCCTGCTACTGAGTTGTATGAGTTCTTTATATATTTTGGATAGAGTATTTCATTTTTTTAAAATTTAATTCTTATATTTTAATTTTATTATATTTTATTATTATTACTTATTTTATTTTTGGCTGCGTTGGGTCTTCGTTGGGTCTTTGTTGCTGTGCATGGGCTTTTCTCTAGTTGTGGTGAGCGGGGGCTACTCTTCATTGCGGTGCACAGGCTTCTCATTGCGGTGGCTTCTCTTGTTGCGGAGCACGGGCTCTAGGCACGTGGGCTTCAGTAATTGTGGTGCACGGGCTTCAGTAGTTGTGGCTTGTGGGTTCTAGGCACGCGGGCTTCAGTAGTTGTGGCTCGGGGGCTGTAGAGTGCAGGCTCAGTAGTTGTGGCGCACGGGCTTAGTTGCTCCATGGCATGTGGGATCTTCCCGGACAAGGGCTCGAACTCATGTCCCCTGCATTGGCAGGAGGATTCTTAACCACTGTGCCACCAGGGAAGCCCAGAGTATTTCATTTTAAAGTAGAAAAATCCTCAAAAAATTTCCTTCCCAGAAATTGAGAAGAAAACTTTTAAAGTGATCTAAAAAGTAATTTTATACAGAAAGAAAAAGCCCCGAGAAATTCCATAGCCTATTTCCCTCCACACTTTCTTTCTGAGACTGTTACCATTTTAACTCTTAAGGATGTATCTGAGCATCCTTTATTTCACTCCTTTTGAGCCACTCATGAGCTCACCTATGGAAACCATCCTGAAATAGGCTCTGAAGCGCCTCTACTTGGAGGAGCTAGTTTCTCATGTTCACTTCTTTTTGAAGGCACTATTTTTCTTACCCAAGGCATAGAGGGGCTGGGCCATTTGTACATGAGATCCAGCCCACGGCTCTCTGCTTAGCTCTGAGAAAGGTGCAGTGTGTCAAGGTTACTGCGGAAGGAGCAGGGAGAAAACAACCTCCATATCCAAATTCCTTCCAGATGTGCCAAATACAGTGGCCATTATTTTCTAAATAATTGAGTGAGGAATTTAAAATAAAAGCACATTTATTTTTAATTCAGATTTGCTTCAGCAGAAAGCATATTACAAACACAAGGCCAGCTTAGGGACAGTACTTTAAAGGCTAAGGTGAAAATAAGATACAGGGATGTGAGTCCTGTTTGGATGCATTCAGGACCTTGCTTTTTAAGCAGGAGGCAGTTGCGCTGGCTGCAGGGAAGAGGAGGATGGGCAGAGAGAGTCCTTCAGAGGGTAGCTAACCCCCTCTCCCATGCTGACCCCCACCCCTACCCCACCCCACCATGCCAGCTGCCTCTAACTCTGGTTAGTAAGTGCCTAGGGAGCCTTGGTTTGTCCTAAGATCCAGCGAAGCCTCTGACTTCTGGCAGTAGAGTCACTTAAAAATCAAGATGAAGAAGGAAAAGAAATTCAGTAGTCCCCTACCTTGTTTTCTCTAATCCCGTTTTCCTGGTGTGTCTCTCCAAGAGGCCAATTTCTTGTTTTTTGGAAATTCGCTTTCCTCCAGCTTTCACTATAAACAAATAAGCATCAACAAGTTTGCTTTGTTATTCAAGGTATGAATTTATTGTAGATTTGAAGAATTTCAGAACTTTTCGAAGAGCTAAACTTTAATCTAAAACAACATAATCAAAAAGTACCCTGAACTAGCATAACAGAAGAAAAAAATATTTTGGGCAAACAAGGTGGGAAGGAGAGAAGGGCTAAGGTTTTTGCTTGTCTGTGTTCGGAGAGGGGGACCTGAGGCTAAAAAATGCAGAGGTGTTTACACCTTCGATTTGGAGAGGAGATAACAATTTATTCCCTTAGGCATTTTACTGAAAAACGTTTTTTCTTATTATCAAACCAATTACATTCTTCATGACAGCAACCGACAATTCCAATGTGACCCTTCTGTTTTCCCACAAGATTAAAGTGCAAGGCTTGCAAGATTTTTTTTCAACCAAAGCTTTCAAAAGCTAGATTGAAGAATGAGCCAAAAGTCAGGGCATGTGGTGGTAACAGGCATTTAATTCAAGAGAGATGCTTCTGATCCCACCGGATGCCCACCTTCCATCCCAGACCCCAAACCTCCGATGTTGGAAGAGCTCAGATGTTCTAATGAGTAATTAAACTGCATTAATAATCCTGCCATTCAAGAGATCAATTAGTGTTAATTAGGCTACAGATGACCTAACAGCAATTCAAGTGTTTAACAATGTCAGATGAAATCAACTTTTGAAAAGGAGCAGCCCATTTCAGATTGCAAGTCAAAGCAAATACTTTTTTCTGTTCCCAGGAAATTTGCACATCTGAAATCTGACAAGCTCAAATGAGGAAAAGCTAAATGGACGTTGATTTGTTTGAACCTGTTAATTCTTTTTATGGAAATGTCAGATTGGCAATTTTCTAAAACTGGCTCCAATAGAGTGAAAAATAGGAAAACCTATTTCTCAATGCCCTCGTGAATTGACTTCATCATTTTTCTTTTAAAATTATTATTTAATTTTTTTGGTTATGTAATAGTACATGCATAAGGCACACAATTCAAAAATCATGGAAAGGTCTGCAGTCTCCCTTCTACCATTATTTTTAAGCCTCCAGTTCATCTCCCTAGATACTGCTAACGATAACAAGTCCCTAATTATTCATCGATAGACATTCTATACACATACCTATATATTTTTTTAAATGGCAGCATTTTAGATGTTTCTAATCCATTGCTATCACAAACGATGCTGCAATGAATATCCTTTGCATATACATAATTTTGCACAAATGCAAGTATATCCATGGGATAAATTCCTAGAAGTGATCTTGTTAATTCTTAAGAGTATGTGCATTTGAAATTTTGCTAAATCTTGCCAAAGTCACCCTTCACAGTGGTTGCACCAGTTTACAATCTCACCAGCCACAATGACAGTGATTGTTTCCCTATATCTCAAGCAACAGTGAGAACTAGAAAATGTTGGGCTTTATCAACCAATAAGAAAAAGAAAGGTAATTTGCCTTTCTAATATTTTATTAAAAGTTGAGCTTATTTCTGTGTTTCAGAAGCCAGTTGTATTTTCTTTTATAAACTGTTCACATTTTTGGTCCATTTGTCCTGTTGGACTTCTGTTCCATTAATCTCTCTGTTTATATGCCATTACAACTTTATTTTAATGATTGTAGCTTTATAACATATTAAAAAAAAATTATTTTTTGGCCGCACCATGCATCATGTGGGATCTTAGTTCCCTGACCAGGGATCGAACCCCTGCCCCCTGCAGTGGAAGTGAGGAGTCTTAACCGCTGGACCACCAGGGAAGTCCCTAACATATTTTAATTCTGATAGTCCTTCTTTGCTACATTTCCTTTGCAGAATTTTATTAGCTATCCTTATTTATTTTTCCATATGAACTTTTGAATCAGTTTGTCAATTTCCTCCAAAAAATCCTGCTGGTAGTTTTTTAATGGTCTTGCTTTAGATTTATAGATTTTTTTTTTTAAGGGAAAATTCGTATCTTTATATTCCTGGTTGCTCTCTATTCAAGAACATGGTATGCTTTTCCATTTTCTACATTTTCTTTTGGGTCCCTCAGTAACTTGTTCACATAAATCTTATACATTTATTGTTAGGTTTATTCCCTAAGTATTTTCTCTTTGTTGCTGCTGTTGTAGTTGTAGAGAGGGTCTATTCTTCCATTATAGCTTTCACAGATTGTTGTTCTTATATTAATATCATTGATTTTATACCCAGATCTTATTGAATTCTCTTATTATTTATAATATTTTTGTTGACTCCCTTAGATTTCCCAGGTAAAAAAAATTTATATAATCTGCAAATAATTATAATATTACTTTCTCTAGAATAATATTAAATAGTGGTGATGATGGACATCTTTGTCATCCTAATTTTTTTTTTTGTCATCCTAATTTTTAATGGATTGCTTTTAGTGTTTTCGCATTAAGTATGATGTATATACTTAGTTGGATATACACACACACATATTTACAATATATATAATGTATATTCAAATATATTTCTTTCATCATATTAAGGAAATATCTTTCTATTACTGTTTCATTGGGCTTAAAAAATTACAAACACATGTTGAATTTTATCCAATGCCTTTTTATCATCATGTATATAATATGGTTTTTCACCTTAATGAGGTTAATTATATTAATAGATAAAAATTTTATAAATATATATTAATGAATATTTTACTATCAAACCATTCTTGTGTTCATGGAATAAACTCCACTTGGTCATTTTGAATCACCAAGTTTTTTTTTTATTGATTATAAAGGTGTCTCACTAGAATTCTGTAATATTAGATACAGTCCAGGAAAAAAATCCTATTTTCATACATGGTCTGCTTTAAATTCACACACACACACACACACATGAAAAAAAGGCATACAAAATAATCAGCAACAGAAATGAAATAATGTGGAAACACCTTCTGAATAGCCCTGGAATACAGAGATGAAATAAACCAAGGGGTGGCTTTTTCTGGAAGGCTGCTTGAGAAGGGTGTGCCACTGTATGAGGAGTGGTGTGGTTCATAGCCTCTTCTACCAAGAGGAATCAAATCACAATAGGTCTAGACCTAGAGCTTGAGCCTTCAGTATCTCTCCCAGCAGTATCTTTCATCCTCCTTGTGACAAATGCTTTTAAAACATGGAGTGCTGTAATTACTTTCCTATTAGTGTTCCTTTTGTTTTCTCTGATGCTTTTGTTTTTGCACGTTTTCTTCCACTGGTTATTATAGCCAACTATAGAAGCACACTTGTTACAGTTAAAATAAGCAATAGTTAAAAATGAGAAGACCTTTGAAATGTTAAGCTCTGTGCCACTCATTTGAAAGAGCACAGACAATTTAGAGAATGTCCAGATGAGAGCAACCAGAGTGGAGAAGGAGCTGTGTCAGACAAGCAACTGGGAAAACTGGAAAGATCGCTTCTGAGGAAGCAAAGACTCAAGGGAAGCTTATGGTGCCATCTTCAAGGAGTTTAGGGGCTGTCTTGTGGAGGAGGAATGATTTACTGGTAAGGAAATGTTATCTAGGGTCAGAGAGCTCTACCCCCTCCTGTGCTCTGTGACCTTGGGCAAGATAAACTCCTCTGAGGCTCAGTTTCTGCATCCTTCAAAAGGGAATAATACTGACTGTTTAGGTTGTCCTAGGGAATAGAGGTGACATAAGCAGCTGGCACATGGTAGGCACTTAATAATTAGTAGTTATTATTATTTATATTTATGTTTTTCCAGAGGAGAGAATGGAAAGCAAAGAATGAAAGTTCCAGAAAGGCAGAGTCTGGCTACATATAACTGTGTTAATCAAAGTGAAGAAGATTGCGTAGTACAATAGTATATCTCTGGTCCCTTAGTGTGTTAAAGTAAAGAAAAGAAGTGTATCTGCCATGAATATTTTAGAAGGATTTTGGGGAATTTGGTAGAAGTTGAACTAGATGATTTTTATTGTAAGGTCTTTATTATGATTCTAACTCTTCCCACCTACCTACAAAAGAAAATCTATCATGTCCCTCCCTTTTGAAAGAATATAGTGTACTCAGAGAAACAAATCCCAAAAGAAATGTAAAGAGAATGTAAAAGACTTCCCTGGTGGCCCAGTGGTTAAGAATCTGCCTGCCAGTGCAGGGGACATGGGCTCGAGCCCTGGTCCGGGAAGATCCACATGCTTCGGACCAACTAAGCCCGTGCACCACAACTACTGAGCCTGCACTCTAGAGCCCGCGAGCCACAACTGTGGAGCCCGCATGCCACAACTACTGAAGCCCGTGTGCCTAGAGCCCATGCTCTGCAACGAGAAGCCACCGCAATAAGAAGCCCACATACCACAAAGGAGAGTAGCTCCCGCTCACCGCAACTAGAGAAAGCCCGCGTACAGCAACGAAGACCCAACGCAGCCAAAAATAAATAAATAAATTTATTTTAAAAAATCTGTAATCACATAATTCCATGTTTAGGTCCTTTCAATATGCAAAATGAACTAGAGATTTTAAAATGTAAGAGAGAGATGTTTTGGATAGTTTCATTAGGAAATCTACATTGATGTGGAGAAAATGAAACTTTGCTTTCCTATCTCTGAGTAAGAGGTATAATTTTGTGGCTGCTTTTGTAGTTTATAACTTTTCGAAAGTTGACCCCTGAGTTTAGAATGCTATATTGCACAATTTTTCTTGCAGGCTTATCTTTCTTTATCTTGACTACCCTCTACCAAACACTGTGCAAGAGCTTCTTTCCTTCATTAATCAGTGGAGAATGTGTGTGAAAAAGCTGACCACCACAGAGGTTTGGGCAAACTCTGCCTTGTGACTTAGAACGTTCATTTGAAGATTTTAATTAAAAGGTTAGATGTTTGCAAAACGCTTACTTTGCATTCACCGTTGAGTTTTTTGGCATATTCTAAACTGTCAGTCAAGACAAAAGACTCTCATCAGGAAAAGCAAGGAGAGAGGGCTTCAGAGGGAGAGGGCTTGACCTGGGCCCACTTTACTGTCACGTCTCTGCCCCTTCTCACCAGCTATGTGGCATTGGGCACGTCCCTCGACCTTGCTGACTTTCAGTTTGCTCCTCTGTGAAACAAGGATGAGGGTACATCATCAGTCTGCAGTACTGGTGCTGTGTCTAGAAGGCTCTGTGCAGTGCCAGTCACACAGGATTGAGTGAATGGCAGCCGTTCTTGTCATCAAACCCCTGTCCCTGTGACCTGTGGGGTAGTGGGTCTCGTAACCTCTCTGTTGAACCTCACAGATCAACTCCCAGAAGTTGACATGAGCAGACTGGAGTTGAGAGAATTAAGCCTCTGGTGTTTGCTTTTTAAAAAACCATACTAACCCTTCTGCAGCTATGGTTTCCTCCCCATTTTCTGCATTAGTTTCACCCTTGGGGATACACTCCCCAAACTTCCGTCTCTTTAATGAGCCAGAAAATGGATTCTCTCTGGGGGTTCTCAGTGGTGACCCCTTTGATGGCTCTGACTCATTTGCCTTAAAACAAATTAAAGTGCAAGGAATATACAAAAACTCACGAACTGCTGCTTTTTCTGGTTCATCACATATGTACTCGGTTTCCTTGGATTACCTTCTACTCACACATTTTTGACTGTTCAGGTAATGGAGTTCTTAAAAACCGAGAGCGAGGCAAACCAAAGCAGCAGAAAATCCTTAGCAGAAAAGCTAAGCTTCCTAGAGCCCAGGCTGCCTCATGTTTAATGTAGTCTTGTTTTACAGCATAAATTTATAGCCAGGATCCACAGAGGTACAATATGTTATATTAATATACATAAAAGAAAACCCACTAAGCACCCCCTGTGTAGGTGGGAAAGTTACAGCTGGCTGACTTTGGAGCGGTTTCATTTTTAACCATGATGGAGCAGGCATATGTTTCTTTCCCACTGCAATTTTCTTCTGCTCTGATGACTGCAGTAGTGCCGAATGCAGCCTGCAAACATCAGGAGGTCTTGCAATTGAGGAGAATCATTTCTTTTGATGGCTATGTGTTTTACTAGGCCTGCATTTTACAGGGATTAACATTCGTGTGCTGGGTACCTTACATAGGTTATCTCCTTTAATAGTCATAACAACCTTACAATATCAATGTTATTTATTACCGCCTGCTTTAGAGATGAGAAAACTGAGGCTCAGAGAAGTGGAAGGGAAGCGGGGTTTAAATCCAGGACTGTCTGATTCCAAAGGCCATGTCAGACCTTTCACAGACCTTTCATCATGTCTGTGTCCTACTTTCGTGGACCTGTCCATTGCCTATAAAAATCAGGTGAAATTTAATGGAATTCTGGCAATGAATTATTTTTGTTCTATAAATACAATTTTGTACAGTAGCTATCTGGTTCAGACTTAAAATATATAGCGAGACAAGCTGAAGGATGAGGCTTCTTTGCTCCCTTGTTCTCAGTGGGGAGGCAAAAGTCTTCCTTCATCTCCATTCTAATTATCCCCAACCGCTTATCTGTAGTGTCACAGTTCATAATAATTAATTGTCATACCAGAGGCATTGTGACATGCTTGATGGCGTCATTGTGGGCTATGTACACAGAGTAATTAGCAATCATTAGTGGCGGAGACAGAAAGTTCCTGGTGGTTTCATTCAAACTTTCACTTGGTTAAGTTTATCCCTGTGATCTTTGTGTATAAACGTCATTTAGCAAATCAAGTGTTAGCTGAACTGTTTTACGAAGGATTGGGGTGGAAGTGGCGGGAAGAGAATGGCGTTTTCTCTTGTCCTTGTGTAGAAACTTCTAATAATTTGCATCGATAGTTCTTGATCATTATTTTGCATCATTAATTTTAAATAGAGATAATGTTAAATATTCCTAAATCCAATGACAAACATAAAAAGTCAGGAGTCTGCCACAGGAGACCAGGACAGGGTGCTGAGAAGTGGAAACTCAGAATTAGTAGTAACAATTCTGACTTTGGCTGGGCTGCTCACCAGAAAGCCACTGAACCTTGTGTCAGTTTTTGATGCTTTGTGAAGTTTATACCTGCCATCACCCTCTGCAGCAAAGATGACTGAAATCATCTTGGCTTAGAGGAGCCAAAGAATGATACCAGTACATAAATTTTGTTAATGGAGAAAGGCAAGAACAAAGAGGTCAAGTTGTTGAGATATTTCTTAAGGAAAAAAGAAGAAAGGCAGTTAAAAGAGCATCAAATCAGCTAAAAATAGGCCTGCATGCCTCAGCCAATCTATATGAACATATGGTTAAGTACAATAAAACTAATTTCCATATTCCAGGGAGCGGATATAAATAGCATACCTTTTTTACAAAAAGAAAGGAACTGTGGATGTTTTGCAAAGTGCCTTGATAGCTACCTTTTCCAGTCAACCCCTCCCACACTAGTGTCCTTATTAAAAAGTGCTCCTCAGCTTGGTGACAGACAAAAGACATTACTGATCACACTGCCCGACCCCAGAGCCTGAGAAGGGAGAGAAAAATTGGGTTGCTCTCTTCAGTGTGGAAGCTGGATTGGCTGGGTATGAAGTCGGATGACGTACAGGCATCTTCGGGAGACTGAGTCCGAAAGCTGGGACCTCTAGGGAGGAATGTTTCCATGGCAGTAAATTACCTTCCAGGTGTGAATGGGTCGCTGCTAACCTGCAGCCAGGGAGGGAAGGTCCAAGCTCACCACCTGCTCCTTTCCACCAGCGCCCAATCCCTTGTACTCCCACATAGAATTAGGTTTTCATTCAACCGGGCCTGACAAATCCCCAGGTGATTTTTACACAGAAGCCTAAAAGGATCAAAGACAGGAGGAACTCAGTTTGGGGGAAGTTAAAGGAACAAGGGGAGGTTGAGAGCCTCTGCTCTGTTGGGGCACCTCTGTGGAAGGCGCAGCGTGGAAGGAGGGGCAGCAGCAGCTGAGGGGTCTTGCTGTCTGCAGGACAGAGGGCAGGTGGGCAGCCTACCTGCAGGAGGATGCCCCCCTTTCAATGCGGAGAGCTGGACTTGCACTTCACTTGCCATAGCGCGTGCCAGGGCCAGGGTCAGTGCCGGCGCTCTGGAGGCTGAGTGCGGCTGCCCCACTGCACCCTGGCTTTATATGGGCTGGGGGCGGGGTCCCTTAAGGGCTTTGCTGAGCAGCAACAGGGCTTGTCATCTAGCTTTTCTGGGAACCTACATTTTGGGGGCAAGTTTTCTCTTAGAAGGAAACTTTCTTATTATTCCCTTCATCTGAGAAGTCAAGGTAGACAGCTAAGGGGACTCTTTCCTTCACAGGAGGAAGGGGAAAGGATCAAGCTCAGTGGAATTCTTCTTCTAACTATTTATCCATCGAGTTTGTATGGTGCATCTACAATGTGACAGGTTTTGTCATATACTCGCGTGACAAGGAGGGCAAGACAAGATCTTTGCTTCAAGACATCAGTTGTTTTTCTGAGGAGGCAATTATAAAACAAAGTGTGATGACTTTGTCTCAGTCTTTGCAATTTTAAGCATCTATACTAAGAAAGTAAAATTGGGGATGTGCACAGAGATTTCTGCAAGGGATGGTAATCATGTATTTCTCTCTCTCTTTTATTTTCTTTTTAGTATTGATTGGAATCCACATGAACACCCCCAAATAGAGAGGGATAGTTAAATAAATTAAGATATAGCCATGAGAGTACTATGTACTCATTACAAATTGTGTTTTTGAATAATATTTAATGTTGTGAAAAATATTCATGATGAGACAGTGAAAAAGCAGGCTATAAACCAAGAGATGCCTGCTTTGTTAAAGAGAAAAAGTACAAATGTAAGCTTAGGCATTATTGTATCTCCAGTGCTATCAAAGTTCAGCAAAAGGCAGGTGCTTAGAAATGTCTCTTTGCTCTTCAACACAATTAAAAACTTCCACTCTTCAAAAGACATTGTTAAGAAGATGAAGACCAGCCCCAAACTGGGAGAAAATATTGGTAGAGCATATTTCTGACAAGTACTGGCATCTAGAATATATAAAGAACTCTTACAACTCAATACAAAGAGAACAACCCAATTTAAAAATGGGAAAAAGGGGCTTCCCTGGTGGCGCAGTGGTTGAGAGTCCGCCTGCCGACGCAGGGGACACGGGTTCGTGCCCCGGTCCGGGAGGGTCCCACATGCCGCGGAGCGGCTGGGCCCGTGAGCCATGGCCGCTGAGCCTGCGCGTCCGGAGCCTGTGCTCCGCAACGGGAGAGGCCACAACAGTGAGAGGCCCGCGTACCACAAAAAAAAAAAAAAAAAAAAATAGGAAAAAGATTTAAACAGAAACTCCACAAATAGAGATATTGACAACGTGTAAGCACATAAGAAGTTGCTCAACATCATTAACTATTAAGGAAATGCAAATTAAAACCACAATGAGCTACACCACATATGTATTCATATTAGAATGACTCAACTAAAAAAATTGGAAAATACAACATGCTGGTGAAGATGCAGAGCAACTAGAACTCTCAAACATGGCTGATGGGAATGCAAATTGGTAAAGCCACTTTGGAAGTCTGGTATTTCGCATAAAATTAAACGTATACTTAGTACATGACTAACAATCTAATTCCTAGGAATTTTCCTAAGAGAAATGAAAACATATGTACACATAAAAACCTGTGTGCAAATGTTTATAACAGCTCTATTCTATAATTGCCCAGAGATAGAAACAACCCCAAAGTCCATCAACTGTAAAATGGATAAACGGTGGTATATCCATAGAATAGAATACTATTCAGCAATAAAAAGAAATGAACAGATATTTGCAACAACATGGGTGAATCTCAGAAGCATTGTGCTAAATGAAAGGAGACTAAAAAAGCCACGTATACAAGTCTATTTATATGACTTGAAAAGTCAAAATTACAGAACAGAAATCAGACCAGTGATTGCCAGAGGAGGGGGTGAGGAGAGAGGTTTCATCATAAAGAAGCAGGAGGGGACTTTTGGGGGTTGATAGAAATGTTCTGTGTCTTGATTGTAGTGGTGGTTACATTCATCATACGTCACACATACATCACACGACAATGGTGAATTTTACTGTATGCAAATTATACCTCAGTAAATAAAAATATCTATTTGTTAAATAAATGAATGAGAATACTCCAAAATGTTGAGTGGTTGTCTGCAGGTGAGAGTATTACCTGTTGATTTTTACTATCTTTTCTCAGTTTTTCTGTATTGTTTTTAAAATCAGTAAAAATCAATTAAATTGTTTTTTTGGGAAAAAGTATGCTATAGCATTGACCAAGGTAGGTACATGCTATGGGAGCAAAGAGAAGGGATCATCCAGGTCATAGGCAAATATTCTGTGAGTGGCCTTCCCTGCAGTGCCCTGGACTAGCAGCTGGGTTTCAGAGGTAACACAACTCCTTCCTTGTTTCCAGAGAATCTCACAGTCTCATGGGGGATGTAGAAGGTGAGGTGAGAAGAAGGCTAAGAGGATTGCTTTGATGATTGACAAGGGTTATAGCAGCAAGGTTCAGTAGAAATTTCTGTATCTGCTCTGACCAAAAGGGTAGCCACAAGCCACATGTGATGTGAGCACATGAAATGTGGCTGATGCAACTGAGGAACTGAATTTTTAATTTTAATTAAAATAATTTAAATATAAATAGCTACATGTGGCTTGTGGCTACTGTTTAGAATAGCTGTAGCATAAAAGCTAGACCATGTGACTGTCACCCAGGTCTCACCCTCTGCTTCTACAGGTTGCAGGTGGCAAGGAGGACATCAAAGGCCAACCACCTCTTAGGAGAGTCTGTACTGAGGACAGCCCAACTGATGGGGCTAAAACATAATGCATGCCCAAGCGAGGAAGACTTCTTCTGAGCACATGCTGCTTTATTTAACCATGATGTCATATCAAATAACTTTCCTTTTCACCTCATTCATATGCAAAGCCTTCAAGAGTAGACGTATGTTGTGAACCTCCATAGGGGGAGTTAGTAGGCAACATTTTCAGAGTTGTTTTCATTATGAAACCTTTGTTCGCACGGCTCTGAATAACAACTCTTAGAGGTCGTGCTCTTGAAATCCAAGTAGGAAAACTCTGATCTAAGTGACGGGAGTGATGGTGTTCAGGAGGTGATGGTGAAAGAGAAATAAAGGAGGAAACAGAAGAATTGATTAGAATCCACAGGGCATCCTCTATTCTCCTCCCAACACTACACACTGAACATGAGCCTCATGGAGTAATAGGTGGTAGGCTAACTTTTGTTGTTCCTTTTACCCCAACATGGAAAATATGTATAAGTTAATAACATGACTATAAATGAGGATATATAAAAGACAGCATGACCTCTAATGAGCCAAACAGCTGTTTTACTGTAGAAACATCCATAGAGGAGGGGGAGAAGGAAAAATGAGGCCACCGTGGTTTTCCTCCTGGGTGGCCCCTTCTAGCACGCTCCTCCCCACTCTGCCACCATCTGCTTCCACAGGAATAGGAAGCCCAGAGTCTCAGTCCTGACTCCCTTGGTGCATGTGTACTCCACGGGGTAGCCCTCTCAGTGGGTGGGGCTTCCTTGCTCTGTCTTATATTAGTCACTGAAAGTCCAGCCCTGTTTTGCACACAGTGAGGTGAGTCGGATTATTTACTTTGGGGATATACTAGAGCCTCCATTAGGATGAAAGTCTCATCCAAGGAAAGCAATATGTTATTACCCTTTAAATGGGCTTGTAAACCTCATTTTAAGAGAGGCATTAGTCTAGTTAACTGCAGGGAGAGAGTAGTTCATGCTAGGACCAAAGTATTTGGGATTATGCTTCGTAACGCTAAAAGCCTAGTGAAATGGCTTCTCAGGATGCTAAGGTTGCCAGAGAGCTTTCTGTCTTTTTGAAATGAAAGGACAATATAACACTAAAGACATTAATAATATTTTAAGATTATACAACACTTTCATCGTATAGTACTTTCTTCTTTTAATTTGTGTGTGGGGAGCCATTATTTTATCTTCTTCAAGCACTTGAAGCTTTGTAGTCTGTATCTCATGTTTTTGTTTTTTCTTCCAGTACGCGGGCCTCTCACTGTTGTGGCCTCTCCCGTTGCGGAGCACAGGCTCCGGACGCGCAGGCTCAGCGGCCATGGCTCACGGACCCAGCCGCTCCGCGGCACGTGGGACCCTCCCGGACCGGGGCACGAACCCGTGTCCCCTGCATCGGCAGGCGGACTCTCAACCACTGCGCCACCAGGGAAGCCCTCATGTTTGTATTTTACTTCTTTTTCTTTTAATATTAGTTACATACTGCGTCTAATGCCCAGGCATGATCACCAAGAAAGCTAACCAGGAGGCCTGTGACTTTCACGTGAGAGCGTGTTTCAGCGGGAAGCCCCCTGCAAGAGGCCCTGTCCCCTGTTTTGAAAGATGTCTCTGGGCTTCCAGTGCCTGCCTGGGCTCACCAGCTTCCTTTGTCTGTTTTTAAGAAGTAGCATGGCTTCCTCTCCCCTCTCTCTCCAAACACTGGGCTTTTCCTCTCCTCCAGGCACATTTTTAATTCCTGGTATTCTTTAGCGCTAAACTTGCTCTGTTTTCTCTCTCTACTTGTCAGACCCGAAACAAAGAATCCATGAATGATTGAGATGTATGTAGGGATCTTTCTTCTGAATTGTCACACGGACACACACCTTTGCAGGTGGGGGATTTCCCCAGCAACAAAAGAAGTCTTGGCTCTGTGTACAGGATGGCATAGAGGCATAGATCTGGAGTGAGTCGACCTTGCTAATGACGTAAACAGTGAAGAGTATACTTCCTCTTGCCTTGGGCCTTGAAGTTTTAGTGGTAGGTGTTAGAGCAAAGAGGCAGACAGTCTTCATAAGAAGACAATAATAGTGACTTGTTTATAGAAGCACACTTGAGTAGATAAGTGAAAACACCTATTTCTGCAACCCCCAAACTTCCCCAACTCCAAAAAGGTAAAAATGCAGTTAGCCCATTTTATAGGTGGGAAAAGGCCATGAAAAGAGATAAAGAGGGGCAAATTAGTTGTTAAATATTACTAAATGGCAGAGAAATGACTGGAAGCTTCTACTGATCCACTGTTGGCCTAATCTTTATTATTGTTCAGGTGCTTGACATGACCATCAGGCATCTGAAAAGTCCTACTGGGAATCTGTGTCACACACTGGGGTAAGCAAACAGCCCGAGAGCAGCATTACTCTCTGAGCAGGAGATGCTAGTAATAGGCTATACATCACAGGGATGAGTGGTCCTTCCACGTGTCAGAAAGTTCCAGGTACCAACGATTCTGAAAGAAGTTCTAACTGTGGCCAGACTGGCCATGGGAAAGAGATGTCTTGTGGGGTTGCCAGCCACCAGGCTTTTGTGGGCCAGTGTTTGACTGTATCTGCTCTGCTGATGGCATCCCTCCCCTTCTGCCCAAGGCCCTCCCTGCCTTTCCTGTTACAGGGAAAACTAGAGCTGGAAATTCATAGACATTGCTGTAATTTTTTTCTTTAGTCTGGATTAGTTTTAGTGCTTTGTTTTCTCTTTTGATTTCATTTAGTATTTTCCTGCTGTTTCCCCATTAAATGTGCTCTAGGTGGGAAGTGGGGAATGGGGGTGACTTTATGGAGAAAATGTTCACTTGGTCCTTTGGCTTAAAGGGCTGAGACATACTTGCCTATGGGGGCCTTCTCTTCGTGCCACACAGGGTAAGGAGTGGATTTCTGAGCCTGGGAATCCCTTCACATGAATTCTGAGACCCTTCAGTCATGCGATGGGCCCCTCTGCTCTGTAAGTCCCATCCTACTGTTCAGAAAAAAACCACCCACTCAAGTAAATATTTATTGTGTGTCTCTTTATTGACAAAGTCCTGTCTTAGGTCTCCTACAAATTAGTCATCTAACTTAACACCTCCAAAGACTTTTACACTTTTACTTATTGAACAAGTAACACATCCCTGTAATTCAAAACTCAAAAGATACAAAAGGGTATATAGTGAATCTATATGCCTTTCGTCCCCTATCCCTGCCCACCCCCACGCCCAGGTCTCTGAGAGCAACCAAGGTTATCAGTTTTCCTAAGGCATTTTATACATTTAGAAAAGATTATATATATATATATATATATATATATATTTCTTTCTATAACACATATGGCAATAGGTACTTATACCGTGTACCTAACATTTTTCACTTGCAGTGTATCTTGAAGATAGTTCCCTAATTAGACATAAAATCTCTGCTATTATTTAGTGATCTTTATAGCCTTCCACTTTTTGGATGAATCAGAATTTATTTAACTGGTACCTTTCTGATGAAGATTTAAGTTGCTTCTAACCATTATTATTCCAAATAATGTTACAGTGAATAATCTTGTACAAATGCAACTTTGCCTGTGTATGCCAGTTTATCTGTAAGATAAATTCCTGGAAGTAGCTTCTGTATCAAAAGGTACATGCATTTGTAATACTGATATTGCCAAATTGCCTTCCATAAAAGTTGGAGGGCAATTCCCACCAGAAATATATGAGTGCCTTTCCTCCCACGGTCTTGCCAATAGGCCCACTTTTGATCTCTGTCAGGTTGAGAGGTGAAATATAGTATTTGATTTTTTTTTAATCTGCATTTCTCTTAGTATGAGTGAGGTCAAACATCTTTTAATGTTTAAGACTGACTGGTATTTTCTATGTTGTGACTTGTTTATTCATAAATTATGTTGATTCTTCTATTGGTCGGTTGATATTTTGGTCATTTTTCTTATTGCTTTTTAGAAGCTTTTACATGCTGTTATGAGTATAGCAAGCAACACTTTGATAATTTTCTTGTATAAATTAGAAAATACACAGATATTATTGATGTATATGTCAAAAGTCTCCTCTAGAGAAAATTATTTTTAGTCATTAAATAAAACCTTTTTATTACTGATATTTTCAAACATAGATAGAAAAAGAGAATAGCACAACAAATGACCATGCACCCATTACCCAGCTTCAGCAATCAACATACGGCCAATCTTATTTCAACTATAACCTCCCCCCATGCCCACCCTCCCACACACACACACACATTCCCCTGCCCCTTGGACTATTTAGATGCAAAAATCCCTCGCGTTATATAATCTCAACATAATGATTTCTATTATTTTAAAATATTACTATTAGGTCTCCTAAACAAAATCAATAGTCATTCTTTAATTTCATCAGATATTTAGTCAGTGTTCAAATCTGCCTGATTCTCTCGTAAATTTTTTCCTATAGGTGGTTTGCTCAAACCACTACACACATTGCATTTGGTTGATATGTGTCTCTTTAAGTCCTTTTTAAATCTACAGGCTCCCCTCCCTTGACTTTTTTCTTGCACTTATTTGTTGAAGAAGCCGGGTCTGTAGTCCTGCAGAACGTGCCACATTCTGGATTTTGTTGGATTGCATTTTGCTGTTTATCATGTTTTCCTGCAAACTGGTGTTTAGATCTAGAGGCTTGATCTGATACAGGTTTACTATTATTATTTTGGCAAGTATACTTCACGAGGGTTATCATGCACTTCCTCCTGAATCATGTCAAGAGGCACGTGAAGTCTGGTTGTCTCTCTTTGTGCGATGTTGAGGTTGGTGTCACTTTCGCTGACATTCTGCTTTTAAAGAACTGTATTAGATCCTGAAAACAAAACTTGTGTCTTTATAGAAAATGAAGTGCCAAAGGAGAAACCCACACTTTCATTTTGGGAGGAGAGAATACGAGACGTGGGGAGCTTTCACGTTTAACATGGCGAAAGGCTCAGAACGAAATTGTGTTCTTCTGGTCCAAATTCCATTTAGTTCTACATTCAGGTATTTGTGGGACCTATAGGCTGGCTCACTGTGTTGAACGAAATGTATTTGGGTTTCAGGCATTTTTACACCTTCTTTTCCTTTTCATTTGACTTGGAATAAAAATGTCTTCATCTCACTTATTACCTCTCACTTTTAAAAATGTTTCTGCCAGCTACCTCTAAAATGTTAATAAAAGGTTAGGGGGCTTGGAAGATGTCTTCCCAGGAGGACTTGATGTCTGAGGTCTCAGCTGTGATCACAGTGGCTTTCAGTTTCTAAGAGCCTACTGCTTACCCTGTCTTCCTTGCCTCTGAGCTTTCACTTTCCTTTCTCTCTACAGCCCCCTGCTTTGGTTGACCCCCAGCCTTCCATGATCCCATCAGTCCATGAGATGTTCCTACAATCATCCCACTCTCCCCATTCATAATGCTCTGTGGGTTGATGAATGAAATTTCATTGTATCCTAGATTTGAACCAAGGTGTAGGTCCTCAAGAAGTACTTGTTTAAAGGCAACCAAATTTCTCTGTTTTATGCTACTTTTAAAATTGCATTTCTTCAAAGACAATTAACCCATATCGTTTCTCAATGGAAAATTACTTTTCTCAAAGCCATTCTATAATATCTGTTTCTAAGTACTTACATGTTTAGATTAAGTGAATATCAACTTTGTGGTCATCTTGGGTAAGAGATAATTCTTTATTATTCAAATAAAGTAATAGAGTATGGAGACACAAAAGGCCCCGAATAGTCAAAGCAATCTTGAGAAAGAAAAATGGAGCTGGAGGAATCAGGCTCCCTGAATTCAGACTATACTACAAAGCTACAGTCATCAAAATAGTATGGTACTGGCACAAAAACTGAAATATAGATCAATGGAACAGGCTAGAAGGCCCAGAAATAAGCCCACACACCAATGGTCAATTAAACTATGACAGAGGAAGCCAGAATATACAATGGAGGAAAGAGTCTATTCAATAAATGGTGCTGGGAAAACTGAAAAGCTACATGTAAAAAAATGAAATTAGAACATTCTTTAACACCATACATAAAAATAATCTCAAAATGGATTAAAGACCTAAATGCAAGACTGGGTACTATAAAACTTTTAGAGGAAAACATAGGCAGAACATTCTTTGACATAAATAGCAGCAAGATCTTTTCCAAGCCATCTCCTAGAGTAATGAAAATAAAAACGAAAATAAACTAATGGGACCTAATTAAACTCAAAAGCTTTTGTACAGCAAAGGAAACCATAAACAAAATGAAAAGACAACCACAATATGGGAGAAAATATTTGCAAATGATGAGATGCACAAGGGATTAATCTCAAAAATTTACAAACAGCTCAGGCAGCTCAATATCCAAAAAACAACTCAATTAGAAAATGGGCAGAAGGGATGGCAGCCATCTTGCCTTCCATCAAAGGAGCCCTGTCGTGCCTGGGAAGGAAGACGGAAGATGAAAGAGGCATGTGAAACAGTGGCAGGGACCCAGAAACCCTCTTACCCTGTTCCTGTATTGTGCTTTCCCTAGAGCGCCGGGAATGTCATTCCATCTGTCTTGCCTCGTTACGTGATATGAACCTAAAGAGGAGTCGGGTAGTTGTTTGCCTTGTTGTACTGAGCAGACATGTTATTAAGATCTTTGGGACTTTTAAGAGACTGATATTAGATGCTAAGTGTGGGTCAGTATCTCTGGAGCGGTATTCAGAGACATTTGTACCACTTTTAAAAACATAAAAAGTAACCTGATTAAAATAGCTTGATGCTTGTCAATATTAGATGTTCAGAATGAAATTCAACTTAAAAAGGGAGGAAAAAGCCCTACATGTTGAACAGTATTCATATTATTGCAAGAATAAAATCACATCTTTGTGCTTAAGGAAAAAAAAAAAGGGCAGAAGACCTAAATAGACGTTTCTCCAAAGAAGACATACAGATGGCTAGGAGGCACATGAAAAGATGCTCAACATCCCTAATAATTAGAGAAATGCAAATCAAAACTACAATGAGGTACCACCTCACACCAGTCAGAATCTCCCTCATCAAAAAACCTACAAATAGTAAATGCTGGAGAGGGTGTGCAGAAAAGGGAACCCTCCTACCTTGTTGGTGGAATGTAATCTGTACAGCCACTATGGAGAACAGTATGGAGGTTCCTTAAAAAACTAAAAATAGAGCTACCATATGATCCAGCAATCCCACCCCTGGGCATATATTCAGGGAAAACATGGTTCGAAGGGATACACGCACCCCAGTGTTCATGGCAGCGCTGTTTACAATAGCCAAGACATGGAAGCAACCTAAATGTCTATCGACAGATGAATGGATAAAGAAGATGTGGTATTATACATATATACAATGGAATATTACTCAGCCATTAAAAAGAATGAAACAATGCCATTTGCAGCAACATGGATGGACCTAGAGATTATCATACTAAGTGAAGTAAGGCAGACAGAGAAAGACAAATATCATATGATATTGTTTATATGTGGAATCTAAAAAAATGATACAAATGAACTTATTTACAAAATAGAAGCAGACTCACAGACATAGAAAACAAACTTACAGTTCCCAAGGGGGAAAGTTAGGGGAAGGGATAAATTGGAAATTTTGGATTAACAGATACACACTACTATGTTTAAAATAGATAACTAACAAGGACCTACTGTAAAGCACAGGGAACGCTGCTCAATATTCTGTAATAAACTATATGGGAAAAGAATTTGAAAAAAGAATAGATACATGTATATGTATAACTGAATCACTTTCAATACACCTGAAACTAACACAACACTGTTAATCAACTATGCTCCAATATAAAATAAAGTTAAAAAATAAAGTAATAGGAACACAACTGTGAATAATCTTATTTTATGAATGTTTTTTTACAATGCTCTTAATCCTATTAGTTAATTCCTTTTTAACCATAAAAAATGACTTTTCTAAACCTATCTTATGGTAATCCTTTTATGAAACATGACAAACTGATGAAACTATAAGCAAAGTGTCTTCTTTGAAAGGTTTCCACAGATGCCCCTGCTTTGAGCTGTCCCTTCCTTGTGGGTATGAAAGAAACTACAGTAATCTGCCTTCAGTAAAAGATGTGTGCTTGTGTGGGTTGGGGTGTGGGCAGGCTTAGAAAGGAGGCACACGTGCTCTGTTCTCTCGGATATTGTGCGGTGGGTGTATGTGGTGATGGATGTGCTTTCGAAATTGAAAAATTGATGAAAATCTGAAGACACTGTCGGGTCTTATAGAATTTTGATGTCAACTGTGCCTGAAGAGAAGTTGTGAGAGAATACCTCCTTTCCAAAAATCATCTTCTCTTTAACAGTTCTGGCTGGAGATTACAAAAATAAGACATGCACGTATATACTAAAATTTTTATAGTATATCATTAATAAATTTAGTGTTTTATATCACCCAATAATCTGGTTTCTGAATAAAATACCTTTTCAGGGTGGGTAATGCTAAAACAATTCCTTTTTTCTTAGATGACCACAACAAAACAGAGATTTAAAAAAACAGTCCCTTCATTTTCTTTTGCTTTGCTTGGGGTATATACTATTTGAAATCTGTGTCTGCACGTAGGTGTGGGCAATACAAAGTCATGGATTTTAAGATGCAGAACAGTTAGGACAAGAATCTTGACTCTGGATTCTGGGTCTCTTCAGCCCCTGGATGAATTTTAACACAGGCTAACTTGCAACATCAGCATTTTTATCTTCGCGTGTGCTTGGAACAGGGTGGGATGGGGGTTAGGAGAGTGGAATCTGTTACTCAGATCTCATGGCATGTGGTTGGCACAAAATAAACGTACGTTACTGATGCTAAGAATGCAGTCGTCCCCCCATCTGTGGTTTCACTTTCTGTGGTTTCAGTTACCTGCAGTCAACCGTGGTCCGAAACTGTTAAATGGAAAATTCCAGAAAGAAACAATTCATAGAGTGGTGTGATGAAATCTCACGATGTCCTGCTCTGCTCCACACAGGATTTCCAACCATTGACAGTGTCACTGCTCGATGATCCAGGATCACCAGAAGATGATCCTTCTTCTGATGTGTGCTCAGCAGGTCATAAGCAGCCTAATGCTACGTCACAATGCCTACGTCGTTCACCTCACCTCACATAGGTGCTTTATCATCTCACATCATCAGAAGAAGGATGAGTATAGTACAATAAGATATTTTGAGACAGAGCACATCCACATAACATATTACAGTCTATTGTTATCATTGTTCTATTTTATTATTGTTGTTGTTAATCTCTTGCTGTGCCCAATTTATAAATTAAACTTTATCATAGGCATGTATGTATAGGAAAAAAACAGTACATAGAAGGTGCAATACTGAAACCCAGCAGGACACTGTGGGGCTCCTAGGCAGGGAAGCCTTTCAAACAGTTGCTAATCAGGGAGTGGAGGGAATTCAGAGACAAGGGAGGAAAGGCCAAGAAACAACAGCACAGCCTTTGGGCAGTGTCCTGGTTCCACCTCAAGGGATACACATAACAATATCTTTGAGCTCTTTACAGAATTAAACCCCCAACAAATGGAAGATGCTAGCATTCTTTATTCCAGAGAAGATCACAGTTTGATAACCTTGAGAAGCTCATCAGGAGACCACCTGAGGCCAGATTAAAGGAGTGCAGGCCCTGCACACACCCTGATCCTTATCAGCAACCCCGCCCTTGAACCACTGCTATAAAATTCCTCACCAAATTCTTACACACTTTTGAGAGGCACGAGCCCACTGTGTCCCCCTTTGCCTGGCAAAGCAATAAAGCTATTCTTTTCTACTTCACCCAAAACTCTGTCTCTGAGATTCGATTTGGCACTGGTGCACAGAGGCCGAGTTTTCAGCATCAGTACTCTCCTTGGTTTCAGGCGTCCACTGGGGATCTTGAAATGTATCTGCCGCAGATAAGGGGGGACTGCTATACCAGGAATGACAATGATGAGAAGTGTTCGGATCTTAATTGTGTGGTACTAGTAACAGTCAGCAGAAAAGTTGGCTGCTCCAACTTCTAGAATTCCACTTCAGAAAGGGAGGGCCACCAATCCAAGGTCACCAAAAAATCTTACTGATACACTTGGAAGACAATGTGACAAACTGTAATAAATGGCAATTTTAAGGGTTCTCCTCTGTGACCAGTACGTATTCCATGAAAATAGAAATGACAAGAAAAGAATCTTAAGCCTATGAATTGTGGAAAAGGTCAGAGAATAGCCAAGGTAGTGGATGAAGAATGGAAATGTCAAAAATTGGGCAGAAGAGAGGGAAGAGAGTAAAAAGGAAGATGCAAAGAATACCTTATATAAAATGGCAGTTTTGTGGTGAAGCGTTGGCATCAGCAAGGGGAGGGGAGCTGCTTCCAGCAGCAAAGCCGTGGAGGTAACTGGGTCCTACTTCAACACCAGCATTCTGTTTTAAGCCAGCAGGACATGCTTCAGAAAAGCAGCAATATCCTTTGCTGACCCCCATTCAGTTTAGCAGTGGCAATATCAATAAGGCTGTGTACGTGTGCTTCCCAAGCAAGGGCATCTTCATGCTTGTGTTGGGGAGTAGAAAACAGAGGCCTGAGGTCTCAAAAGAGTATTACTTTTAAAAATAAGCCTGCTGAAAACAAATGTTATTACATTTTCTTGCACAGTCTAAATGCATTCTGGTTTCTTTCCCAGTATGCCAGATGCTGCTTCATTTGGAGAGAAAACCAACCCCATTCTAAGCACCCCTTTCATTGTTTTCTATCTCATGGACTCCATGTTCTGAAAGATTTCAGCAGCCAGACTGCATTTGATAAGCAAGTCATATGTTGATTTCATCAAATGTATGGACCAAAGCTTTTTATGGGCATTTTCTCATTGCTGCTAAAATTCCAGCACATTGTGCCTAGATAGGCTAGGAGGCAGGGCTGCAGTTTGGCCCTCTGACTGTCCAAAATAACTCAGAGACTATATGGGCAGGGTTTTTTTAAAGCATATTTTATTTTATTTTATTTTTGGCTGTGCCACCGCACAGCTTGCAGGATCTCAATTTCCAGACTAGGAATTGAGCCTTGGCCCCTGGCAGTGAAAGTGCAGAGTCCTAACCACTGGACCGCCAGGGAATCCCCTATATGGGCAGTTTTGTTAAAATTGAATTTGAACATTTTCAGGTGGGACAAATGTTCTCTAGTCTGCCAAAGGCTACACCATTCTCCAAGGTGTTGCTTCTGCTTCATGCATTTGGATGGATGGTCTGGCTCCTGAAGATATCTTCTGGGAGAGTATGTGATTCCCCTTCACTGAAAATACCTCTAGATCCTGACTGCTAATCTTTACAGTCCCCAAGCAGACTTGAGGTCCCAGAATGGGGACCATAATTGTTCCTACAAGCTAATCCATGTGGTTTCTGTGTGGCATGATCATGTCCTAAAGGCACCTTAATCACCAGCTGCCTCTTAGAAGGATGAGTTGTTTCTATCAACTTTTTCATACTCTGCTTAACTTTTCTGCAAACTATCACTCAGGCAATATAGAAACTCTCTTATCACAGGTCTTTTGTTCTGTTTGCTTACCTGTTTCTTTTCATCTTTCTTTGATCTTTAGATGGCAATAGAGAGAAGAACCAGCTCTACCCAGAAGGGAAATCAAAATAACCTTTTAAAACATACAGTAATATCCTCCCCTGCTAGTCCCTTGGGTTAAAAAAAGAAAAAGGAAATTTGATCTGAATATTAAAGAAAAAATATACTTTAAACTCTGTCTGCCTAAAAAAATTCACACCTGTTTGGTGCTGTGGTTACTGTTTTACAATAAATGAAATTGTGTTTTAAAAAAAGTGAGCTCCTATGTTATAATCTTATTTGCTTTTCTTTTTCTAATGGAACTTGTTTTTTAATTATTCTGGTATCAGAACATACATCCCAGCTTTGTTGCTGAAATTCTGCCTGGATTCAAAATGAGGCAGAAGAATATAATTTCATGTAAGGCATTCATCACAAGAGGAAAGAAAACAGCAAGTAGTAATAATGTGGAAGGAGAATCATAGACTCTCGGGGCAGGAAGAGCCCTTAGAAGTCAAGTAGATTAACCAACTCATTTAATTTTATTTTGGATTACAGTATAATTTCTGCAATACCTCCAAACTTTTTTTCCGTAGGTTCACTCAAGATTGAAAATACCATGTATTTTTTTTTTTTTGATATAGCTGAAACCAAGCAGGACCCCATGGGGCTCCTGTGCACGGAAGCCTTTCTGTGTCTCCAGTTCTTGTTTGTAGGAAATAGGCTTCAGCATCCATGACCTTCCCTGAGTTCCAAAGGGCAGGTTCAAACAGTTGCTAATCAGGGAAGGGAGGGGATGCAGAGACAAGGGAGGAGCAGTCAAGAAACAATAGTGCAGCCTTGGGGCAGCGTCCTGGTTCTACCTCAAGGGATACACATAACAATATCTTTGAGCTCTTCTGGAGAACTAAAACCCCCAACAAATGGAACTACTTGATGAAGTTAACTACTTGATGAAGCGTTCTTCATTCCAGAGAAGGTCACAGTTTGACAACCTTCAGAACCAGAGAAGCTCATCCGAGACCAGATTAAAGGAGTACAGGCCCTGAACACACACCCTGATCCTCATCAGCAATCCCGCCCTTGAACCATTTCTATAAAACTCCTCACCAAAGCCCCTGGGTTGGGACAGACAGTTTTTGAGGGCATGAGCTCACTGTGTTCCCCTTTGCCTGACAGAGCAATAAAGCTATTCTTTTCTACTTCACCCAAAACTCTGTCTCTGAGATTCAATTCAGCACTAGTGCACAAAGTCTGAGTTTCTGGCATCATAACTAAGAGTTCAAAGCTACAACTGAAAGAAAAGCTCACCCTCTTTTGACCTTAACTCTGTAAATTTGAGCATAATAATTTAAGAGGCAGGATAGCACATGGGTTTTGACAGCTGAAGAATTTGAATACTGCCTCCCTCACTTATTAGCTATAGGTGTTGGGAGATAGTTCTCTATGAGTCTCTCACACTTCTTCACTTGTTACAGCTTTTATATCAGATAATCTTTTCAAGGATGTTTGTATAGCGAACAGTCTTAGAAGATATAGTGTCTCCCTCTGGAGCACTGGGCAGATTTGTTTGCTATCCATGATAATAAAAATAACGTCACTCTTAGGGCAAAAGTTGGGCAAGTTTACTAACAGCTTCCTTGTAAGACTGGGGGTTTCCTAAGCCTGGGGTTCCTCAGCTGTGAGTCATCACACCCCAGCTGCTCCCCAGTCCCTTCGTTGGACTTGAGGGACAAGGGGAACTAGAGTGACCAACTGTTCTCATTTGCCTAGAACTTTCAATGCTAAAACTGAAACAGTCCTGGGCAAACTGGGATGGCTGGTCACTCTAGTGAAGTAGGAAACTGATGTGTATAGGAAGCTCCTGCTGTCTGCTATGCCAGGAAAATAAAGTCCTTTGTCTCTGACCAAGAAGTTTTGTGTCTTCTGCCAGCATGCATGAAAATGGGGCAGACTAAGTCATTAGCTGGCAAGTAGGGTAAAATTTCAAACCTTTCCTAGTTCTTGACAGTAAGATGTTTGGTGAGTACTTCCCTGTGCCTGGGTTTTCTTTTCTGTAAAATGGAGATCATAGCATCTGCTTCAAAAAGTTGTGAGGACGGGGCTTCCCTGGTGGCTCAGTGGTTGAGAATCTGCCTGCTAATGCAGGGGACATGGGTTCGAGCCCTGGTCTGGAAGGATCCCACATACCGTGGAGCAACTAGGCCTATGAGCCACAACTACTGAGCCTGCGCGTCTGAAGCCTGTGCTCTGCAACAAGAGAGGCTGCGATAGTGAGAGGCCCGCGCACCGCGATGAAGAGTGGTCCCCGCTTGCCACAACTAGAGAAAGCCCTCACACAGAAAAGAAGACCCAACACAGCAAAAATAAATTAATTAATTAATAAACTCCTACCCCCAACATCTTCTTTTAAAAAAAATTTAAAAAGTTGTAAGGACAAAGGAAATGGTGCAGGTAAAGCCTAAGCATCCCACCCAGGACATAATAGATCCTCAAGAGCGAGTGACAGTCCCCACTTTATTACCGTAATTCCTATTAGTAGATAGAATGAATCTAGTGCAATCATTGGTTGGGTTGTGTGTATGGTTTGCATGTGTGTATCTTCCTCTCAGTGTTTTCACACAATAGAACAGAGCAGATTTTTAAATGTTCAATTAAGTATTTTTGATCATTTTTATCACTAAGATTAGACTGATTCATGGTTGAGTCTAGTTACTGACTAAAATGTTCCCCAACTGGATGATTCAGTGACCTTATATAGTTGTTGCACATTTTGTAAGGCTTTTTTTTTTTTTTTTTTTTGTGGTCGTGCTGCGTGGCTTGTGGGATCTTAGTTCCCCGACCAGGGATTGAACCTGGACTATAGCAATGAAAGTCTGGAATCCTAACCACTAGGCCAGCAGGGAACTCCCTGTAAAGCTCTTTTTAATCTGGTGAAACAATATCTAATGTTATTTAACAAATGACCTTTGACCTCCTCCCTTAAATCTCTCCAGCAGATAATAAAATTAAGCTCCAGGTAACATCCTTCAGAGATTATTTGCTTGGCGTCATATGGAAGTGTTCCACTGCTGTCATATAAGGTAAAGTAAATGCCACATCCACGTGCGTTGATCTCAGCTGCTATGGCAAACAGTAAGCTGAAAAATAGCATTCCCATCGTTATTTGTATTTCCAAAGATTTTATAGATATTTTTGTTGAGAATATGTGATATATTTGTGGTCCTTTCCTCTAAGCGTCAGAGACAGTTTTCTTCAGAAGAAAAAAGATCCACAGGTTTTCTTCGAATTGGAGGATTCAGAATAACAAACATCTGGGAATTCTTTTGCTCACTTGGAGACGTGGATAATGTTCATATTTTGTGTGGTGGAGGAGTGTAACGTCCCTTTCATGGGTTACAAGGAAAGCGTATTTAAACTGAATGTGGTTATGAGATGATTTGAAACTCTCTAGGAAAATGGATCCATTTGGGACACTATGATTATACCTCACTTAGCTAGTTCATTTATGTGTGGGTAAGGCAAGAATGACAGAAAGGAAAACCCAGTGCCTCTGCCTCTACTCAGATGTGATCAAGAGTGGGTAGAGTTCATGCATTATTCTATTTTTGTTCTGAAACACTAGCTTGTCTTTCACTTGCAGGCTCAATTCAGTTCTAGATGTTTTGCAAATGTAACATGAGACTCAGTTAATTCCCTCCTAGGCCATCAAACTATCTTTCCTGAACTGGCAACTGCTTTGGTATTTCCCTTGGATCAAACATGCGATTTATGGCTTGATGTTTATCTGTAGGAAATATAAAACATTCAGCAATGCTGCCTAAAGGAGCCAGTTACAGTCTTGGTGTGATGTAATCATACAGACATGGGGTATCCCTCTCTGGCCAGACCTGAAAATCCTTCAACAACCTCAGGTATTCTATTGGTTTCTGTTCATAGTAAGGAAAATAGACCCACCAATGATGAATAACACACATTTTAATTTTGTATCTTGTTTATTTTTTTTAAATTTATTTATTTTTGGCTGTCTTGGGTCTTCATTGCCGCTCGCGGGTTTTTTCTAGTTGTTGCGCACGGGGGCTACTCTTTGTTGCAGTGCGCGGGCTTCTCATCGCAGTGGCTTCTCTTGTTGCGGAGCACGGGCTCTAGGTGCGTGTGCTTCAGTAGTTGTGGCTCGTGGGCTCAGTAGTTGTGGCTTGAGGGCTCTAGAGCGCAGGCTCAGTAGTGTGGTGCACAGGCTTAGCTGTTCCGCGGCATGTGGGATCACCCCAGGCCAGGGCTCGAACCCATGTCCCTTGCATAGGCAGGCGGATTCTTAACCACTGTGCCATCAGGGAAGTCCTGTATCTTATTTTTTATGGAGGTAAAGTCAACATACCATAAACACATTTTTATTTTTGAAGAAGTCATTTTTCCTGTTTTCTTTCGGCCCAATTGCTTTAACTGTGGTCAGGAACTTCTTTCTTCATTTCTGAGTGGCTTAAATCTCTTGGCTCTGAATGTGAACCCCCAAGCCCTATCTTTAGGCACTGTCTCCTTTATTCCGTAGGCCTGAGATCTGTCTCTTTTGTCTTACTCCTGTGCTATAGGGGCGGTGTCTGTTGGAAGTTCTCCCCACAGGCCTAGAGTGGCAGCCACATGACTCTGACCAGGCTTTCATGCAACCTGCTTTTCCCTCCAGAGCTGGCCTCCATTCTCCCCTGTAGGTTTGCAGTTCTACAACCCTTCCTGACGCTCACTTTTGGCTTCAGCTACATGGTTTCCACAGCCCTGGAGTCAACTTTGGGCAAGTTGTGGCCTCTGTTGAATCCAGGCCTCCTGGTCCAGGTCACGCTCAGAGGCTTCGTTTTCTGCTGCAGCCCTACTGTTGGTCCCTGTAGGAGTTCCTAAGACTGCTGTAACAAAGTACCACAAACTTGGTGGCTTAACAGCAGAGATTTATCAACTCACCATTCCGATGGCCAGAAGTCCAAAGTCAAGCTGTCAGAAGGGCCACGCTCTGTCTCTCTGAAGCTGGGAGAGGATGATCTGCTCCAGGCCCCTCTCCTAGCTGTTGGTGGCCTGGGATGTTCTTGACTTGTAGATGACCTTCTTTTCCCTGTATCTTCACATTGGCTTCTCTCTGTGCTTCTATCTCTGTGTCCAAGTTTCCCCTTTTAATAAGGATACAGTCATACTGGATAAAAGCCCACCCTAATGACCTCACGTTAACTTGATATTTGGTAAAGACCCAGCTTTCAAATAAGGTCATGTTCATAGGTACTGTGGGTTAGACTAGGTCATGTTCATAGGTACTGTGGGTTAGACTATCTACATCTTTTGGGGAAGATATAATTCAACCCATTACAGTCCCATCACCTTTATACCACTACACTCTGCTTTTAGTGTAGGACCAGAAGAGCCCATCAACAAACTGACCTGAGGCTCAGGCCTCGGGATGACCCTCACCATGCCATGTACCCTGGGGCATGCCTTCTTTTGCCTCAATGCACAGACATGTTCCCCAAGGTTTCAGCCCCACAAAAGGGGCTGCCTTTTTCTAATTTGCACAAGTTGCTCTGCAAGCTAGCTGAAGTCCCATGAGGTCAACTTCCGATTTATTCATGGACATTCACTATACTGAACATAGATTTTTTTCTCCAATTCAGTCATTCTGTACTCATATTCATGTATAAACTGTGTTGTCTGTTTTGATTTTTAAGAAGGGTGTAGCCTTTCTTTTAGCAGAAATAGCCTCACTGTCATCGTTTATTTTCTGTAAAATTTCAAGCTTCAGAGGAAGGAAGCATAACGAGCCTATACTATGTCTCAGATGAATTAGGATCCAGATAGGTGTCTCAGCCTTGCTTCCTGCCTTCCCTTTCTTACTGGTTTCACAAGTTTCTCACTGGTTTTCACAAGCCTCAGAGGCTCGGCATATGAAAATCTGGAAGAAACAATGATTGCCCTATTTTCTCACAGCATCCAATTGTGGAATGAAAATTGAGATCTGGACTCATTATTTGAGAAGTTTCAAACATAGTTCACTAGTGGTTTATAATTAAAACAGGAAATTCCATCTGCCACAATGAGCACATCCTCTTCCGAGAGCATGACTGAGGGCTGAGCACATCTGAATCACCTTCAAATCTCGTCATTGTCCATTAAATGCACTGGACAACAGTAGCCCAGGCTCAGCTCTCTAATTCTGTAGTTTGGCAAGCAGGGACAGTATTTGGGTTGCTCACTGGGGACAGGACCGCCAGCTTTGGAGAGACCAGTGTGAACAGCTTCTGCCTCTGCATTTAATGCTGACTCTGTGCTCTGCCTTCCCATAGATTCATCTGCCCGGGCATCTTTGCCTATTTCAGTAGGGTAAATCTGAATGGGACTGGGGAGTGTTTCCCTGCCCATGACCTCTCCAAAGAGCTCAAAGGCACAGGACTCGGAGATAATGACCTACTGATTTAGCGAGGTCAGTGGCTAATGTGTAAATCCCAGGTTGTGCATTGTCCTGAGGAGCTGGACAGGGTCTGTGAAAAATTGCTCAATACGAGCCATAAAAAACCAAGGTATATCAGAGTCTCCTGTGGGGATAGATTTAGGGGTGGATTAGTGATCTTTTTGTCAGTATGTACTGCTTTTCGAAATAAAGTCCGAGCACATCTCTCTAATATTTCTAGATTAAATTGAGGATTTTTACGTTACCTTTTTCTTCTTTATCTATAGTGATGGTTTATAGCTTTACGGAACAGCCTGTTTTGTGCTCATTAAATGTTCTTACAAATATTGGAATAATCCCAGATGGTAAAATCAGAGACCCAGGAGCTCCAATGTAGATGAGACTCCACAGAAGCAAAGTAAAAGTAAATATTCAAGAGATGTGTGCAAATGACCTAAAGAAGGGGTGACCTGGAGCTCCACTGTGTGGAGCTGCCCTGCCGCCTAAAGAAGCAGAGTCGTGGAGAGCCCTCAGGGCAGTGCTGGCTGCAGCAGGGTCGCGTCCTGGTGTTTGCAGTGCTGCCAGTTGGGGGGCGAGGGGAGGCACAAGGGCACAGCGGTAGCTTCCACCACCAAACCACTTCTGCACTGTGATTTTGGATCTTGCCCCAGAGGCCTAGCTCCTGAGCATGGTTCACCAGCTTTCCTGGCAATGTTGGATGAGCCACCCCCAATCCTAATAAATTCATTCTCTGCCTAAATTGGCCAGCATCAGTTTCTGCGCTCTTGGCTAAGAACCCTAACTGATTTGGGCACTCTGGTGGGGAAGCCAGAACTTGTTCCAAACAGTTGGACCCCAGAACCCACATTCCTTTTTTAGAAAAATATTTATTTTCCTTCCTTCCTTTCTTCCTTCCTCCCTCCCTCCCCTCCCCCCTCCCTCTCTTCCTTCCTTCCAGCTGTGCCGGGTCTCAGTTGCCGCACGTGGGGTCTTCGTTGAGGCATGCGGGATCATTTGTTGTGGCGCGCAGGCTTCTCTCTAGCTGTGGCCTGCAGGTTTTCTCTCTCTAGTTGTTGCGCACAGGCTCCAGGGTGCATGGGCTCTGTAGTTTGCAGCATGCGGGCTCTCTCATTGAGGCGCGCAAGCTCAGTAGTTGTGGCGTGTGGGCTTAGTTGCCCTGCGGCATGCGGGATCTTAGTTCCCTGACCAGGGATCGAACCGGTGTCCCCTGCATTGGAAGGTGGATTCTTTACCACTGTGCCACCAGGGAAGTCCAGAACCCACATTCTTGAGCCCTACAGGCACCACCTCTACTTCGGGCAGACACTGCATTGGGCTCCAGATTGTGGGTGCCTCGCCCAGGTGGACCATATGGATTATTGTCCAAAATAGGACATTTTTGAGAATGAAAAGGGCTTCTATTTATAATTATGCCAGGACTGTCCTTGGCAAGTGAAATGGGCATAGGCCCTACTAAGGAATTATGCTTTTTCCTTATGCTATAGACGGGAATCCATCTGCCGGAAATTATATGTGTAGTTTAAGGCCCAGAGCTAAGGGTCAGACTCACTTGATCCTATTTTGAACTTGCTAAGATAAAGTCAGTATTATCCATTCTGCTAAATGTCCATTTAGTTTCTTTACGAATATTCTTTAGCAAATATTAAAACCTAAGAGGAAGTACACTTTTAGAAGGATAATGTGTGCCTGACTTTTAAGTGCATATGTAGAACTCTTGTAGGCCATGCTCACCATGAAGAGTAAGAGTAATTTTAAGAAAAAATAAAGCAAAAGGGAAAGAACTGCATTCTTTTCAATGAGCCTATGAAATTAACAAAATATAAAATGAATTGATAATTGAGGATATACCAAGGTTAGATTAGTGGTTCCATGGAAATCCATAGGGCAGAAGCACATTTTATTCTCTTAGCTGCTGGTAGATTTCCCCTTGAGAAGGGCATTATATTTGTTTGGAAGAAATACTCGTGATAAACTTGAGAGAAAGGTGAGGCACCAAGGTGAGGTCCAGGTGACAAGAGGAAATGGGTAATGTGTCTCCCAAAGAGGATTTCTGTCAGTTTACAGGTATTTGTTTAAGCACCTTGAGGCATCTGAGTCTGCAGAGACAGGCTGTGAAAAATGGGCTCAAATGCTCCTCACATAAAAGGAGTAGGAAGTAGGGAGGCAGAATCAAGGAGGGAGAAGCCAGAGGGGTGGGAGCTGCATGGGGAAACCTTGGAGAGAAAACTCCAATGACAATGCTACTGGAGATGAGAAATATCTAATGTGCTGCTTGATTTGACCTCTCTCTGTGACCCACAAAGCTTCAGTAAAGACCAGAAAAACAAAGTCAAAGTGCTTAGAATAATGGTGTTCCTGTGATAATCAGTGAAGGGTCTGTGTTCTGCCTCCAAGTTGACATGGTATCAGGGTGTAATTAATACACCTTGATGGAGGGATGGCAGACCAGTGGGTGTTCTTTTCTAACAAAAATGTGCTCATTTCACATCTTAGCAGAGAGGCAGGAGAGGTAGGGAGAGAAGGAGATTATAACTCTGGGAGAGTGAAACTGACGACATGAGGAACAACAGAGGGGAAGACAGCAAAGGTTAGAATTCTAGAGAAAATTTGAGCAGGGAGTCTGTCAGGATTCTAGCTCAAGTGCAGACATGGAGTGACAGAGGATGGCAAGGAAAGGGACAAGTGAAGCAAAGATCCTCGCATCACTGAAGACGTGCGTAGCTCACACCATGAGTCCTAGAGAAACATGGTAAAGAGGCCCAGTGAAGCATACAGCTTGGGACACCTGGGGACAAATCCCAGCAATACTGTCGATTACCCTACCAAGATTTGGGGAAGCCATATGCTGTTTCCCTCCACCTGCTTTCCCTTTTCTTTCCCGAATTATGCCAAGTAGGTTAACCAGGTGGATTTGCAAGGTTGGAAACAGTCAGCTCATGTTGATAGGGACAGATAAAGGGACAAAGCAGGTAATTAAATAGTTAATCCCACTAGGGGACTGTAAGTAAAGAAAAAAGTATGGGAGACCCCTGTAAGTTAATGATCACTCAAAAAAAAAAAAAAAAAAAGCAGGCTTGCTTAACCACAAAACCAAGCAGGCTGGCTTAGCAACAAAACCATGCAACAGAAACATGAGACATGCCCCCAAACAATAAAACAATGGTGGCATGAGACCCACATCCTGCCCATTGAGCTCAGTAAGCTAATGACCCCCAGGACACACTCTCCACACACATAAAAAACAATAATTTATGGAAAGGTGACATTTCAAAGTGAAAGACCTTCATTTACTAAGACCTGAAGTAATTTTTCCATAGTGCCATGACGGTCCTGGCTTGACTATGTGGGAACAAGAAAACTCCCCCACCCAGCCTGGAGGAGGAGCTGATGACGGAAATGCCACATCTACTCAAGAATGAGGGAAAAGGTGGTCTCTTTCCCCTCCCCACTTTTCCTTTGATTATAAAACTGTAGCCCACTAAGTTCTCCGGGCTCAGCACCCTCTTGCCCGCCCACTTGTAGGCCTCACAAGCGTCCTAGTCTAATAAATCGTTTTTTTTTAACATCTTTATTGGAGTATAATTGCTTTACAATGGTGTGTTAGTTTCTGCTTTATAACAAAGTGAATCAGTTATACATATGTTCCCATATCTCTTCCCTCTTGCGTCTCCCTCCCTCCCACCCTCCCTATCCCACCCCTCTAGGTGGTCACAAAGCACCGAGCTGATCTCCCTGTGCTATGCGGCTGCTTCCCACTAGCTATCTGTTTTACGTTTGGTAATGTATATATGTCCATGCCACTCTCTCACTTTGTCACAGCTTACCCTTCCCCCTCCCCATATCCTCAAGTCCATTCTCTAGTAGGTCTGTGTCTTTATTCCTGTCCTGCCCTTAGGTTCTTCATGACCTTTTTTTTTTTTCTTAGATTCCATATATATGTGTTAGCGTATGGTATTTGTTTTTCTCTTTCTGACTTACTTCACTCTGTATGACAGACTCTAGGTCCATCCACCTCACTACAAATAACTCAATTTCATTTCTTTTTATGGCTGAGTAATATTCCATTGTATATATGCAAATAAATTGCTTATCTATCACTTTGCCTCTTGCTGAATTCTTTCTGTGCTGAGACATAAACGACTGGAGCTCCTTGGAGCCCCTGAAACGTCACCTAGCGGTTTCAGTGTGACTCTTCCACTCCAGCTCCTTCCTCTTCACTTCCCACTTCTTCCCAACTTCCAGAGCAAAGTATCCCAATATTTTTGAGAATAAAGATTTTTTTAACATCAAAAGTCTCTAGAAAAACTGCAACAGCAGCTGTTTCTACTGAGTAAAAAATACGTACTACCAAAAATATTGCTCATGCGCTAACGTTTCAGTTGGATATTTATCTTATTAATTTTAAGAGCATCTAAATGCAATGGAAAAAATAATAACATATCCATTTGTTGAGATTAGCTCTAACTGTAACAGAGACCTGAAAAACAGTGGCTTAAACAGCATAGAAATTAAGATTTTTATCACATGAAAGTCTGATGTGGAGGCTCCCCAGTCATTGGCAACCCAGGCTACTTCCCCCTTGTGGCTTCACAGTCACTGGAGTATGTCTCATGTCCTCATGTTCCAAGATAGAATTCTAACATTTCCACATCCGAAGATACAGGGTGGAAGGAGGGGGTGAAAAAGCCAAGGGCACAAGTCTCAGGTTTCTCTTAAGGAAATTTCTGGAAACTTCCATGTAATTGTTCCTCTTACATCCCATTGGTCAGAACTTGGTCCTCTGGCTACATCTAGCTGCAAAGAAGGCTGGAAAATTGAGTCTCTGTTCCCGGCTGTCATGCGCTCAGATAAACTGTGGACATTCTAAAGGGGCAAAATTAGCACTTTCTGCCCCAACAGATGTGTGTGATTTACCTACAGCTGCACAGCAAGTTAGCGTAGAGTCAGGACTAGATAGGAGCCAGCTCTCCCAGGTTTCCTGTTACTTGTTGTTTGGTATCATTTTTATTCTAGCTCCTTAACTTGCCCACTGAACTGCATACATCTCTCTACCATGGGCAGGTGCCTCTCTGGTGACCTACCACGTTTTCTTGAATTACCATTTTCCTCTATGTGTGTGTGTGACATTCTGGCAATGTATGTGATGCTGTGTGTGGGTCCTCTTGTCCCAATATCACATGGCAGAATATTCTCAAGTCACACCAGATGAAGGATTGGGATCTTGGGTGGTCTCTTGGGCACCTAAGAAAGTGCAGAGAAAGCAAGGAGGCAGATAAGAATTGTTTGTAGCACATGGAGGAATTTTCAAGATAATCAAGAGAGGCTGCCTTTGGCAGAGACTGAAATGAGACCCTTGGGGGTATGTAAGAGGGTGAAATTATCTGAATAATAAAGGAAGTCTTAGTGCTTAGGAGATCTCTTGTGTAATATACTTTGAGAAGGTGGAAAAATATTTATGATTACTATGTTGTTGTTGTACCCAGCTCAAGACTAAAGACGGGAGCCTTGCCGTTTAAACAGCATAAAACCCATGGCTTCCAGTTCTTTTTTCCTTTTCCTTTGTGCACTGTTGGTAAAATTGGGGCCTCTAGATTTGCAGAAAGCTGGTGCTCACCCTACTTAGCACTATCTTAGGAATCCACAAAGGACAAGTTAAAACCACTAACTTCTTAGCTCTTTTAAAGGCCAGGTCTTCATTTTACATCATAAGAAAGAGGATTTACATAGAATGTCACCTTATATAATTCATGTTGACTTCTGCTGAGAATTATTAATGGATATTGAGTTTAGCTGTGAACACCTTTCTGCAGGAATGAGTGTGGAGGCAACACTTAACTCTGTGCCAAATCTCTTTGGCTGGTTGGCTGACTCTAACATGGTGAGACAAGGTACTCAAGTCAGGGCTTAATCAGGGAAGCACAACTACTAGGTATATTAGGGCCGTAGCAACTCATTATACAACGGTGGGAGATGCTGGGGAAGTGAGGGTCTGAAAGGAGGAGTTGGAGGACCAGAGAAAAGTCATTAATCTGTCCCCTGAAGGGTCAGTGTGGCGAACAGAGTGGAACTTGCAGGGGAATCTATCTGGAAAACCAGATATATCCAGTTGCCAAAGTAGGATCATGAAGGAGACCTGGTGAAAGGTGTGATTTCTGCATAACTATTGCTTCTGAAAGTCTGCAGCCAAGCTTCATGAAGGCGGGTCTGGGGGGCTGTTGGTCAGTAGCGCTGTCAGTTGGGAACAGCTGGACCCAGAGTGGGAGAGAATGAGGAAAATCTGGAACTTGCCTGCACCTCTGTGTCTGTCACCTTTGGAGAATAATGGCCATGTTTTCTCCTGCCTTCTAAACCTTACACAAATTCCTCTTTTGGCGAACTCTATTTCAGAACCATAAGGGGATTCTGGGAAATGTAGTTCCTGCTAAACCAAGTTCACGCAGCACACATCCCCACTAAAACGGCCAAAAGGGGAAATCATGGTTTGTACATTTCAAGAAAATTATTGAAATTCTAATATTAAACTATAACATTAATGAGTCCCCAGTTGACTGGTTCATATATTTACAAGTACAAAAAATAGAAAGTCATGGGAAATTAACCAGTTATAAAATATCACACTATGTTTACACTTTAAGTGTGGAACAGCTATAAAATTCGGTCCTTAAAATTCCCATTATAGATACAGCTTTGGTTTCCAGTAGCCACAGGGTAGAATGTCCAGGAGAACTGGTTGAAACACTGAATGATTTCTTGGGTTTGATAGAGTATCAAGAACAGAGGGCTGGACTCTCTGGACAACAAAGTATCCCATGCCATTTAATAAGGTGATTTCTCCCAGTAACAATCCCACTAATAGTTTCCACTTGGTGCTTATTAATGCTCATTACAGAGTATTTCCCTCAGCTCCATTAAGCTTTAATCTCAGCTGTTTTTTGGCACATTAACAATATGGCAGATCACCAAAGGAAGACTGGTCACAGACTTCATGTTTTACACACAGTAATTTGGCTAGTGAATTGGATGGATTGGAAAACTAGAGCAGGATCCCACTCTACTCAGAAGATTCCAAGGGGCTGTGGCATCTCAAAGTCTGACAGTGCTGTCTTCCTGACAGAGTAGCTGCCTCAGAGAAATATTAGGTTGAGAGCCTGCAAAGAAGATGCCTCTCCAGTCTTGGGAATCTGCACAGTATGGGAGAGCACACTGAAGCATTTCAGCCTTGGCACCATCTGTTCTCTCCCAAGCAAAGGCTAGGCTGGGAGGCACTGAGAGGCAGTATCCCTTTTTCCACATGCTTCCATTAGTTATGCTCAGGGCTGGCCCAGGGCCAAACCATGGAGGAGGCCACTCCCTCTCTGGTGCCTCTTCTTCTACCCCCTTGTGCCTTTTAGATAGTCCTTCACCTGATTCTTGGTGTCCTCATTAAACCTTTGTTGTCCAAGGCCACTCAGTGTTGTCTATTCCTTAGGCCAGACTTTTTTTTTAACATCTTTATTGGAATATAATTGCTTTACAATGGCGTTTCTGCTGTATAACAAAGTAAATCAGCTATATGTATACTTATATCCCCATATCGCCTCCCTCTTGCATCTCCCTCCTACCCTCCCTAACTCACCCCTCTAGGGGGACACAAAGCACCGAGCTGATCTCCCTGTGCTATGCGGCTGCTTCCCGCTAGCTATTTAGCTCCTCCCCGTGTCCTCAAGTCCATTCTCTATGTCTGCGTCTTTATTCCTGTCCTGCCCCTAGGTTCTTCAGAACCTTTTTTTTTAGATTCCATACATATGTGTTAGCACACAGTATTTGTTTTTCTCTTGCTGACTTACTTCACTCTGTATGACAGTCTCTAGGTCCATCCGCCTCACTGCAAATAACTCAATTTCATTTCTTTTTATGGCTGAGTAATATTCCCTTGTATATATGTGCCACATCTTCTTTATCCATTCATCTGTTGATGGACACCTAGGTTGCTTCCATGTCCTGGCTATTGTAAATAGTACTGCAATGAACATTGTGGCACATGACTCTTTTTGAATTATGGTTTTCTCAGGGTATATGCCCAGTAGTGGGATTGCTGGGTCATATGATAGTTCTATTTTTAGTGTTTTAAGGAACCTCCATGCTGTTCTCCATAGTGGCTGTCAATTTACATTCCCACAAACAGTCTTAGGCCAGTCGTTATTGGCCAATGCTTTATGCTTCAGGCTTTCCATTTTCTCTGCCCGCATAAAATATACCCTTCCGGTGTCCTCCGAGACCTTCTTTCACCTAATATCACAATACTGTTAATGGGTCCAGAAAGAATCATCAAGAGTCTCTTTAGTAGTAGCAATTAGGTGTGTCAGGCTTCCCAGATTTCCCTGCAAGTTCCAAATTAGGTGGTCTGACAGAAAGCGAATTTGGGCGAGTCTTCGGCAATTTCCACTGGCCACCTACTCCACCTACATGCAGGGTAAATCATAGACATCAATGTCTGGTTAATTATTAACTTTATTGATGGTTACTGATTGCTCAAACTCAAGGTCATAAATGTTTTGCATCTCTTAGGTGCTAAATAAATGCTTGTTGGCTGAAGTAGTCTTTGATTAGACTTTGTCCAAGGATTTTGCTCTCTTAAATTACAGGGACAGGTAGGGCGCCAATATTCCAAGAGAGACTGAGCAGTGGTTCCAGAGGAGGAGGAACAATTATGGATGGGTGTTTGACCTGGAGGGCAGATTGACAGAAGGACATCTGCAGCTCTAGGCCAGGTTTGTCAGCACACCTGAGCTTGTGGCAAGATTTGCCACAAAAAGGAGGTGAGTCATTGTTGGGGTCTACCATGGAAAAGGGTGGAAATGGCCCAGGTACAGCTATGCCAGACAAAACAGTTGGCTGAGACCAACTCAGTCAGTGCTTGCAAGGGGTTCAGACCACTTGTAGGAGCTCATCCTTTTCTAGAGGGTCTTGGATTTCCCAAACTCCTTTCACAGTTCCTGCCAGGTTGTCAGTACTATACCATATAGGTCCTGCCTGCTCATGTGCTAGAAGGTGCAGGACACTTTGCCTGTTGCATTTACTGCCTGTAGGGTATATCTGGTGATTGGCATATGCCACTTCTTACTGACTAAATTCTGCCTTTCTCACTGAACTCTCCATTGGGGGTGGGGACTAAGTTTTAGTACTCTAGGGCCAGCTCCAGATCCCACACACAGTAGGAAGCCGAAGTGGTGGCTGCTGATGGTGTCTGGCTAATTGCTTTGACAGCAAAGGGTAGTAGAAAAAGAAGCAGACTTGGAATGAATCTTGGTTTTCTTGATTGGTTACCTCTAACTTTGGGCCACACACAACCTCTCTGGGCCTCAGTTTCCTCATTTATAACATGGAGGCTTGACAATCCTGTCTACCTCCCAGCATTCCTGGCAAGATCAAATCAGATCATGCTTGTTAAAGTACGTGGCCAACTCCAAAACACTATACAACTGTAAGATGATACATACATATTTATAACTGGATGTAAATTTGTATTTTTTATTTACCGAAATATATTCTGAGTGAGTACTTATTTGAAAAGAACTTTCTGGTAAGTCTGCTCAGGGAAGAAGTTGAGATTCCAGAGACTCCAGTATTTCAGAGAGGGGAGTGAAAATTCATACTCTACTGGAGATGAGTTGTGTTGTTTGTTTGTTTGTTTGTGTGCACAGGGAGGGACAAAATAAAGTGAATAGGAGAGAGAGGATATAAAAACATGAGAAATTAACATCTCTAGGCTATATTTCTAAAGCTCTATGGGCCAGTCTCCTCCCACTAAGAATTTTAAAAACACAACATGAGAAATAATTTCCACCCTCTTAAGCTCATTGTCACCCTTAGGATGCTATCTGCCAGGACGAGGAAATAGGCCTTTTATTTCCTCCGTATAGAGCATGTTGGCACACTTGAGGAGTTTCAGATGACGATAATAGTGAGTGCTGGTAAAACCAGAAGTCAGGACAGACCTGTAGGGTTAAAACCTGGAGGGATGAGGTCAGCCAAAGATGGCCACGCCTGGGAGAGCTACGCAGAAGGGGCTGTGCGTGCTGGATGCGGCAGAGGGACCAGCTGCTGAGGGAAGGGGAGCGTGAGGCTCAATATGCAAAATCATGAACCAGGTGACACTATCAGGGAAAAGTTAACAACTTGTGATATCATAACCAGAAACGTTAGCCAAGTTCCGGAAGAGGAAATGGATCTACTTGAACATGGGTCAACATGTCTCGGACTTAATGCTACTCTCTGTGGCCTAAGAACAGTCTTTTTAAAATTATTGTAAATAATAATTATTATTTTATTATAGTAATTCAAATTAAAATTTTAGCCGTTTTTAAGTATAGAGTTCACCTGCATTAAGTACATTTGCATTGTTGTGCAACTGTCACCACCATTCACCTCCAGAACTTTTTCACCTTCTCAGACTAAAACTCTGTGCCCATTAAACACTAACTCCCCATTCCCTCCCTCCCCCAGGCTCTGGCAACACCCCTTCTGCTTTCTGTCAGTGTAAATTTGACTACTTCAGTGACCTCATATAAGTGGAATCATACAATATTTATCCTTCTGTGACCGGCTTGTTGTACTTAGCATAATGTCCTGAAGGTTCATGCATGTTGTAGCATGTGTCAGAATTGCCTTTCTTCTTGAACTGATTAATGCTCCATTGTGTGTACATAACACATTTTGTGTATCCAATTGACAACTTGGGTTGTCTTTGCCTTTTGGTTATTGTGAATAATGCTGCTGTAAACATAGGTGTACAAATATCTGAGTCCTACTTTTACTTCTTTGGGGTATAAACCCAGAAGTGGAATTGTTGGGCCATATGGTAATTCTGTGTTTAATTTTTTGAGGAATCACCTGTGGTTTCCACAGTGGGTACATCATTTCACATTCCCACCAGCAATGCACAAGGGTTCTAATTTCTCCACATCCTCATAAAAAGTCTCTTTTGATGTGTCTCAAGTGCAACATGGGTTAGAATATCTGCTAGGTTACCAATGGCAGTAATCTCATTTTGGACAGTGCATGTACCTTACAAAGATTTTGTAAGTTTACCTTTGACTGCAGGTGGTTTGAACTGTGGTCGCTGTACTGTAACATGGTATATCCCATGGTTGATCTTGGTTTTTGGTGATCTGCTTCCTCTTTTCTTGGTTATACCTTTGAATGGTGGCTTTGTGGCCAGATATAACTCATCCCTGTTCCCAGAGAAAGAAGTAGCTTAACTCACTGGATTAGAATTTCTAACCTCTCTTTACGAAGATGTTTTCACTTCACTCCAGACTGCGTTTGCCGCAGACCTTGGGCCTAACAACATAAACTGTTCAGAAAGCCCTTCTGCTACCTGAACCTGACATAGAAATTTGCTGATTTTAAGCAAATATACAGACAAAGATAAAATGGTAAAAAGAGAGAGAGGGAGAGGGAGAGAGAAAGTGGAGAATGAGGACACTGTAGTTGGCAGTGGTGGGAGTAGTCAGGCAAGCCCTTTGATGGGGGCAGTAGAGGGTGGAGGTGATGGCGAGGTGAGTGGGCAGGGAGGAAGCTTCTCAGGCTTTCTTCCTAACAATCTCCCCCTGCCTCGGGCAGGTGGGGCTCTTGCACCAGGGCTATTGGTGATGTCACAGGATGTAAAGGAAGCCCCTTTCCTATTTGGGCTGCCTATCATTGATGTTGACATTTTCAATTTCCTAATATTTAAAGAGCATCAAAAATTAATAGAGAGTATAGGCATACCTCAATTTACTGTGCTTTGCAAATATTGTGTTTTTTACAAATGGAAGCTTTATGGCAACCCCACCTTGAGCAAGTCTATATTCGTGCCATTTTTCCAGCAGTGATTGCTCACTTTGTGTCTCTGTGTCACATTTTGGTAATTCTTGCAATATTTCAAACTTCTTCATTATTATTATATTTGTCATGGTGATCTGAGATCAGTGATCTTTGATGTTACTATTGTAATTGTTTCTTTGCTTTGTATATTTAAATTAAGGTATGTACATGTTTTCATGACATAATGCTATTGCATACTTAATAGACTACAGTATAGTATAAATATAACTTTTATACACACTGGGAAACCAAAAAAAATCGTGTGACTCGTTTTATTGTAACATTTGCTTTATTGCGGTGGTCTGGAACCAAACCTACAATATCTCTGAGGTATGGCTGTATATTGTTTTCCAAGTTGATTTTTATGTTTCTTTAATTTTACTTAATTTCTTAAATTCTCCAAATGAGAATTTTAAAAAATCGCTGCCCTTATGAAGTGTTTTCTGAGCTAGTTAGTCCTGATTCCTCATGGTTTCTTCTGATTTTTCTGAGGAGGCTCTCAGGATTTATGCTCCAAATGGCCTTTCCCCAGGCTGGCGGGGAAAATACCTCAAGCAGTCAGGAATCTGGCTCTTGCCAAGGGAAAAAAGTCAGCCCAGAACATGCATCCACCTGCCTTCAAGCCAGGGACAAGCCAGCCTTGATTAGCCTTGATCATTGACCTGATTATGAATTTCATGTTAGCTTAGACTGCGGACGATAAACCTGGGTTAGGCTGGGCAAAGAGTATCAAATTCCCCATGACTCTGCACTAAGTAATCCAGTGCCTGGTCTTACTTCACGAGAGTCCTTGCAGCCAGTGACCCCTACATTTACCATCATGGTAACTCCCTTCTCCTACAAACATTCTCCAGGCAAGTTCTTACCTGACCTGGGCGAGATGAAGGGAGACTGACAGGGAGGGGTTCTAGGGACAGGAGGCCGCCTCTCCTTCAGTCTGAAACTTGTACTGACTTGACTAAGAGCATCGTCATGAAACCACGATGTTCAGTGATGCATGTTCGCACACAGGCCTCAGAAGGCTATTAAACATTGGGCTGTCCTCCTACGACGGATTTAAATGTTCGATGCTTTTTGAAAAAAGTTTTATGTATCCTTCGATGTCAATTCATTTTTTTAAAGGAAAAGGATATAACAATAAGTAATCTACTTTCTGATAGGTTCATATTCAAATCAGGTTCTGAACCTCAGCTCAACCTGAGCGTTTAGCTGAGAATCACTGGTACAACCGGCCCTGGGCTGGTGTCTCCCACGGCCGCCTGCCCCCTGCGCTCCTGTGTGTGCCCCCAGCAAGGACCATGGCATCTTACTAAGTGCCCGTGGAGGTGCAGGTAGGAACTTGTGGCGACGGACAGTGAGTGTGTGTCCAGTTTGGCAGGAAAATTTGAAGACCAGGCGGCCTCTGGGCTCCGTGGTTATCCAAGGGTAGGCGGGAGGACTTCAAACGTTGTCTGGTCCAGTGGAGGCAGGTGCTACTTCTGTTTTTTTTTTGTTTTTTTTGTTTTTTTTTTTGCGGTACGCGGGCCTCTCACTGTTGTGGCCTCTCCCGTTGCGGAGCACAGGCTCTGGACGCGCAGGCTCAGCGGCCATGGCTCACGGGCCCAGCCGCTCCGCGGCCTGTGGGATCTTCCCAGACCGGGGCACGAACCCATGTCCCCTGCATCGGCAGGTGGACTCTCAACCACTGCGCCACCAGGGAAGCCCCTGGGCTGGTGCTATTTCTCATCAATGGTCCAACATCGGCTGCCAGCCAGAAGCTCCAGAAACTTCTGGTTGGTTTGTTTATGACCCAGACGTGCCAGGGGAGTCAAATTTCTGGAGTCTTCCTCATTTTATCCTCCGGGTAGTGTAGAGGCACTTGCCACTGTTGTTTGGGGGTATGGACACTAGGGGAACTTCGCTGTTCTTGAGTACGACACATTCTTTTGGAGGATCATAACTTGAACAATTTCTGGCATTTCAGGGGCTAACTCTCTCGACTAACACCCTCTCTTCTTAACTGCATCTTTGTGATGATGACTTCCAGGCCCTCCCATCTTTTGCCCTGACTACTTTCGTGAGCTCCTGGTCTGTTAGACCAACATCCTTCCAAAAAGTGCACACTGGATTCCCAGGCCCACATCTAATTTGTTCAAAGTGAAGCCAATATCTTCGCCTGAAAACCTGTACGAATTTCTTATTCCCACCTCTCTGGTCACCCTAGAGAGAAATCGCTTAAATCATTCCTTTTTTTTTTTTTTTCTGTGGTACGCGGGCTTCCCACTGCCGTGGCCTCTCCCGCTGCAGAGCACAGGCTCCGGACGCGCAGGCTCAGCGGCCATGGCTCACGGGCCCAGCCGCTCCGCGGCACAGGGGATCCTCCCGGGCCGGGGCACGAACCCGCGTCCCCTGCATCGACAGGCGAACTCTCAACCACTGCGCCACCAGGGAAGCCCTTAAATCATTCTTCTTTTTTTTTTTTTTTAACATCTTATTGGAGTATAATTGCTTTACAATGTTGTGTTAGTTTCTGCTTTATAACAAAGTGAATCAGCTATAAGTATACATGTATCCCCATATCCCCTCCCTCTTGCATCTCTCTCCCACCCTCCCTATCCCGCCCCTCTAGGTGGTCACAAAGCACCGAGCTGATCTCCCTGTGCTATGCAGCTTCTTTCCACTAGCTATCTATTTTACATTTGGTAGTGCATATATGTCAATGCCACTCTCTCACTTCGTTCCAGCTTACACTTCCCCCTCCCCATGTCCTCAAGTCCTTTCTCTATATCTGCATCTTTATTCCTATCCTGCCCCTAGGTTCTTCAGAACAATTTTTTTTTTTTTTTAGATTCCATATACATGTGTTAGCACACAGTATTTGTTTTTCTCTTTCTGACTTAACTTCACTCTGTATGACAGTCTCTAGGTCCATCCACCTCACTACAAATAACTCAGTTTCATTTCTTTATATGGCTGAGTAATATTCCATTGTATATATGTGCCACATCTTCTTTATCCATTCATCTGTTGATGGACACTTAGGTTGCTTCCATGTCCTGGCTAATGTAAATACAGCTGCAATGAATATTGTGGTACATGACTCGTTTTGAATTATGGTTTTCTCAGGGTATATGCCCAGTAGTGGGATTGCTGGGTCATATGGTAGTTCTATTTTTAGTCTTTTAAGGAACTATCATACTGTTCTCCACAGTGGCTGTATCAATTTACATTTGCACCAACAGTGCAAGAGGGTTCCCTTTTCTCTACACCCTCTCCAGCATTTATTGTCTGTAAATATTTTGATGATGGCCATTCTGACTGGTGTGAGGTGACACCTCGCTGTAGTTTTTATTTGCATTTCTCTAATGATTAGTGATGTCAAGCATCTTTTCATGTGTTTGTTGGCAATCTGCGTATCTTCTTTGGAGAAATGTCTATGTAGGTCTTCTGCCCATTTTTGGATTGGGTTGTTTGTTTTTTTGATATTGAGCTGCATGAGCTGCTTGTGAATTTTGGAGATTAATCCTTTGTCAGTTGTTTCATTTGCAAATATTTTCTCCCATTCTGAGGGTTGTCTTTTTGTCTTGTTTATGATTTCTTTTGCTGTGCAAAAGCTTTTACGTTTCCTGAAGTCCCATTTGCTAATTTTTGTTTTTATTTCCATTTCTCTAGGAGGTGGGTCAAAAAGTATCTTGCTGTGATTTATGTCATAGAGTGCTCTGCCTATGTTTTCCTCTAAGAGTTTTATAATGTCTGGCCTTACACTTAGGTCTTTAATCCATTTTGAGTTTATTTTTGTATATGGTATTAAGGAGTGTTCTAATTTCATTCTTTTACATGTAGCTGTCCAGTTTTCCCAGCACCACTTATTGAAGAGGCTGTATTTTCTGCATTGTATATTCTTGCCTTCTTTATCAAAGGTAAGGTAACCATATGTATGTGCGCTTATCTCTGGGCTTTCTATCCTGTTCCATTGATCTATATTTCTGTTTTTGTGCCAGTACCATACTGTCTTGATTACTGTAGCTTTGTAGTATAGCCTGATATCAGGGAGCCTGATTCCTCCAGCTCTGTTTTTCTTTCTCAAGATTGCTTTGGCTATTTGGGTTTTCTTGTGCTTCCATATAAATTGTGAATTTTTTTGTTCTAGTTCTGAAAAAAATTCCATTGGTAGTTTGATAGGGATTGCATTGAATCTGTAGATTGCTTTGGGTAGTAGAGTCATTTTCACAATGTTGATTCTTCCAATCCAAGAACATGGTATATCTCTCCACCTGCTTGTATTGTCTTTAATTTCTTTCATCAGTGTCTTATAGTTTTCTGTATACAGGTCTTTCGTCTCCTTAGGCAGGTTTATTCCTAGGTATTTTATTCTTTTTGTTGCAGTGGTAAATGGGAGTGCTTCCTTAATTTCTCTTTCAGATTTTTCATCATTACTGTGTAGGAATGCAAGAGATTTCTGTGCATTAATTTTGGATCCTGTTACTTTACCAAATTCATTGATTAGCTCTAGTAGTTTTCTGGTAGCATCTTTAGGATTCTCTATGTATAGTATCATGTCATCTGCAAATGGTGACAGTTTTACTTCTTCTCCAATTTGTTCCCATTATTTCTTTTTCTTCTCTGATTGCTTTGGATAAAACTTCCAAAACTACGTTGAATAACAGTGGTGAGAGTGGGCAACCTTGTCTTGTTCCTGATTGTAGAGGAAATGGTCTCAGTTTTTCAACACTGAGAATGGTGTTGGCTGTGTGTTTGTCATATATGGTCTCTATTATGTTGAGGTAGGTTCCCTCTAAGCCTACTTTCTGGAGGGTTTTTATCATAAATGGGTGTTGAATTTTGTTGAAAGCTTTTTCTGCATCTATTGAGATTATCATATGGTTTTTATCCTTCAGTTTCCTAATATGGTGTATCACATTGATTTGTGTATATTGAAGAGTCCTTGCATTCCTGGGATAAGCCCCACTTGATCATGGTGCATGATCCTTTTAATGTGCTTTTGGATTCTGTTTGCTAGTATTTTGCTGAGGATTTTTGCATCTATGTTCACCAGTGATATCGACCTGTAGTTTTTTGGGTTTTTTTTTGTGACATCTTTGTCTGGTTTTGGTATCAGGGTGATGGTGGCCTCTAGAATGATTTTGGGAGTGTTCCTCCCTCTCCTATATTTTGGAAGAGTTTGAGAAGGATAGGTGTTAGCTCTTCTCTAAATGTTTGATAGAATTTGCCTGTGAAGACATCTGGTCCTGGGCTTTTGTTTGTTGGAAGATTTTTAATCACAGTTTCAATTTCAGTGCTTGTGATTGGTCTGTTTATGTTTTCTAGTTCTTTCTGGTTCAGTCTCAGAAGGTTGTGCTTTTCTAATAATTTGTACATTTCTTCCAGGTTGTCCATTTCATTGGCATAGAGTTGCTTGTAGTAATCTCTCATGATCCTTTGTATTTCTGCCATGTCAGTTATTACTTCTCCTTTTTCATTTCTAATTCTGTTGATTTGAGTCTTCCTTTCTTTCTTGATGAGTCTGGCTTATGGTTTATCAATTTTGTTTATCTTCTCAAAGAACGAACTTTTAGTTTTATTGATCTTTGCTATTGTTTCCTTCATTTCTTTTTCATTTATTTCTGATCTGATCTTTAGGATTTCTTTCATTATGCTAACTTTGGGGGTGTTTCTGTTCTTCTTTGTCTAATTGCTTTAGGTGTAAGGTTAGGTTGTTTACTTGTGATTTTTCTTGTTTCTTGAGGTAGGATTGTATTGCTATAAACTTCCCTCTTAGAACTGCTTTTGTTGCATTCCATAGGTTTTGGGTCATCATGTTTTCACTGTCATTTGTTTCTAGGTATTTTTTTATTTTCTCTTTGATTTCTTCAGTGATCTCTTGGTTATTTAGTAGTGTATTGTTTAGCCACCATGTGTTTGTATTTTTTACAGGTTTTTTTTCCTGTAACTGACATCTAGTCTCATAGCCTTGTGGTTGGAAAAGATACTTGTTATGATTTCAATTTTCTTAAATTTACCAAGGCTTGATTTGTGACCCAAGATATGATCTATCCTGGAGAATGTCCATGAGCACTTGAGAAGAAAGTGTATTCTGTTGTTTTGGATAGAATGTCCTATAAATATCAATTAAGTCCACCTTATTTAATGTGGCATTTAAAGCTTGTGTTTCCTTATTTAATTTCATTTTGGATATTCTGTCCACTGGTGAAAGTGGGGTGTTAAAGTCCCCTACTATTATTGTGTTACTGTTGGTTTCCCCTTTTATGGCTGTTAGCATTTGCCTTATGTATCGAGGAGCTCCTTTGTTGGGTGCATAAATATTTACAGTTGTTATATCTTCTTCTTGGATTGATCCCTTGATCATTATGTAGTGTCCTTCTTTGTCTCTTCTAATAGTCTTTATTTTAAAATCTATTTTGTCTGATATGAGAATTGCTACTCCAGCTTTCTTTTGATTTCCATTTGCATGGAATATCTTTTTCCATCCCCTCACTTTCAGTCTGTATGTGTCCCTGGGTCTGAAGTGGGTCTCTTGTAGACAGCATATATACGGGTCTTGTTTTTGTATCCATTCAGCCAGTCTGTGTCTTTTGGTTGGAGCATTTAACCCACTTACAATTAAGGTAATTATTGATATGTATGTTCCTTTTACCATTTTCTTAATTATTCTGGGTTTGTTTTTTGTAGGTCTTGTCCTTCTCTTGTGTTTTCTGCCTAGAGAAGTTCCTTTAGCATTTGTTGTAAAACTGGTTTGGTGGTGCTGAACTCTCTTAAATTTTGCTTGTCTGTAAAGGTTTTAATTTCTCTGTAAAACCTGAATGAGATCCTTGCTGGGTAGAGTAATCTTGGTTGTAGGTTTTTCCCTTTCATCACTTTAAATATGTCCTGCCACTCCCTTCTGGCTTGCAGAGTTTCTGCTGAAAGATCAGCTAGCTATTAAACTTACGGGTTTTCCCTTGTATGTTTTTTGTTGCTTTTCCCTTGCTGCTTTTAATATTTTTTCTTTGAATTTAATTTTTGATAGTTTGATTAATATGTATCTTGGCATGTTTCTCCTTGGATTTATCCCGTATGGGACTCTTTGTGCTTCCTGGACTTGACTATTTCCTTTCCCATGTTAGGGAAGTTTTTAACTATAATCTCTTCAAATACTTTCTCAGGCCCTTTCTTCAAATACTTTCTCAGACCCTTTCTATTTCTCTTCTTCTTCTGGGACCCCTATAATTCGAATGTTGGTGCTTTAATGTTGTCCCCGAGGTCTCTGAGACTGTCCTCAATTCTTTTCATTCTTTTTTCTTTATTCTGCTCTGTGGCAGTTATTTCCACTATTTTATCTTCCAGGTCACTTATCCTTTCTTCTGCCTCAGTTACTCTGCTACTGATTCCTTCTAGAGAATTTTAAATTTCATTTATTGTGTTGTTCATCATTGTTTGTTTGCCCTTTAGTTCTTCTAGGTCCTTGTTAAATGTTTCTTGTATTTGTTCCATTCTATTTCCAAGATTTTGGATTATCTTTACTATCATTACTCTCAATTCTTTTTCAGGTAGAATGCCTATTTCCTCTTCATTTGTTTGGTCTGGTGGGTTTTTACCTTGCTCCTTCATCTGCTGCATATTTCTCTGTCTTCCCATTTTGTTTAACTTACTGTGTTTGGGGTCTCCTTTTTGCGGGCTGCAGGTTTATAGTTCCCGTTGTTTTTGGTGTCTGTCCCCAGTGGGTGAGGTTGGTTCAGTGGCTTGTGTAGGCTTCCTGGTGGAGGGGACTGGTGCCTGTGTTCTGGTGGGTGGGGCTGGATCTTGTCTTTCTGGGGGGCAGGGCCATGTCCGGTGGTATGTTCTCGGGTGGCTGTGAACTTAGTATGATTTTAGGCAGATTCTCTGCTAATGGGGGATGCTGTGTTCTTGTCTTGCTAGTTGTTTGGCATGGGGTGTCCAGCACTGGAGCTTGCTGTCTATTGGGTGGAGCTGGATTTTAGCGTTGAGATAGATATCTCTGGGAGAGTTTTCGCTGACTGATATTACATGGCGCCAGGAGGTCTCTGGTGGTCCAGAGTCCTGAACTCGGCTCTCCCGCTTCAGAGGCTCAGGCCTGACACCAGGCCAGAGCACCAAGACCCTGTCAGCCACATGGCACGTGGCAGGCGAAGTAATGGTCCCCCAAAGACATGGACATCCAAATCCCTGGAACCGCCTGGCTGGTGCGCAGCGATGAGGACCTGGAGCCGCCGGAGGGGCAGGCAGTGGCGTGAGGAGCACAGGGTGGCCTGGTGTCCTCGGGGTCAGAGCCAGGCAATCTGCGCCGCCCAGCGCGCCAGGGACTCCGCCTGAGCTTGACAGGCGTCTGCACCCCGGATTCACCATCATTCTTAGTTCTTTCCTTTTTTTCCTCCATAATTGTTGATCAGTTCTATTGATTCTAACTCAAAAATGTCTTTCAAAATTGCTCCCTTTTTCCTAGTGCCACTGCCTCCACTGAGTCTGTCATTGTCTCCTGATTCAAGAAATATTTATTAACTACTACCATGTACCGGAGACATTTCTGCCATCCAGGGGTTCATAGTTTAATGATCCCATTTAACCTGTAGAGGGATCTTACTGATTTACAAATCTGCTCTGCTCAAAAACCCACATTAGCTCCTTGCTGCCTAAGGATTAGATACGATTCCATGGCTGGACACGGTCTTTTCACAACATCATTGAACCTGTCTCCGCAGTCTCAACTCTCATAATCTGCCCCCCTCCCCAACCACACCCTCTGTGGGCAAGTCCCAGGGGACCCACAAGTGTTTCACAGATCCTTGTTTTTACACATGTGAATTCCTCATTCTCCATATCAAACTCCTGGGACATGCCCGCTTTTTGAGGTTCTGCTCAAATGCTAACTCCTCTGTGAAGCCTTAGCTTGTTGTTGGTTCTCTTGTGAGGTTTCTACCTTCTTCCCCTATATTCACCCATAACTTTGCCCATAGTCCACGACAGCACTTAGCACCTTTGATGCATGACTCGCTCACATCTCTCAATCTCCGTCAGCCCCCATCCAGCCTGTCAGCAACTTGAAGGCAGAGGCTGCGCCTTCTTCACGTCGGTGTCCCCAGCCCTCCACTTCATGCCTGGCACATAATGTTAAAATGTGTGGGTACTAGATTGGCCAACTTCTGGACTCAATATTGCTTTATAGCAATCAGGGTTTGTGAGGGGAGCTGTGCCTAATACCTGAATCTATTGGTTGCATGTGACAGTAATCCATCTCTACCGAGTGCAAGCACAAGTTGGCTTATAGAACTGGTAACTCCAAGGGTGCAGCTGGACTTAGGAGGGGGGTCCAAACGATGCTGTCAGGGGTCTCTCTTAACAATCTCATCTCTGGTTTTCTTTGCAAGTTGGTCTCTTTTGTTCCCTGAGGTCTGGCAGCTCTAAGCCTATGTCCTTACAGTTTATGATCCAAAAGAGAAAGACATTCTCTCTCTCAGCATCCACATATCAAGTTTCAAGGGAGTCTGCTTGGACCTGTTTGGTCATATGCATTGACAAATCATAGTGGACAGGCACATAAGGTACCAGGCTTGGCCAACCCTGGGTCAGGTGTCCATACCTGTGGACAGGTGGCTGATGGAGCTCTGTGAATGACAAGAACTGTGGGAGCCACAGGGGATGGGCTAGTTTGCCAACAGAAAAAGGAGCGCTGGACAGACAAAAGCATCAGATGTCCACGCCAGTTGCGTGTTTCTGTCATAAAAATCATTTCATCCAATTTGTGTATCTGTTAGCTCTCAGTAGCTGAGGTTCCTGAGTGGCCCATTTTATTGTATCTAAAGCAGCACAGAGTTTTAAGACAGTAGGTGCTCCAGGACAGTGCTTCTCAAATTGCAATGTGCTCATGAATGAACCTGTTAAAATGCAGGTTCTCAGTCACCAGGTCTGGGGTGGCACCTGGGATTCTTCATGTTTTACAAGATTATACTAGTCTGCTTGGGCTGCCATAAAAATGCCACAGCCTGGGTGACTTAAACTACAGAAATTTATTTTCTCACGGTTTTGAAGTCCAAGTTTGGTTCCCGGTGAAGACTCTCTTCCTGGCCTGCAGATGGCTCCTTCCTGCTGTGTCCTCACACGGCCGTTCCTCTGTGCATGCGTGGAGAGCGAGCGCTGATGTCTTTTTGTCTTTTTATAAGGACACCACTGCTATTGGATTACAGCCCCACCCTCACGGCCTCATTTAACCTTAATTACCTCCTTAAAGGCCCTATCTCCAAATATAGCCGCATTGGGGGTTAGGGCTTCAACATATGAATTTGAGGGGCCATGATTCAGTCCATAACAAAACTTCAAGCTGAATGTTTTCTGCAGCATCAGCACTGCCTGCCTGGCCAACAGCACCAAAGAAGCCAGTCAGAGGAGGGCCTAGAGCTGCAGGGCAGCAAGGCCCAGTGGAGCCGAGAAGCCCGCGCTCGAGGCATCTGGAAGGACCGAACGCTGTGGTTGATTCTCCCAAGGTCTTATGGGTTTTGCATTCTGAGTAGGTCTCCAGTGAATATGAAGACAAAATGTATCTCTAGTTTGGTGGTTAGTACCTGTTCAGTTATTTTCAAATTGATTTGAAAGTTTTCTAAGAGCCTTTCTTCGATTTTGAGAAAGTGGGATTGTGCAAGGTTCTCTAAGTACCCCGATAGCTCCAGCCCCGCTAGGGAGAAGTCTGCTAAGGAAGCTACTGCCCTGGAAAGACAAGGGCTGGGCCCAAGATTCTCAGTCTCGGTTTTCTGGGCTTTATATTTATTATGATATTTAGATGACAGCATAGGGAGTAGAGGCAGAAGACGGGTGCAAATGCATTATATTGCCACAGGGCAATCTACCCTGCTCAATAAACTGCTCCAGACTTGTTACGGGATAAATTATGCCCACCCTCCCCCCAAATTCATATATTGAAGTTCCGATCCTCAGTACTTCACAATGTGACTGTATTTGGAGATAAGGTCTCTAAAGAGGTAATTAGGTTAAAATGAGGTGAGCCCTAATCTGATAGGACTGGTGTCTCTATGAGAAGAGGGAGAGGTATCAGGGATGTGCACATAGAGAAAAGGCAGGTGAGGACGCAGCAAGAAGATGGTCATCTGCAAGCCAAGGAAAGAGGCCTCGGGAGAAACTAAACCTGTCCACACCTTGATCTTGGACTTCCAGCTTCCAGAGCTGTGAGAAAATAAGTGTCTGTGTGTTGAAGTCACCAGATCTGTGCTATTTTCTTACAGCAGCCCAAGCAGACTAATACAAGACCCAAACAGCTACATTCTGTTGTATTTAGTGAGTATTAATTTGTCACTCAAATGTTAATTCATTCAACAAATACGCACCGACTCTCTCCTGGCGCTGAGGCTAAACTCATATAAATGAGACACAGTTCCTGTCCTCACCTGCTGGTGGAGATGGACCTGAGAGGGGCCAGAGCAGTAGAGAAGGGTCTGGAGGCAGGAGAGCCTGGCACATCCGGGAAAATGAGACCCTGGTGGCCCAGAACTGCTGGGCGGTCCAGTGAAGGTGGTGGGAATGACTAAGGATAAGGCTGCTGGGGGGGAGGTCCTTGGACCCAGCTCATGTCGGGCTTTGGAGGCAAGTTGAAGAGTGATGACATCTAGGCGAAGAGTACAGATCAGGGGGAGAACAGGGGTTTGGGGGTGTTCTGAGGAGGCAGCTGCAGTAATCCTGGGAGGGGCCAGGACGGAGTGTAAGGCACACATCTATTAGTCATTCCTTCTAGGTGCCCCATGAGGCCACTACAAGAGAATGAGGGTCTTTAAACTAGGTGGCAGGCTTGCATTTTTGTTGTTAGGGTAGAATCAGAGGCACACTGCACTGAGTTGGGTTTCTCCCTCTTCTACCGTTTGCCTGATAAGAGCAATTTTGGGGGAATTTTTCCTGCATATGTCCCACCCCTAAACACACACACACACACACACACACACACACACACACAGAGCTACTTGAGCAAAGATGTCATTACTAAACCCTTCTCAGTTGGTGATACACAAACCTCATTGAGTGGAACTGGCTGGACCAGTTCTACACGGAGGAAACTGCAGACACCATCACATGCCCAGCCACAGAAGCAGGCGGGAAACCTAAGGGCCGCCTGGATGTCTCCCTCTCACTGACCATGCACTTTGAAACCTCTCCCTCCCCACCCCTCCCTCCTTCAGCTCATCACATCTCCCCTTGCCTGCTGTCCAGCCTCGATGAGACCCAATACCTCAACTGGGTCAACCAACCCAGCCATGCACAATACCTCAATTCTTTTGGTTAGACACCAGTGACAACCAGCCCGTTTGAGGGAGGAGACTTTTAGCTGTCGCTCCACAACCTCCCTTCGGGGTTGTAATACAGGGGTCTTAAGCTGGGACCCGTGAAACACACCTTTATTTTTATCAGCCTCTCACTGAAATCCATCATCTCCTTCAGTCATGAATAGAGACAACAAACCACACCACAGTCAGGAAATCCCACGACTTTTTTAGCAGGAGCAATCATGGATATTTTTGTATCACATTACAGATGTTGCACATATCTAGGCTTATCACTGGCACTTATCACTACAGCATAATTATTAGAACCGTCACTGGATTATGTTACTGCACAGTTTCTGTTAACGAAGAAGCACCCAGAGGTCCGTGGCACAGTAAATCTTAAGAACCTCTGCCCTGGATTGTAACTTAAAGGTCTGAGAACGTTCCCCAGTGAAGACGGCTGCGGCCCTGCCCTGTGGATTCCAAGTCCGGGGCCTCGATCCCTCATTTGTTCCAGTGGTGGTTTGAGACAGACCTAGAGCTGATAGTTTCTGAGAAAAATCTTGCCCTGGCCTCAGGTGAGGACTGGTCTTCTCTGTGTAGTACTGGGGTACCCTACCCCCCGCCCAGGTCCCACCAACTCCTACCCTCCTCAGTCATTTGTCTAAGCATTTGGAAATGCCTGTGACAGGACACAGGGACTTCATGCAAATATAGCTGTGAACTATGTGCTGTCTAACTTTCTACTCCTGGTTAGAGATCTCTCTAAGCCTACCTCCCGCTGGGACTCCCACCCAGCACACAGGACTGCTTCCACCACCCAGACACACCACCCGTGTCCTCTGTTCTGTGCTCCTCTCTCTTACACATGATTCTTTGACTCAAATGTCCTCCTCCCAGCCATCTGTCAAGATCCTGCTGTCCTCCTGCTCCCAGTCACCTCTTGGCTCAAGCTTTACTTAAAAAAAAAAAATTAAGGTTGAAATTCATATAACACAAAGTGAACCATTCTGGAGTGAACAATTTCATGGCATCCAGTACATTCACGTTATGCAACCACCATCTCCATCTAGTTCCAAAACATTCCCAGCATTCCAAAATAAAACTTTCTCCTCATTAAACTCCCCTTTCAACACCCTCCCAGCCCCCGGCCATCACCAATCCGCATCCTGTCTCTATGGATTTGCGTTATGTTGGATATTTCATATGAATGGAATCACACAAGATGTGACCTTTTGTGTCTGGCTTCGTTCACTCAGCTTAATGTTTTCCAGGCTCACCTAAGTTGTAGTACAAAGTACACAGTGCTAACGCACTTCAGTCCTTTTTATGGCTGCGGAATATTTCACCAGATGGATGCACCAGAATTTGTGTATCTTTTCATCCATTGATGGACGTTTGGGTTGTTTCCGCTAATATGGATGGTGCTGCCATGTGAATACTTCTGCTATGAACATGCGTGTACAGGGCTTTGAGTACTGGTGTTCAGTTCTTTTGTGTATATGTGTAAGAGTGGATTTACTGGGTCATATGGTAATTCTATGTTTAACTTCTTGAGGAACTGCCAAACTTTTCCACAACAGCTGAACCATTTTGCATTCAAACCAGCAATGCACGAGGGTTCCAACTTCTCCACATCCTCATTAATACTTGCTATTTGAAGCTTTACTGTTCTTGCAGGGAAATTTTTTTCTATTTACTTGGTAATTATTAAGCAAAGCACTGTTTAGTCCTTTCAGCCAAAGTTGCCAGTCGAGCACAGAAAACATATAAGGCAGTCATTTTGGAGAGTGGAAAGTCTGATTTAATTAACAGATTAGAAAGAATCCAATACCATCTTTCCAGGTATTTTGCTTACTATGATTTATGCTGAAGGTCTACTTTTAAACTCTTCAATAACCCCTTTCCTTTTATGCCCACTCCAGACTCTCCATACCCATACCTGATCCATTCCTGCAGCATTGCCCTTAATCACACTATATTGTAATTCTATACTTTAATTCTCTGTTCACGTGTCTCTCTCCATTGTTAGACTTGGCAGGCTGCGGCTGCTTGTGGACAGAGATCCCTTAGTACCTGCAGGGCGGTGCTGGCCACTCAGGTGAGCCATAGGTGTCTGCTGCCTGAATGTGTGACTGGAGGGCTCACAGGCTCCCTCCCTGTGGTGAGCAGGAATAAGCCTACATACTCTCTCACCTGCCCTGGGCTAAACACTTTACTGATGTCACAAGAAGTCTTCAAAGGAAGACAAATGAGACACCAGATGGGCAAGCATGCTGAGCTCTTTGGAGAAGAGAGGCTGTGTAAATCCACCTCTTTCTTTTACTGGAGAAGCAAAGTAAATGACTCCAAACTGTCTTCGCTTTATCGTGCCTGCACAAGTCAGTCCAGAGGATGAAAAGAGCTCTTGCAGGCATCTGCATGAATCATCATACAATAAATGAAAGCCTTCTGGGGAAGCTGTGACTCTGGCGTGCAATGCTCTCACTAGTGACAAGGTGAATGTGTGCCCCTGTGTGACTTAGCCCTTTCTTTTCACTCCTTGTCTCTCGCTGTAAAATTTTGCATACTTCCTCCTGCTGCCCACTTCAGAGCATCTGTCCACGTTCCATTCACCAAAAGGTGTCAAAAAGATGCTAGGCCCTGGGAAGGCAAAGATAAATAAGATCCCACCCTGTTCTCAATGTGTCCGTGTGTAAGACGATGTGTGTTAAGAAGCCACATACCTGGATTATTTTAGAGAAAGAAATCTCCATGGAAAGGAATATAAAATTTGTTTCCAGGCACACATGAAAGACGTGGGGAAGAGCAGTTATAGGTACTTCAGTTTGGTTTTACTTGGTCAGTTGGTTCCCATCCTTGGACGAAGAGCTAAATATTTTTCAGATGTGTTGGCAGTTTTAGGGCTGTTATAACACTGATTTTTCTAGTACCAATAGAAAGGTAGTAGATGACATCAGAGAGAAGGATTTGACTATCGAGCTTTTCTCAACTGAAGTGACTTCACCATAAAACAACAACAACAACAACAATAAAAATGGGCTTTCTGTATGGGAGAGACAAGGTAGGCTAGGAGAAGACTGTGGGATTTGCAATCAAAGACCTGGGTTTGAGTCCTAGATCTGCTACTCATTTGTCACGTTCCAACAGACAAGTCTCTGGATCTGGGGTGCTCATCTGGGTCTATCTTCTCTGTCACACACCCCGCCCCCTGCCTTGGGAAATTTAAATAACTAAATCTGAAGGCTTTTCGGCAGCTTATTACATCATTCTGAGATCACAGGCTCTGTTCTTGAACCCTAATGTCACACTCGTCATTTCCGAGTTGAGATGGACCGTCGTCAAGGTATCTTGCTGTTGCTCTTATGATGTGAATTTCGGCATTCAGGCTGGAGTTGCTATTTAGGTGGGTAGTTGTCTCTGAACACCCAAGCCCGAACATCTGCTTTAACCAACTTTATGCCTGTGCAACTTTACCCACTAGGGTTCCCCTCCCCCATGACTTAATTATCCAAGTTTAAATCTGGATAATTATGGTCCAGTCCCTTCCCCTGATACCTGTGAGCTCATGGGGCTCACTTCCTTGTGCTTCTCCAGGCCACCCCACTCCTGTGCCCACGTGCTATTTTCACTTTTGCACTGACTCCGATGCAGAGTCCAGCTCCCCTTTTGAGATGCCCCAAGGGACCCCCTGACTCATTGGCCTTAGAGACTCATCTGAAGGCTTGGTAGGGTTGTAGTGGGCCCAGCCCTGGGAGGGTTCACACGTGGAGGGGTGGGCAGCCTTCCCTCACCTGGCTTTCCCACTTTTTCATTTGTCCTTTTCTTCTTGCCTTTCTTAGGCTGCAATAAAAACAAAGCAACAACAAACAAACAGATCCTCCACCGGGGTCAAGCCAGAACCATTCTGCCACTCAGGTCTCAGCTTCTTACCAAATATTTTCCCATCAGAAACAGCCCTCCCTTCCCGGGAGGAATTCTGGCAAGTGGATTTCCTCCAGCTCAGCACCCTTGCTTCGGGAACCCATCCAAGCTTTAGGGGCTCAAGGCTGGAAGGCCAGTGCCAGGGCAACTTCAGTGAAACCTGCCGGGATCTGTGGACAGCTTGGATATCCCTTTTCACACCCGTGACCTGTACTTGGTATTTTAAGTAAAACTCTAAAGCAAGTGGCTTTCCACCATTAAAGTTTATTATTAAAGTGTTCTGAGGCATTCTGTGTTTTTGAATCCCACACTCCCTGCAGATTTTCCGCGGAAAGGACCAATGGGTGGGACTTCCTCCAGATGACCACTAGAGGGCACATGATTGCCAGCTCATAAGGCCCTCCATACAGCCAATTCCTGGGGCTTCTCTGCAGAAAGGACAGTTTCTGTTTGTCTGTTTGTTTGTTTTCCCTCAGAAACAGGAGGAAAGCACTTGAAATTCCCTGGATGCAGCTAAGGCATTTTCTGTGGCATTCATCTGTGAAATGTTGGCTGCGAGGAGCAGACATTCTGGCGGGTGAAGGAAACACTGCACTCTCTGTTCCTGCTGCTTAGTCCCAGCCCGGGGAGAAGAAAAGGGCTGCAGGAAGCCGAAAGAATGAGTTTTGTTGTTTCTAAGATTGCTAGTAGAATATACCTGTAGGCTACGTGTGTCTACACAGGCCTCATAGTATAGTGCAAATAATGTGCTTTGGAATTCGCTCTATATGGGATTTGTTTCCTATCCGCAGGCTTCCTGCCAAGCTGGCAAACGAGTGTGGGCTGCTGGCAGCCCTGGAGAAACTCCAATAGGCACTTGATGTGAGGTAGCAGAGAAGTTAGGATTGTCCTTGGATCAGGTCCCTTGGGCCCTGCTTTCAGAGGAGGGGTGATACACCCTACTCTTCAGGGGAATACAGGTACAGTGATGGGATGGAGAAGTTAATTGGGGTAAATAAACATGAGTGTGGGGCAAAAGTCAGAAGTGACCTGGATAAGATCAAAATTAGGTCGCTTAACTTCTAAACTAGCAGGCAAAAATTCAACGGTAAGTGGAAATGAAAGAAGAAGGAAAAAGGAATTAAGAAAACGACCCGTACTATCGATGAGAACTCTCAGCTTGCGTGCTGAACCAAGTCCTCATGAAACAGCAGGGGAATGTTTCCCAGTTCCGGTGCTGGGACCTCGGGTAGGGTGTACAATTTCTCTGAGCTTCAGTTTCCTCATCTCTAATATGAGGGAAAACCACTGTGGTTACCAGTTTGCTGTGAAGAGTAAATAACGTACTGTGCATGCAAGTCCTCTCCTACCTGGCTCTAGACAGTAAACGTTCTAGTTCTCTCCTCTCTTCTCCCTCTTTAGCATCTTTAGCTTATAAACACTTATTCATTCAAGAACATTTCCTGAGTACCTGTATCAGTTATGTTGCTTTCAGCTGCAAGTGACAGAAAACCTCACCTAAATGGCAGTAAACAGTACGGAAAAGGTATTAACGCATAACAAGCAGTCCAGAGGCAGGGCAGTTCTAGGGCGGGTTACTGTGGAGTCTTAGCAAAATTATCAGGGACTCGATTCCTTCCCTACTTTGACTCCGCCATCCTCAGCCAGTTCCCATCTGTCCCGGTGCCTCTCCCACCATGGCTTCAGGACGACTGCCACTCCACTCACCTGGGGGCAGGCCTGGGCTCTTTCCTCTCACAAGACTCTTTAGAATTCTCCTGGAACTGTTTTCCAGAAGTTGCCCCAGCTGACCTTCCCTCATGTCTCATGGACCAGAAGCAGGTCACTTCACCCCTCCCTAAATCAGTTCCTGGTGAGATGAATGGGTTTCTGTGATTGGAATGGAACAGTCATTATTCACCCTAAGATGTCCCTTAGTCTTCTGGAGTTGTTGATACCAGAACAAAATCAATCAGTAAAGACAGAAGGGAAGAAATGGCTATTGGTAGGTAACCAAGAGTATTTTCTGGGCACTGTAGATGGTACTGAGCATACAGTAGTTTTTAAGACAGATGCCATTCCTGGGGAGCTTGTAGGGGAGGTTACAGACAAGTAAACCGGCATTAACAGTATAGTGTGTAGGTGCTATGCAGGGAGAACTGTAGGGCAGTGACCCATATTTGGCGGTCAGGGAAGACTTCCTGGAGGAGGTGCTCTTTGAGAGATAAAGCAGGAGTTTTCCAGATGATTAGGGGTAGGAATAGAATGAGAGCTTGCATGAAAGCCCCGGGAGCAAGAGTGATTATGACATTCAGGTGACTGAGAGAAGTTCACCCTGGAACGGGAGACCCAGATAGAGCCCGCTAGGTGGTTAGCAGGGGCCCATCACAAAGACCATGGAAACCACGTGGGGGAGTTGGAATTCTATTCTGGCTGCCATGGGTCAGGTACATTTAGAGCAATGATCTTCAAAATGTGGTTGTGAAATCAATACAGTGTTTCATAACCAGCATATAAAAATAAAATAATAATGGCGAATTTGTAAATAGTAATTACTACAGTCAGTCATGGCACATTTCTGAGAGTTTTATGTATTCACTGTTAACTCACTGATCCACCGTTATCTCCATTTTTCAGATGAGGAAACTGAAGCACTTGCCTAAGGCCTGTTAGGGGTTGAATTGTGTCCCCCTCAAAACAGATCTGCTAACCCTCACTACCTCAGAATGGATCCTTATTTGGAAATAAGGTGTTGTAGATGTCATTAGTTAAGATGAGGTCATACTGGAGTAGGGTGGTCCCTAATCCAACACAGCTGGTATCCTTCTAAGAAGACGGCCATGTGAAGACAGGGACGCAGGGAGAACACCATGTAAAGATGGAGGCGGAGAGCAGAGTGATCCAGCTATAAGCCAAGGATGCCAAGGATGGCTGGCTGGCACCGGAAGCTAGGAGGGAGGCATGAACAAGATTCTCCCTCACAGCTCTCAGGAGGAGCCTACCCTGCCGACACCTGGATTTGGGACTTCTAGCCTCCAGAATTGTAATCGAATAAATGGCTGTTGTTTTAAGCCACCCAGTGTGTGATGCTTCGTTAACACGGCTAGTAACTGAGGAACTGAGATGCAAGCCCAGAGCCTGGCTACTCTCAACCACTGTACTTTCCTCAATAGAAAAGAGAACACAGTGTTAGTAGCTGGCGGGGGCAAGGTTTTAGTTGTATGTATGTGTGTACGTATGCATGTGTATGTGCGCTGGGTCGTAATGTAAGATGCATTTCACTGAAGTTTGAAAGCCACTGACTTATAGGGGTTTGAATAGAGTAATAAGATCAATTTGCATTTTAGAAGGAACAAAGACAGGTCAAGATTTCAGAACTAGAAGTCAAGTTGGGTAAACTCATCTTTAGGGATGAATCCAAAGGCCTCATCCCTTGGCAGGATGAGGTGATGAGGTTTCTGCATTAGGTAGATGGTGGTGGGCAGGAGTTCCACCTCAGGTTGTAAGGGTCAAGGTGGACCTGTTGTAATCTAAGTGTATGGTGCTCTATGGCATTGTGCAGTGCACAACTTGTACAGTTGTCCTTGGTGTTCCTAGGATTGGATTAGAGACGTTCATGGGGGAAGTGGGGAGCGGCTGTACCAGTCCCTCTTCCCAAGCATGTCCTTCAAACAATGGTACCTTTGCAACAGATCCTTGAAGGTAGCGTGTTGACATTCTATGTATAAAATCTACAATGAACAGGCATCAAAGACAGCAAGGCTGTGAGATCCAGGCACGAGAATATAAGCTCCTCCAGAAGGTTGGCTCCCCCACCAGAATATAAGGCCAGGAGGACATGAACGTCATCTATGATACTCACTGCCTATCCCCAATGCCTAAATACTCAGCAGATGCCCAACAAATATTGCTGAATGAACACTAAATGCAATATAGTGAGGAATACACAGGAAAGTACGTCACAGGGTGATCATTTTTAATGTCCTTGCCCCCCCACCAGCCCCCACTACCCACTGCAGCACCGCCCCTCCCCCAAAGGCCCCGGCTGCACATCTCCTCCCACGTCCCTTCCACCCCTGCAACTCTACAATTCCACGTCCGCCTCTCCTACCCATTACATGACCAGAGGAAAAGGATGCTGGTGGCAAGTCGTGTGGCCTCTGCTGAATCACATCTCCCCTGACAATGAGCCCATCACTTAACAGCTGCAGAGGCGACTGTGACATTTGTGGATGACCTGAGCTCTGTTCCCCGGCAAGGGATTATAGCAGCATGCACAAATCCTTGTCTGCTAAGGCCACGGTGCCGGCTCAGGGTGACTGACAGAATTAAACATGGTCTAGACTTATGAGAAGTCCAAGAGGGATTTATGGCCCAATATAAAGAAATGTAAATTTCGCTCTCATTCAAACCATTCCTATGCTACCATCGAATTTTTTTCTTCTCTAGGTGTCAGGATTAATTCAGCCTTCCGCATTAGGAAGTTGACTCAATCCCAGGCAGCCCCCTAGTCAGGCTCTGAGCGGCCAGAACCCCTCCTTGCTTGGTGTGCTCTCTGATGGGAGTTTGTGGCTCACGGATGCATCACAGTGTCCCAGCTGTCGCCTGAGCTTTGTTCTGGGGAGACTGTCCCTGCATCCCTCTGACGCAGGGGCCCATTTAGGGTGAGCAACTCTCCCAGGGTTCCCAATTTTCGCACCGAAAGTCCCGTGTGTGAGGACACCTCTCAGACCTGGGCACACTGGGATGGTCGGTCACAAGAGCAGGGCACACCGAGAAGGAAGCAGGAGCTTGGGCAGCCAAACTGGCTCATGCTAGCCGTGCCAAAATTAGAAAGGTCTCTCTCTGGCAAAACCGTGCTTTATTCTCATTTCAGTAAAATGTAAATGCGAGACACCCGGAGAGAGAGAGCAGCCACAATGATTTGACCCCACCCCCATCCCCCATCCCCCAGTCAAATGGGTGGTAAGGGAAACCCAGACTGCCTGCATTTGAGTTCTGACCCAGGCCCTTCCTAACTACAAGTTACTCAACCTCTCGGTGCCTCAGATTCCTCTTCTGTAAGATGGGTATTAAAAAAAAGTACGTCTTTTGAGTTGCAAACAAAACAAAACAATCTACGATGAGGTATCACCTCACACAGGTCAGAATGGCCATCATCAAAAATCTACAAACAATAAATGCTGGAGAGGGTGTGGAGAAAAGGGAACCCTCTTGCACTGTTGGTGGGAATGTAAATTGATACAGCCACTATGGAGAACAGTATGGAGGTTCCTTAAAAAACTAAAAATAGAACAACCACATGACCCAGCAATCTCACTCCTGGGCAGATACCCTGAGAAAACCATAATTCAAAAAGAGTCACGTACCACAATGTTCATTGCAGCTCTATTTACAATAGCCAGGACATGGCAGCAACCTAACTGTCCACTGACAGAGGAATGGATAAAGAAGATGTGGTACATACATACAATGGAATATTACTCAGCCATAAAAAAGAATGAAATAATGTCATTTGCAGCAACATGGATGGACCTAGAGATTATCATACTAAATGAAGTAAGTCAGACAGAGAAAGACAAAAAATCGTATGATATCACTTATATGTGGAATCTTAAAAAAATGATACAAATGAACTTATTTACAAAATAGAAACACACTCACAGGCTTCGAAAACAAACTTATAGTTACCAAAGGGGAAACGTGGTAAGGAGGGATAAATTAGGAGTTTGGGATTAACATATACACACTACTATAGATATATAATAGATAATCAACAAAGACCTCTACTCAATATTCTATAATAACCCATATGGGAAAAGAATCTGAAAAAGAATGGATATATGTGCATGTATAACCGAATCGCTTTGCTGTATACCTGAAACCAACACAACACTGTAAATCAACTATACTCCAATATAAAATAAAAAAAATTTTTTTATAAGTATGTCTTATGGGGTCATGCTAAGGATTCAAAAAGAAAAAAATACATAATACTCTTTCAACTGTAACTAGCTGGACACTTATTACTGTCACACCTCTCTCTGCAGAAATGGGGTTCTTCCATTTTTCCAGAGCCTGCATTGCTTCCTTGGCAGTGGGCGGGGGCGGGTTTAAAGAATCCTGCCGCTATTTACAAATGAACGTGACTAGGAGACAGTTCTAATGGGAAGATGTGATCTCTCTTCCCTCCCCCCTTTTTTAAACCTTTTATGTTAGATATAACAAATACAGAAAGTGGCATAAAACAAATGTATAGCTTCATAAATTACTACAGAGTGAAGACTCTCATCATAATGAGTTGGAGGGTAGAATTTTGCCAGCCATCCTAGGAGCCCTCTCCACTGCTCCGTCCAAACTCTACCCTGTTTTTCCCCTGCTAAGAGTATCCTAATATTTATTGTATCAAGAAACGGTCCGTTTTTTGTTTGTTTTCTTCAGGGTGAAAAAAAAAAGGGGCACTGTGGTACTACCCAATCACAACTCTCTTGATTCATCTAGAAAGCAGAGGGCTGGGGTCTCCTCTTATTTGGGGGGAATAAAAAAGCAAAGCAGCATGATTTCTAAAGCAAAGGGTTTAAGTAGGAACTTGCAAACATCACCTTCTTTTTTGTGACTACATATCCTATTGCCTGGAAGGGGCACAGACATCTCGGTGTATGTTGCTTAAAGAAAACAGACAATAATCACAGTCCATTAAAATCCCATCTGCTTCCCATAAAATGGAAAAGTCATTACTGGCCGAGTCAGGGAGTCTCAGGCTCATGTGGAGAAAGTGATCACCTACCAGTTCTCGCCTTACAACCTTGCTGCTTGCAAAGGGGAGAGTCACCCCCTTATTTTTCTACCAGGTCAGTGCTTTTTACACTAAACCATGCTTCTCCCCAGTCATTGGTATAAAACATTCCTAATACTATTTTGAATGGTGCTGAAAAGAGTGCAGGGCCAGATGTGTGGGTATGGTATTAATTGCTGGATTTAGAAAGGGAGAGGCTGTAATAAGAACCTGCTGTATAAAAATAAAATAAAATTAAATTAAATTAAAAAAAAAAAAAAGAAAGGGAGAGGCTGGGCGGGTGTGGAAAAGGTCACTGGGACTTAGGACTTGAGTCAGACAAGGAGGGAACATGCTTCCCTCGGGCATGCGGTATGGAAAGGAAACAGGGCTTAGTGGAAGAGATTATTCATTGATGGGCAGGCAGTTAGAAATCCAGACCAGGAAGCACAATTTGAAATATGGCTTGGTGAATCTGTTAGGATATGCTTCATTTCACAGAACTGAAAGGAAGTCCAAATAACAGTGGCTTAAATACAATGAAGACTAATTTGTCTCTGATGGTATGTAGTCCATAGTGGGTGTGTTGATTCCTTGATTGGCAGGGACTGCTCTGTCATCCTTAGCAAGGGGATGTCCATCCTCAAGGACACCTCATGGTCCAAGATGGCTTCTGAAACTCTTACCACCATCTCCAAATTTTAGGTAGGTGGAATCAGGAAAAGGTCAACAGGGTGTGTCTTAGCCCCGTAGCCTTTTAAGTAGCCTTCCCAGAAGCTACACCCAATGACTTCTGCTCACAACTCAGTGAACAGGCTGAAAGGGAAGCCGGGAAATACAGTCTTGGCTTTTTGGAATAAAACAGATCCTTCTGGAAAGTTAGATGGGGAGAATGAATGGGCAGGTGGGGCAACTAGTAATCTTTTCTACATGTAATGGGGCAGTAAATTCTCACGGTTAAGCTTGGAGCCTCCAAGGTTACTTAGGTTAAGCTCCATCAGCTACTAGCTGTGTGATCAACAACAAGACACCTAACATTTCTAAGACACAGTTTCCTCATCTGTAAAATGAAGAAAGTAATAAAACCTCTCCCACAGGTTTGTTGTGAAAGTCAGGTAAAACTGTTGACCTAGAACACTCAGGACAGTGCCTGGTAGAGTGAAAGCCCTCCAAAACAGCAGCTGTTACCGTGACTCTGATTTAAGAGGCTGGGAAAGAAAGCAAAATGTCTACAACTTTTATGCTTATCCACGATAAAAATTAAAGCCCATTCGAATGAATGTGTCATCCAGAAAACATGTGAGGGGTTTCCAAGCCTGTGTTGATGACTCCTCTCAAGTGTGATCCCCACAGGACTAAGTGACCTGAGGTGTCCCTGAATTCCTGTGTGAGAGGGTTTGACCAGTTTGAGGGACTCCCCATGAACCTGAAGGGATGGGGGCTTTTCCTGATCCCACTGCTGTAGAGCTGGTCGAGATGGAAGGGCAGATGCTGCACTGACCGCACTCAGATGAGCCCGACTACTGGGGGAAGTTCTGCAGCTGGACCTTCTGCTTTCAGACTTGCTCTACCCTCACTCCAGGAGTGAGCCCCTTGCCATGTGCTCTCCTCCTCTGGGCTTCAGGCCATCCTGCTTAGATCTCCAGCTTCCTTTACCTCTCTGCAAAGCTCTTTGGTTCCACTTTTTGGTGGTCCCGGTCTCTCCCTGGGCCAAGGGACCCACCCTCTTTAGTCGGTACTTCCCAAACGGTGTCCTGAGGAACATTAGTCTCAAACACCTTTCCACTGTAAAATATGTGTGAGAAACATTACATGCTCTAGCCCCCCCTTGGCGAATCACAATGTACACTAACATGTTACAAGCTCTGAGAAGTCCTGCAAAGAAATAAGTTACCGTTCAACTCAACATTTTCCACTTATCAACTAAAAGACCTTGGCCTAGAGGTCAAGTTTCCTTGCTCCTGGGGGAACCTCCCATTGAGTCCCTCTTTGCAGCCAAGGAGATATCTCAGGGTTGAGGCCCATGGGCAGGTCTGAGATGATCACCATTTAACTGACACCAATAAATGATGCACCCTTTCCTGGTGCCATTTACCTCCTTCTGTTCTCTGGGATGAAAAATGAGATCATGTCAGTGAAAGGTGCTTTGCAAGCCATTTAAATGCTGTGTACATGTTGTTACCTGTACAATGACTCACGCCGGTGCTCCAATCCCCTTCTCCCTGGGAAATGGCATTTTCAGAATTACAGTTCCATAATATAAGAAGAGCTGAAACCTACACACATAATAATAGCCATTTCTACCACAGGGTCCTTTCTGTCAGTGCAATACGGTGACTGTAAAGTACACAATCAATTCTCCGTAGAATGAGGAAGAAAGAAGTGTAGACCCCAACCCCTGGATTCCTCAGGTTCCCTCCAGACCCACAAACCCCAAAACCACTCCACCAATAAGTTCAGACACTCAGAGCTGCCTCTTGCCTGTCTGGCCCCAAACCTGCAGGGTCAGACCCTCTAGTTCCCCACAGGCTCAGCAGTGGCGGCCCCTTCCGTCAGATTTCACAATGCCTGCCTTCTCCGGATCCCTGTAAACCCTGGCTAGGAAATGCCAGCAGAGGCCTGATTCACCTAAGCCCCTAAACAATGGACACTTCCTTGTTTGTTTTGAGAGATTTGAGCTGTGGCTCCACCTTTCCTCCACGCCACAGCAGTTTTCAGAGGCACACCCAGCCGGAGAGCACAAGCAGGGCTGGCGGGGGCTCAAGGGCAAGGTTTAAGTTCATTTTGCTGACTTCTTTCCCGTCTCTCCTCCAGAGAAAACAGAAAAGCCAGGCCTCTCTAGCCCAAGTAAAAACAGCCACAGCTAAAAATATTTGACCAAGCCAGACACAGAACGACAAGAATTGTACGATTCCACTTACGTAAGTTATCTAGACGAGGCAAATTCGTAGAGACAGAAAGTAGAATCAAGGTAACTGGGGGCTGGAGGGAGGGAGGAATAGGGATTTACTGTGTAGAAAGTGTGGAGTTTTGGGTTGGGAATGACAAGAAAGCTCTGGAGATGGACAGTGGTGATGGTTACACAGTGCTGTGCATGTACTTGATGGCCCTGAACTGTACACTTAAAAATAGTTAAAATGGTAAATTTTATGTTATGTATACCTTGCCACAATAAAACAAAATAAATAGCAGTGACACCAATAAAATATTTGATATCGGTTCCCCTAATGTAGTGTCCATCCCTGGGGACAGCTCCTAATCCGTGTTGTGGTCCCAGGAGAGGGGATAAGAGGCCCTAGACCTTCAGTCCTGGGTGACTGAAGCCCATGCATAGGAACCCAGCCCAAGTGTGGCTCAGGGTGCTTGTGTAGGTCTGGGACATAAACAGGAAGGCTCCTTTCACCTTTCTTAAGCATCTTTCTTAAGTCTCAAGACAGCCTGGAAAGTTCTTTTCTTTTGATAGAGGCCGGAAAGCCCTGGGAAGACTTCCAGGCCTCCCTTAGGCCCAGAGCTCCGTGAGAGGAGAGTTTGGGATCACAGAGAGCCAGCATTGAGGAGGCAGGAGGAAAATGGAGTTTACTCAGCAAAGACAGGTTTTCTGAGGTCATTTGTTTGACATGGAAAAAAGAGAAAGATGACAGGTTGGTGGCTGAACTGTCTGAATTTCAGACAGCAGCCTCTAGGTGGTGCACACACCTTAATAAATACCCGGAGAAGAGGCGATTTTCATCTGCAGCTTGAGCTTCAAGGTTCAGTTCAGAAGCAGGGGAGCTTTTACAAATAAGCTACTCCCCACAGCAGCTGAAAAACAACTCCCACATCTAAACCCTTCTGGATCCAATGTAAAGATGGCAGGGCTTTCATCATCTTGATGACAATAGTGGGGGAGGCACTGCATCTACCTGAGCCATCCGCGGTGGCCTTTTCATGGAGGAGAGAGAGGTAAAGTGTGCCCATGGAGACGTTCAGCTCCCCAGAAAGGGCACCGTTCCCCGGGGCCACTGCTGCTCTTGAGAGAGTATCAGCAGCGGTGTTTCCGGAACACAGTGGTAGAAGTGGTGATTCTCTCAGCTGTCAAGCGAGAATGTATTCAGTCTGCTCAGCCCCTGAAGTGGGTTTTTCTCCTCCTCTTTGCAAGCCTGCATCATCTCAGCAAGTGCTCAAGTGAGCAGGAGACCAGGACAAAGGTCGTCAACTCGGAAGGCAGGGCCAGGCGCCAGGAAGATGAGGAAGGAGGGGGCAGCTCCCCTCACCATCCAGGGCCATTCTTATTTACACAAACAATTAACAGGCACACTCGCAAACCCAGTCAGGAACAGACTTGATAATGACGTAGATAATAAAGCAATCCATTGCTGCAGAGGATGGAGCAAGCAGCACATCACTCTTGTGCCCAAGTTAATTCCGTCTCTCTCCTCTCTCTTACACAGCTGTGTGAGGGCAGGTCTACGCGTGACTCGGTGCAAAGCGCCATCATTAGTCAATCGGTCAGACGCACTGGTGGAGGGCCCTCCAGGGGCTTGACTCAAGGCTGGGGTGAGATACGGAGGAAGCAGAGACTTCTGCCTCAGCGTTCAGGGAGCTCCAGCCTAGGGCTGCGTTATCCATTATGGTAGCCACTAGCCCCATGTGGCTATTTATATTAAAATGAAAAGTAAAGAAAATTGAAAATTCAACTCCTAAGTCATACTAGCCACATTTCAAATGCTCGATAGTCACATGTGGCCAGTGGCTGCTACACTGGACAGCACCAAAACCGTTTCCATCATTTCAGAAAGTTCTATTAAACAGTACTGTTTGGGGTGCCTAAGGGAACGATGTGAGACCACGTACAACAATGGCAATTAACTAAGAGCAAATTAATGGGAGGAAATGAAGGCTCAAGCATGCTGTGTCTTTCAGCCAGGGAATGGTCTTCTAATTCCTACTCCAGAGTTTAGAAGCACCCTGAGGATGGTCTTAATGCTAACACGCTAAATGTTTGTGTTTGGGGGGTGGTAGGTGCTGGATAGTTATCGGAATAAAATTTCAAGCAATTTAGAAACATGTTCTCTTACCTGTAGCCTCCAGATATGTGAATGATTCATTTCTGGTTTCACTTCATCTATGATATTCTTCCCCACCTTCCACCTTGAGAAACTCTCACTGAGATTCACTCTGTGTCAGAGGCTGGGCTAAGTACTTTCACACATCTCATTTAATTCTCACAGTCTTCTGTGAGTGGGGTAATTGATGCCTACCTAAGCATCATCCATCCATCCCTCAGCCTTCCCAGGAAACAGATCCCACTCCCAGCTCCAGCTCTAGCTCCAGAAGTGGGTCTGTTTGGTCCAAGAGGAATCACTTGCCACTGATAGGCTGAGGAGCTCAGCTCTCAGCCAATCAGGGTATGGCAACCTTGCTGCCACAGCCGTTAGTTAAGAAATGGCATGTGACTTCTTCGGGCTAATAGGAAACAAGAGGAAGTTAGTGAAGTGCTTCTGGGAAAGGAATTTGGTTTCTTCTAAGGGAGAGTTGCTGGAGGAGTCCCTTTCTGCTGAACTTGTGTGTGCCTATAAGGCCTGCAACCGCTACAGCCGTTTCTCTATTGCTGACATGTGGTGGGGCAGTGAGCCCAGATACAGACAAAGCAAACAGGCCCAGACTGAGCAGCTGCTGGTCCTCTGGTCCTCAGTAATGTCAGCCATTCAGCCCCTCCATTGTTTGAGCATTAAGAGTTAAACTTTCTGTGACTTGCAGCCCAAGAACCTCAGTTGATAACCCCGTTCTGCGGATAATGAAACTCAGGCTAACAGAACTTTAATAACTTGCCCAGTCTGCTAGCTAGTAAAAGGGAGAGCCAGGACACAAATATAGATTTCTTGATGCCGGAACACATGCTCTCTTTTTATCATACTGTTTCTCCCCTACATGAACTGTGTCTACATTTCAAAGGCTCTCAGGGAGAAACTGACAAAATAACCAAGAAATGACATCTTGAGGGCCGTAAGAAAAATATTTTACCTTGGATATTGCCTGAGCTTCTTCTGATTGTCTGGGTTTTGTAGGCACATGAAAACCACATGCAGACTTTAAAAACTCACCGGCAGCTACACTTTGTGGTCTTTCCTATGGATTGATCTTCCTGAGGGCCCTTAGGAAACACTTTGGGACCCTGGCTTTTTTTTTTTTTTTTTCCCCTAGGGGGGGGGGGGGGGGGAGTCTCTAAACAGAACTGCTGTAGTTTATGCCTTTCCCATCAGCTGAATTAAATTGAATACCTTGGCTCCTGCCAGAGCACAGCAAAGTGAGCTCTGAGGCAGCCAGCAGTCACTTTACCCTTTGCTTTTATTTATCCAGGGAGTATATGGGGAGCTTGCTTTTGAGCGCTTGGAGCTTGACTCAGCAACCTTCCATGCTGGAAAGCCGCAGTCATTGCCCTAGAGACCTTTTTCAATATTTCTGGACTCATTCAACACCCTGGGTGGCGGGGGTTGTGATTCCCTTCTCTCATGGTGTTTCTTGTCTCCCTCCTCCAATGGTGCATTTGACCTTACCATTTAATGAAGGCCATTCTCCCTGCAAATATCACATTAAACATATTGGGAACTGATCAACTGAGCGATTTCCTAGCAGAAAGGTCACAGCTGAAAGGTATCATTTTTCCCTGCTCCCCTTGGCAACAGCACTGGAGGAGGGGCCTTGCGAGAGGCAGAGGGTACCCACTCATAAAGACGCCTTGTAACATGTGGGATTAGCATCTGAGGCCTGCCTGCTGTTGCACTAAACAGGGGCCCTAACTTAAACCATGCTGCCATCGAGAATTTTGTCTGTGCTCTGGCAGAAGGGGCAGTTCACATCGACAGCTAATGACCTGAAAAAATTGTTCCTTTTGATGATTAGGCCTAATGACCAAGTTGTTAGACATCTAAAGTTGCAAGTTTTCCCCCCTCATCCCTACTCTCCTTGAATTTGCTGTCCTGGAAACATTTACTGATTGTGAAAGAACCATGCGGGCTTGACTTTTCTCCAAATAAAAGACCAGGGGCTAACAACCATGTCCTAAGTGTGTGACAAGCCACTGGGATGATTCTGAATAGGATGGATTATCCCCAAAGACATGAGGTGGATTCTTGGTCCTCCTGCTTCCCCTCTTGGCACTTCCTTACTCTCTAGCTTCACGCATCTGGTCCCATCCTTATTCTTAGCCAAGGTCCCTACTTTCAACATGAGCCCTTCCCTGTAGGTGGAACCCAGTGAGTGAGGGATAAACCTCATCCCAAAGGTATGCAAATAGGGGCTGGCTTGATCCCCAGCAGGTGTGGGGTAGAAAGCACCTGCTATGTGGCAGCGGGGCACCTGGCCCTGCGGAAATGGAATGAGCAAAGTCCCTTGGATGTGTTCAGGTTGAACTAGGGCACCTGGATGGAATGAGAGCAGTGGTAGACAGAGTGGAGGGAGTGAGGGGACTGTCTGTGAGCAGACGTGCTGGAGTCAGACCTGGATTTAAAACCTGGCTCAGCCACTTACTACATATGGGGCTTGGTCAACTTACTGAACTTCTCAGAGGCTTAGTTTTCTCATCCTTCAAAGTTGTTGTTTAGGATGATCTGAAAGAACGCAAGTATCCATAGAGACAAAGTAGATGAGGGGTTGCCAGGGGCTGAGGGAGGGGGGAATGGGGAGCAATTGCTAAAGGGCACAAGGTGATACTTGGAGCATTTTTTTTTTTCTTTTTTTTTTTGCGGTACGCGGGCCTCTCACTCTTGTGGCCTCTCCCGTTGCGGAGCACAGACTCCGGACGCGCAGGCTCAGCGGCCATGGCTCACGGGCCCAGCCGCTCCGCGGCATGTGGGATCTTCCCGGACCGGGGCACGAACCCGCGTCCCCTGCATCGGCAGGTGGACTCTCAACCACTGCGCCACCAGGGAAGCCCCGGAGCATTTCTTTGCGGAGGGATGAAAATATTCTAAAGTTAGATTGTGAAGATGGTTGCACAACCTTGTGAATATACTAAAACCCATGGAATTATATACTTTAAAATGTTGAAATTTAGGGTATGGGAATCATATCTCAATTCTTAAAAGTGGGAAAAAGGGAATACATGGAGAACACTTAGCACAATATCCTGTCCAGAATTCCACCACCAATAATGGGTAGTGAAAGTTGTATTATTACTCCAATTACAGTAGTAAGGGATAGAATAGGCCCACTCTTAATGAATTAAGTCCTACTGCAAGGAATACAAATAAAGAGCAGGCATTTTCCTAGAGAGTTCATTTAATGTGAAGACTTATGGGGGAAAGTTATAATTTAGCTTGTGATTAAAATATTTTTATATTAAACAAATAAATATAGAATAGAATGCAAAATGTGCAAGATGTAGGAAGACCTATGACTTTAAATAACTTCCTAGCTTGAGAAGAACCCTGGTGTCCAGATTTACACTTGTCTGCCATTAGGCTTACTTCTTTGAACAATTTTGGGTGGAACTTGCATGGGAAGATTTTTCCCAGGGGGGGTTTTGCATTAATTGCTGAGGCTCTGGGGAAACTTGGCCCCAAGCACGGTGACATCTGTCCCCAACAATCTCAACAGGGACTTGTCAGACCGTGCACTTTGGTGAGGTTGGTCTGCCCTCTGAAGCTACTGCAGTCCTTTTCTTCCCCACCTCAGGACTCTGAAGATTGAACAGAGGACGTGAATGGAGAGACTGACAAACCCAAGGGCCTCCAAGGTTTGCATAACACCAACTCAGGGATCCAGGAGGTAGGTGTTTGGGAGAACAAGGACCATCCCAAGGACTGGGTTCCTGCGCCCGCAAAAACCACAGATAAAAGGTGAGCGGGGTACAGGATGGAATCTGCTGGCCACAGAGACCTCCAGCTTGTGCAGCTTCCTGTGACTGCTGGACCGGTACCACCGGATTGTTGTGTTTTTCGTTTCCTCTCCACAAACACCCTAAATGTCTGCCCCACCCCCCCAGCAGAGATTTCCACCTACAAATACACCCCCAGCAGCCTCACGGTCTCCCACTCGAAAGCAAGTCTGCTGTGAATGGGGGAGAGAATCTGAAAGAGGAATTGTAATGAATCTAAAATGAAGAGATTCCAACAAAAAGTGATGCTCTAAGTAATGGTAAATAAATAATGCGGGGCAGATTATGAGTCTGGTTCCAAACCAGGATAATCATGCACCATTTCTACCTAAGAAAAACTGACTGACTCTGGAATTGAGATTGAGCCATATGTCCCTTCCGGAAAGGATTACTAAAAGGCAACTGCGATTATTGGAAGAGATTTGGGTGGTGTCCCGTCTGTTCCCTTAGGCCCTGAGTGATCATCTGAGATATTGTCTGGCTTTGCGGTTCTGCTTGTCAGCTGGAAACTCATTGTGCCAGCATTCACTGGAAAACAGAATTTAGAATAAGAAGGTCTCATTGGACTTCATCCTAGGGGATTTAGTCACTGCAGTTCTAAAGTTCCTGTGATAAGGTTCCAGAACATAGACCCAAGGATGAAGCTCCAAGCTGGGGTCATAGCCTGATACCCTGCAGAGAGAGAGAGAGAGAGAGAGAGAGAGAGAGAGAGAGAGAGAGAGAGAGAGAGAGTGTGTGTGTGTGTGTGTGCGCACGGGTGATGGGGTGGGAGGGGGGGGGGGGGGGGGGTGTGGAGTAGGTGTCTGTGGTGGCGTGTGTTGGTGGTGGAGTGAGTGTGTTTGTAGTACGTGTGTTTGTGAGGAGTGTGAGAGAGAAGAGAGAAAACGCTCAGGGGTTGCAGGTACGCTCTCACTGTATAAATTGTACTGAGACTGGGGACTCTCCTCTAAGCCTCCATCTGTGACTGGGCCTCAGAAATGTCGCCGTCCGTTTTTCTCTCCTCCTTCTCCTCCTCAATGAATGCCAGTTCAGGTGTCTGTTTGCCTCAGAGGACCAGGTCCCATGTAGATGAGCAGTTCCAGCCACAAGTGACAGGGACTACGGCTCTGTGAGCCCAGGACACAGCCCTTCCAGGGAGCTCTGTCCCCGAGTTCTGGATTCCTTATTCACTTGGCCAAGGCCACCTGTTTGCATCTCAGGTCCTTCTTGCTCTGGTTTGCAAGACGTCCCTGTCTTCCCACATCCACTCTGCAGCGCCCACTGGCCAGGCGGCGTGCTGACCACCTGCCCCCAGCCACGCAGGAAGCTGCTGCCCCCGCTCTCTCTGCTCTACTCACAAGCCTTTGCTCTTTGGTTCCAGCAGAACCGTTCAGTGTCTCCCGCTCGCCCCCTCCCTGTGCAGGAGCGGTGACTCCTCAACAAGGCACTCAGTGGATTCCCCTCCCGAAGGTCTGCAGGGGAGGGATCTCCTGGGCAGACACACAGGAAGAGAGGGCAGGTGGCCTTTTCTTCAACACAGAGCATGCTTATGAATTACACAGAGGCAACGCCAGCTACAGTCCTATGAGGCAGGTGCTGTTTGGTTCTATTCTGTGCCTCCAAAGCCTGGCACAGAGAAGGGCCCCCTGCAGGTGGGCGCCTGGCTAAGGGAGAGGAGGGAGGGAACCAAAGGCCTTCTAGGACCACGACAGCTGCCTTGGACAGGATCTGAAGCCAGCCCTTTGGAGTTTGGTTCCAGTTTCTCTTTCCTGGTATTGGAACGTGTGTCTGGGGAAAGCAGAAGCTTGAGTTAGCCCGGCCCTTCAGGTGTCTATGGCTGGTATCTGGTGCTCCCCCACTGCCTCACCAGCACGCCTGGCTACAACACTCTGATGGTGCTTTTATGTCACCCAATCGCATATATCTGACATTAATCATAAAAGCCTTGACTCCCAGTGCCCAGACTACATCAACTCTAACCACCCTGTTAGGCAGATGGTGCCTTTGCCACCACTTCCCTCTGGTCCGATGGGTCCCCTGAATTGACCTGACAGAATTGCAGACCCACCTGGTACCCTGTCTTCATACCCAAGCTATGGAGAACTCTGGGGGCAGAACACCTGGGTTCTCCTCCACTCACTCTCCGTGTGATCTCAGGTTACTCAAACTCTCTGTGCCCCGGTTACCTACAAAGTGGGATAATTGTAGTACCTACCTGAAGACACCGTAATGGGGATTAGGCAGCTAATAACACGATGTGTTTACAACAGTACCTAGAACGTGCCTGCTGTTACTGTTGACAGTAGAAACAGCATTATGGCCACACACATCCCAGTCCAGCTGCGGAGAAAGCCTACCCTATGCAACCTTCTAGAGCAGAGATTACCGCTGCTTGCCTGGAGCCAGCTAACTACGGGTGAAATGTAATCCTCGCCATGAACAAATGCATGGCTTGCTTCCTGCTGAACTATGGCCAGGTTTTCCCCCAAAGACATCCACCCTGCCCCTGTCCCCGTTGGGACTGAGAGTAGCATCCCTTTCGGAGGGCAGAGCCCCTGTGGCTTGGGGTGGCTGCCACTTGCCAGCCTCCCACCGAGGTCCTGGCTAGGGGGTAGCCAAGCACAAATTGCTGGGTGAGTGGAGACTGTCTCTACGGCCTGGCCATGGGCTATCCCTGATGGACAGTAGGGGCTGTCTTTGTCCCCCAGGTGGTAAGAGCTTGGCTGTCCTAGAGGCAAATTATGAGGAGATTGCTGTCAGTTCCAGTGAAGGAGAGAATGGGGAAGGTGGGGGAAAGTGCTGGCTACTTGCTGCATTCGGCTCTGCAGCATGTGACACCCGGTGCTCTTTAGTTGAAACCCATTAGCTGACGGTCTGCTGTCAGATGAGGCCGTCTTCCCTGTCAGCTGAGATCACCTCTCAAGTTTCCTTGTATCTGCAGAACTTTCCTTTCTGTCTATGGAGTTCAGGGCTTTGGGGTGTCGGGGTAGGGAAACGTGTGTAGTGATTCCGTCCCAGATCACTGAACTCAAATGTCCGCAGGCAGAGCCCAGGTTCCCCTAACTGACTCTGATGCACCTCCCTGCTGGAAGAACATGCATTTGTGGGAATTTTCCAACCTTAGGGGTCTGAAGCCAGATGGTCATTTAGCACAGGCCTAGTAGGTTCTGTCCAGACTCTAGTTTGCTGAGAACTGCCCAAGGAAGTCAAAATCGCTCTCTCATCTTTACTAGCTGAATTCGAACTCCATGCTGGGTAGTTTCCCAGCCCCCCTTCTGTAGGGCCATAGGCCTAAATGGGTGCCAACACCCAGGTGGGGGGTCTTTGAGTATCGGGCTTGAGATGTGTCCTCGTCCAAGTGGCAGAGCAGGCTGATAATAGGAAGGAACCCGATAGGCTAGCTGAGAGGCAAAGTGGGAGCCACGGCAGGTCATTATCCCAGATCCAGGGGAGGCTCCTGATGAGCTGTTGTGCATGCTGCCACGCATGAATGGAGACAACTCCCGAGGATGAGTGGGGTCCCGTCCCTCATAAAGAGCCTGAGGGTTGGCAGGGGAGCCTGGGCACCGCCTCCAGGGCACAGCTCACTGGATGCTGTTTGGCAGCCTGGAGCAAACGTGAGAACGTGTGGCTGAGATGCTTCCTTGCAGGCTCCCTCCTGAAAACAGCCCCTGGGCTGCCAGCAGGAAGCTGTTGGAAAGACCTCAAGCCTAGAGGGTGGGCTCTGGATTCACACAGTGTGAGTCCAGCTTCCAGAAATGAAGCCCGTCCTGGGGCAGGCAGGCAGGCAGACCGGGCCTGTGGGACAGCCCAGCAAAGCCGTCTTCAGTGGCTCTCACGAGAGAGGAGCCTGTGAGGGTGGAGGGCCACTCTTTGAAACATAAGGAACTGCACATCTCACACTCTGTTGACGGTGCCGCTGGACAATGAGGATTAAACACCTGGGAGGTGCCACGTCACTCCACTAGCCAAATCACAGAGGTCTGCATTGTTAATCCGGCCTCTGTCAGCTGGACACTCATTGGTTTCTAAGGCTGGAGAACATCTGTTGCCGTTGTTTGACCTGACCTGTCTCCTCTAGCCTTGCTGTAGAGAATATTTGCAATAGTTATGCGCAAAAGCAGGTGGGGTGCTTTGAAGACCCATGTAAACAGAAGACAAATAGCAGGTTGCTCTGCCTCGAGGCTAAGACGACCCCACGCCTATCAGGCTCTGTCATGTCAGCAAGGCTGCTGTCTTTCCCAGAGCAGGGCCCTTTGAGGCCATGCAGAGAAGAATACCAAGCATGGCACTGTGGTCAGAAGAGCTGAAATGGAGCCTGAATCTGACCATGTGACCTTGGCTAAGTCACGTAACTTTTTTTCATCTGAGTCTTATTCTATCCTCTGGGAGATGTGGGGGAGCAGTGCTACTTTGCTTAAGAAATGTATTGGCTCACGTTGGTTGAAAAGTTACAGCTTCAGGCATGGCTTCATTCGAGGTCCTAAGGATGCCACCAGGTTTCGCCCCTTGGTCTTGCTTTCCCCTGCGTTGGCCAGTGGTTCTGGATCCATCTGGCAGCTCTGGCCTCAGTCTCACATCATTACAACACGAAGGGCAGCAAAGGAAAATGTGCACCCGCAGCTCGCCATTCTGACAAAGTCCAGGGATTCACTCTGCCTGGACCAGGTTAAGTCATGTGCCTACCCTGAACCAAGCAGTGTGGCCAGGACACTGAATGCATGGATTGACCTCACTCACTCACCTAGTGTCTACTGAGCACCAGCTATGTGCCAGGCACTACTGTATATTCTGGGGACACAGTAAGGACAAGACAGATCAGATTCCCACCCTTTTGGGGCTTACTTACTAGTAGGAAAGAAAAAAAACAAGTACATCGTGTAAAATGATACAAATTAAGAAATGACAAGAGCTATTGGAAAAAAAAAAAAAAACCCAACAACCAAAGCAGATTAAGAAGGTACAGAGTGAAGTGGGGAGGTGGTGGAGTGCTACTTTAGATGAGATGGTCAGGGAAGGCCCCTCTTAGGAGGTAGCATTTGAGTAGAGGCCTGAATGAAAGGAGAATAGAGGCCCTGTAAAGACCTGGGCAGAGGGAACAAGTGCAAAGGCCCTGAGGCAGAACAAACCAGGGTTATTAAGGAAGAGCCACGAAGGCCAGTGTGGCCCAAGCAGTGTGAACCGAGCAGAGAGCCATGGGAGAGGAAGTGGAGAAGGAGCCACGAGATGCCAGCCCAGCCAAGGGAAGGAGATGGAATTTTATTCTGACCACGGTGGAGAGACGGAAGGCTTTTCAAAGGAAAGACATGACATGAGTTATGTCTGAAAAAGATCTCCACGTACAAACGGCCAACAACGCGCGCATGAAAAGTTGCTCAACGTCAGTAATCATCAGTGAAATGCACATCAAGTCGCAGTGAGACGTCACCTCCCACCTGCCAGGACGGCTTTTATCGAAGATAAGCGATAACAAACGCTGGTGAGGGTGTGGAGAAAAGGGAACCCTTATAAGCCATTGGTGGGAATGTAAACTGGTGCAGCCATTACAGAAAACAGTAGGGCGGTCCCTCAAAAAATTAAAAAATTGAACATATGACCCAGCAATCCCACCCCTGAGTGTATATCTGAATGCACTGAAGTCAGTGTCTAGAAGGGGTATCTGCCCTCCCTTGTTTATGGCAGCATTATTCACGATAGCTAAGTTTTGGAAACAACCTGTGTCCACCAATAGATGAATGGATAAAGAAAACATGGTGTATATGTACAATGGAATATTACTCAGCCAAGAAAAAGAAGAAAATCCTGACATTTGTGACGACAAGGATAGACCTTGAATGCTTTATGCTAAGTGAACTAAGTCAGACAGAGAAAGACAAAAACTGTATGATCTCACTTATATGTGGAACCTAAAACAACTGAACTTGTGAAAACAGAGTAGAATGGTGGTTACCAGGGGCCGGGGGTGGAGAAATTGGGGAGTTGCTGTTTAAGGGTATAAACTTACAACTAGTAGATAAATAAGTTCTGGAGATCAAAAATACAACCTAGTGATTATGGTCAATAATACTGTATTATAAACTTCAAAGTTGCTTAGAGACTAAATCTTAACTATTGTCAACACACAAAAAGAAATGATAATTATGTGACAGGACAAAGTGTTAGTAAGGCTCCTGCAGTAATCATAGTACAATATATCAATGTATCAAACCAACACATACGCCTTAAAAGTATATAGTGTTATATGTCAATTATATCTGTGTTTTAAAAGTTAAAAAATAATGAAAGACATATATACAACAGGTAACAACAACCACAAAAGCTCCCATTGCTCTTGTGTGGAGAGGGCTGCGGGAAGCAGGCACAGACAACAGTGGCTGGGACAAAGGGGGGCAGAGCTGGGGAGAAGTGGCTAGACTCAGAATATACTTTAAGTTATGGGTTCCATCCCTGGAAGATCCTCGCAACTTTCCCAAATGGAAATAAGGTGCTGTTGTCAGAAGTAGTGGTGATAGATGCTAGGGGACAAAAAGCAAGAACTTTGCATTACTTCCACCATTTGTAGTCTCATGCATTTTTCCTTCAGAGATATATTTTCACCATCATCAGCTTTTTCTGGGTTTGAGACTGTATCTCTAACCTCATTTCCTTCCTCCAAGGCCTAGAATCACTGCAAGGGATTTTACAGACGATGTGGTCCAATCCCAGTCTATTTACAGATGAGAATCCCAAGTCTTGTACAAGGTCCGCCTCCAGCAAATGAGAGCTGGAACCGGGCCGCAGCTCTGATTCCCAGTGCTGGCTTCATTCATGGAACAAAGGCTCAATTTGGGATGCTGCTAAGGACTGGTGGGGGCTATGGGAGAGGGCTTAATCCTCCTGCAGTCTCCATCAGCATCCCCCAAATAACCAGTGAGCTCAACACACAAGGACCCCACCACCGACCATAAAGCTACCCCCAAGGACCCCGTACCGGAAACCTGGAGCCACTCCTATGTTCAGTCACCAGCTCCTCGCCAGCAACTGTAATGAGAGTCAAAAGTCCAGGCCATAAATGGCAGGCGCACAGATGGAAAACACCAGGGTAGTGCCTTATGTTTATTATATTTTTTAGAGGAAACTGTATTTGAAGTACAGGCTTTCTATTCCTGCTGGGAAAGCTGCCAGTGGACAGGTCATTGCTTCTGAGCCAGAGGGACACACGTTAGCTTTTGAGGCAGAGCTGCAGCTCTGCAGTCTATAAAGCAACATGCACGGGCAGCTTTGCAGGATGGAACAGCTTGGGAGGAAGGACTGTCTGAAATCCTCCCCTAGATGCTCAGGGTGTGCTGGCCAGTCTCCCTATGGGAGAGGAAGCCTGAGGACAACTTGCTTTGCACTCAGGACCCAGCACGGTGCCTGACACTCAGGGGGAACTGCTATATGCTCAGTGAGGGGAGGCCCAGAGCAGCTGCACCCCCTTCCCCAGATATGCACACCTACTGCACAATGGCCTGCATCCTCTTGGGTGCATCCTGGGTGACGGAGGGAGAGCCAGATGTCACGAGGGTGGAGACAGGTTGAGCAGTCTGTGGCTCTCACCAAAGGCACTGCAGTGGAAGGCCCTTTCTCTCTCTCTCTCTCTCTCTCTCTCTCTCTCTGTGGTTTTAATTTACTTCTAAGAAAAATAATCCAGCTTCTCTTTAATCAGCAACCACGATGGCCAGGAGAAGCTGTCACAGAGCCAATGGGAGTGGTTCCTGTGTTTAATCATGAGAATGACCTGGTTGTCCTCTCCGAGGAGGGCAGGGAAGTGACGCCTTGGATGGCTTTCTGTCCTCACCCAGAGCCCACCCTCATTTCGGTGGGGAGCCAGCCGGCCGTGCAGGGCCACCGGCTCCGCGTCTGTGTGGTGCTGAGGGGACGGACACGGAGGCGCACATATTCCGTAGTGAGCTCCACAGGAGTGCAGGGAGTCTTGACCTAACCTCTTCCCAGATGCGCCAGGCAAGAAGAGCAGTGTCTCTGGCTGTGGCAGAGGATCAGAGAGGGGAGGCTAAGGAGCGAGAGGGAGGGGTACCGGCCACAGCACCCGTGCCGGCCTTCCTGACGGATCAAGGACATTCTTTCTCATGGGCCAGTTGGTGCCAGCTAGCAAAACAGAACGAGTGCTGCACTGCAGCAGGGGTGTCCGTGGTGAGGGTGTGGCCGGGGGAGGGGCGAGAAGAGGCTGCAGTGGTGCAATTTCGGGGAGGTGGGGAGTCAGGGGTACCTGGGGTCCTGACTCCCTATTCTGACTTTAGCAAAGAAGGGATGGAGTCCCCCCGACGCACACCCATGTCCTGCTTCTGACCTTAAACATGGACGTGGGCTGCCCCTGTGGGCTGAGATGGTCAGTGGGCTTCAGGATAATGCTCCTCGTGGCCCCTGGCAACCAGGAGAGCGTCCTTGCCAACAAGGAGGGGCACGGCGTGGAGAAGTCACTGAGAGCGCCCAGGAGGCTTCAGCCGATGCTTCTTCTGAAGGTGGCCACCAGAAAGGGGTGCAGTCCTGCCCCAGCCCTCCTCTCCTGTCATTACGCCCAGCCCCTCCAAGGCACGCAGCCACCTGCCCAGGCGACGACCACCCGGCTCCCGGGCCTCCCCCCAGCGTGGTGTGGAGCCTCTGCGGCTGCGGAGGACATCCTCCAGCGCTTCTTGTGTGTGTTCCTATGTTTTCATCTAAGATTTTCCTCTCTTCTTCTCTAGGTGGCAAACACGTCCAGGTGAAGGGCTGGCTTACATCTCCTCCGCCCCGTCCCCTGCCCCCCTGCACCCAGCAAAAACTGTGTTTGAAGCAACACAGCTCCGGCTCCCGAGCTCCGTGTGTTCTAGAAGAAGCTGCCCATCTTTTCTCCTTGCACACACTCTACACACGCGCAGGGAACAGACGTAGTTTTCTAACCATGCTGTATTCAGCATTCTCCTTCCCTAAAAATTTCCGCTCCCAGAATATATACGTGTGTGGATGTGTTGGCCAGTTTTTGCCCACCTTAAAACAAATCATCTCTAACATCTCTGCTTGTATCACTGTGAAACCCCAAGGGCACCATAGTGAAGTCTCACCTTAAAAAGGTGTTAAGTTGACCAAAGGCTTTTTGGAGCGCAGATTGAAATGTTTAGAGCTTACAGCACCCCAGACCCAGAGCACAAAGGCCATCTCTCCTGAAGGAAGGCAGCTACTATCATTTTAGTCTCACGTGCATGACATAAAGAACGTCAGCTGTCCTTCTCCGGTAACCACTCACATCAGAGGTACTTCTGCGGCCCTCCCTTTGCACATCACTTTAATCACAGGCATGAATGCCCATGGGGGTGCGGTGCAAACAGGGAACCTTGGATTTCAGTAAAGTCCAAACTGCTTTGAAATCCAAATACAGCCAGCTCTCAGTTACCCACACTGAGGAAAGGGAGCGTAGATAATCCTGACAGATGATAAAAAAATCATTCCTTGTGGCTTTGGGGAGGTGCCATATGTTATTTGCAACAGAGCAGCAAAATTTCCTCTCTAGTTGTGTTTTGCTCAGATTAATATTGCATTACGCTTGCATTTCTCACGAGCCAGCTGACAGCAGAGGGGGTGAGACACAGGAGTCTGTGAGGAAACAAATTGAGTGGCAGGGGAAGCCAGTGATGAGGGAAGAGGGGTGTGGCTCAAGGTACTGATGAAAAATCAAAGGCTCTGGGTTCTCCTCTCTCAACTTCAAAAGAGACTAGAATGGAAGAGGAGGAGAAGGAAAAAGAAGAAAAGGAAATAAATGAAAAAACTCTAGATGGGGAGGCAAGATACAAGAGAGCAAGCTCTCCCGGGGCATCGTCTTGCTTCTGTCTAGGGTGCACTTTATGATTCCGTGACATGAACCATCTTCTTAGAACACCTGGTCGGCTCTCTGCCTCCTTGCCTTTGCTTATGCTGTACCACCTGCCAGAAAGGCCCTTTTCCTCTGGTGTACTATCCACATTTCACTCTGCCTTTCAAGACTAGCAAATTTCCCACCTCTCCATAAAGGCTATTCCAATCATATCCATCAGAAGCAGCCTCCTTCTTCCTCTCTGTCACCCTTTCTGAATGGCCATGACACAGTCTTCTCTCTCTCAACCTACTTGGAGCATAAGCTCCGAGAGGACGGGGAGAAACACTGTGTCAGATTTCTGACGGGTGTGGTGTTCCCTTTAACACTTGGCAGTGTTTGGCACATGGTAGGTTCCCCTACCTGGAGATGGACAGACTAAATCCTGCAGAAGGTGTGAAGACACTAAACCAATGGTTCTCAAACTTGAGCTGAGTTAGGCTTTCCCAGGGGACTTGGTAGAAGAGTTTCCCAGAATCCTCTCCCAAAGATGCTGCTTCAGTAGGTTGGGGGAACTCAGAGTCAGACATTTTCTACAAGTACTAAGGTAATTTTGACCACTGAGAAGTCAGTTGTGAAACACACAAATCACCAACGCTCACACATTCAACAACATCCTTGTGTACCACTCATGTAGGTGAAGCCAAAATGTTAAAAAACAGAGAGGCTGAGAAACACGCTGGGGTTATTACTGTTATCTCTCATGCTTCCTAAGGCTGATTTCAGCATTTTCTTAAGTAGAAAAAAGCTGCAAAGAGTAGAGGTTAAGATAGCACAGAGGTCTGCAACAGATTCTCCATATTTCCTTGAGCTGAAGCTGCACAATTTTTTTTTTTTTTTTTATTTTTTTGCGGTACGCGGGCCTCTCACTGTTGTGGCCTCTCCCGTTGCGGAGCACAGGCTCCGGACGCGCAGGCTCAGCGGCCATGGCTCACGGGCCCAGCCGCTCTGCGGCATGTGGGATCTTCCCGGACCGGGGCACGAACCCATGTCCCCTGCATTGGCAGGCAGACTCTCAACCACTTCAACCACTGCACCACCAGGGAAGCCCGAAGCTGCACATTTTTGCACTTTTTAGCATCTTTGACATCAGAGTGCAGCTTACCATCGGCTTTGCAGTGCAGCACTGACTGTCTACACACTAACTTGTTCCTAGCTCTTTACTCCACCATCATGCCAATGAATTATGTGCATTGCCGGTGCTGCACATGTTGAGTTTCACTGCCATTTAAATAATTTCCAGGAGATTATACTATAATTTGGTATTGAAATGAAAAATTGTGTACACACAAGGCCATGAAAACAGAGCAGCAGGGCATAAATTTGATATTAGCGAAACAAATATCTACTGGAGGAAGAAACATACTTCCTCATTTTCTTGCAAAGAAGCAACCAATTGAACCAATTGCTCTGTAGCTTTGCTTCTCAAACTGTGGTGCCTACCAACTGCGTTGGCCTCACCTGGGGCTGTGTGAAAACTGCAGAATCTCAGGCCTATCTCAGACCTACTTTACATCTGCTTTTGACAAGATCCCCAGGTGACTTGTATGAACATGAAAGTTTGAGAAGCACAGTGCTATACGACTTAAGAAAAAATATCCACAGGTGGATAAAGCTGAGTTATGTTTAGTTACAGAGATACGCACAGAAAGGTTATCCCATGCTAGGCAAGAAAGCTTGCAAAAAGAAGTCAGTGGCTTAGAAGATATGGAATATTACGAGAGAGCATATCACCAATTCACTTGAAAGCTCAGAGGACATTACTGTTTGGAAAAATACACGCATCAATGACTGAAAAGTGATGCCTTAACCAACTTTTCCACTGTTTTCCTTCTTAGATGCATGTAAGTGATACATGATAACAATAGATGTTTAAATTAACCTCAAAGGGCTCTTTCAATAAGGAAAAAAATTATGAGAAAGGAAAGCATTTGGTCATAGTTAATAAGGAACATCCCTTTTCCTTCATAATACACTATATGGTGTATCTTACAAGCAAAGCCATCTCAGGTTTCATGAAATATAAGTCAAAGTCCCACACACTTTACCACAATTGCCTTTTCTCTTAGAGTTTAAATTTTAATAATCATTGTTTCACTCCGATGCCCCCTAACAAACATAGTTTAAGTAGAAAATAAAGTTTTGAGTTTGTTAATTACGCTTTTTAAGCTTTACATTTTTTTTTTAGGTCCACCAACTCCACGGTTTTAATCTGCTACTCAGAAAAACAGAGTTTGTCTGCCCTAGCCACCATACTTTAGAATTTAGAAAGTTAAATAAGAATGGAGAAAATACCAAGTGAGAGATGGAAATGAGGCAGAAAGACATGGGTCCAGGCTGCCTCTAACAGCTATCGTATCTCCTTTTCCTATTTCAAACACCGGCCAACAGAAAACATTGAAAAAACCTATTCACTGCTTTCACAATGTTGCTGTATTTAATCCTGAGAAACCTGTCAAACAGGTATTACTATCCTCTTTCTCACAAGTGAAGAGAGCGAAGTCAGAGAAATGAAATAACTCACCCAAGAAGAATGCGGGATCCTCAGTGGTGGGACCAGAATTCAAAAGAAGCATGACCGCAGCCCCGCCGAACCGGCGACTCTGGAAGCACAGCTCTGCCACGTGCGTGAGCCTGCGTCGCAACCCGCCGCGCTGCAATCATTCCTCAGTGTTTGTGAATAATCCATACTCTGTCTTCCGTGGATTTGAAGGCTTTCAGCTGAGTTGCTGTCCTGACACTGCCTTTTACTAAACAACCCCTTAGGCTGCCCAAGCCCCTTGCCTTTAACATGGTACCAGCCTCCCCACCTGTTCTTGACTGCACTGAGGCCTCTGAAACTACAGAACTTCTTTCCATGTAAAATGCCCCCATTTCTTGCAGTTTCTTAGAGCTCCTTTTTTTAAAAAACAAAAAATTAGATTGCATTAAGCTCCCTTCACTTGTATCATTTAAAACCATCCTGTGTGACTGGCCCATGCCCAGCTTGGCAGGCGTCATCTCATTGCTAACCTTTCACCCGCCTCCTGGCCTCACTACAATAACTTTGTCCTGGAGATTCTTACTCTTTACTAATTAACTCAGAATGCCACTCTGAAGTGAACCCTCTTACTTCTCATTAATTACATGAGTGGTTCTCCATCTTTGTGACATTAGAGTCACCTGGTAGCATTAAAAAATATCTCCAGGGCTCAGGCCACACTGCCTGCCAATTAAACCAGAATCTCTGGAGTTGGGATCCAGGATCAGTAGTTTTTCCATTTTGCAGGTGATCTCAATATGCAACCATGGTTCTGAGGTGGTAAATCACTTATCTCCTTCAGCTGTCCACTAGCTCCCTTGTTGCTACCCTTTCCAATTAAGCCCTTTAAGTTAAAAGCCCTTTAATAATTGTCCCTCTTTTAGCCACTTTTCAAAAATAACATTTGTTTTTATTACAAAAAAACATACATTTGTTGTACAATCCTTAGCTTTGCAAATACAGTCAGGAGAGGAGAAGGAAATACAAATCACCAGTAATCTCACAACTGCTAAGCTATTCATGAAAATACTGCCAGTGTCTTTCCTTTGGGTCACTATATATTTTGCGTGTATGTATTTTACTGTACGCATGGTTTTGTAGCCTTCTTTTCTCACCTGAACATCTTTTCACTCAGACTTAACCTCTTGCCTTTTCCACCTCTGTCCTGGCCTCCATAACTTTTGTAAATCAGTCTTTCCTGGGTCTTTCAGCCTGGCCTTCTGCTGTGAATGTTGAAGCCTCCTTTTATCCTAATGGGTGATTCCGTTCAGAAGCACTAAACATGCTCCTTCTGGAGTCACTGCCTTTCCAAATGGCTCTGCCACCTGGCTGCCCAACTGCTCAAGCCAGACATACCTGAGGTCATCCCTGGCCACTTGGACACTTCACACTTCATTTCTAACCGGTTATCAAGGTATATCCATGGTGCCTCTTAATAATATTTTTTGAATCCATACAAATCTCTCCATCCCAAGGTTGCAGCTTCCTTCCATTGAGGCCACTATCATCTCTGCCACGGCCTCCTAACTGGCCTCCTTATCCCCTTGCTTCTCTCTAGTCCACTCCCCACACCATCTAGGTGGTCTCATAAAGTCAATCACATTACCTTTAAGGTAAAGTCCACACTCCTTATTAAGCCTTTCAAAACCTCTGTGATCCAGCGCTGTTTAAGCCACGCCTCCTCCACCCTCCTCCCACAACCCAGCAGGCACCGGGGCCACATTGCTTCAGAAACGCTCAACTGTTTCCCTCTTTGTTCTGCCTAAAACATGTTTCTCATTCCTTCTGATGGGTGTCTGCTCATCTTGCAGGTCTCAGTTCCTCATTCCTCTGGAGAAGTCTCCCCTGACTCCCTGAATCTGGATTAGATACCGTTTTTTTTTTCTGCGGTGCGCGGGCCTCTCACTGTTGCGGCGTCTCCCGTTGCGGAGCACAGGCTCCGGACGCGCAGGCCCAGCGGCCACGGCTCACGGGCCCAGCTGCTTCGCGGCATGTGGGATTTTCCCGGACCGGGGCACGAACCCACGTCCCCTGCATCGGCAGGTGGACTCTCGACCACTGCGCCACCAGGGAAGCCCATAGATACCCTCTTTGTGCTCCCCTAACATCCTGTACCTCCCCCATCAAAGCCCATCTCACACTGCACTGCAGTCATCTCTGCTTCTCTGCATTCCCCCACACTGGAGAGAGGGACCATGTCTGTTTTGCTCATCATTATGTCCCCAGCAACTAGCAACACGTACTTAAACCATTTGTTGAATGAAAAATGAATGGTCACATCCCTTCATAACACATCATGGAATCAATCTTTCAGCACAGAAGGGGGTTTTTGTTGGATGCAACCTTAGTTGCTACTTAGAATGTTAGCAGGGCCGTGGTGATGCTTCTCTCTGTGCTGTAAGGGGGCCCCGTGCTAAGGGGATGGCTTTTTCTTGTCCTTAGGCCCCTCTCTCAATCTTTCTCTGCTTCATAGCCTTTCCTACCTCATTTTTCTTCTCTTCCTGCCTTCCTCCAGCTTCACAACCTTCAGGTCAAATTAGCCAGGCTGAATTTTGTATGAACTTAGTTTTATTTTTCACAGTGGAAGCTCCTCAAATCTCCTCATTAATAAGAGGCACCACTGTAACCCAAAGCTCTGTGGCTTTTCAAATAGAATCATGTTTATGAATATCTAATGTTAGCTTGCTATTGATACCAACATTACTAACATTTTAGTGGTGGGGGAAAAAAAAGGAGTCGGTAAAAGCCAGAGATAAGATTGTATGGTTTCCAGTCTTTCTCTCAAGGAGCTTGGGTTCTTTCTTCAAAATGTTGTGAAGCTTTAGTGCCTCTGAATTAGCTACATGACACCATCTAGGGTTAGATTAGGTTTTATCGAGTCTTAGATGTATGTAATTTGGGGACCTTTAAAAGAAAAGGAATGTAAATTATACATATACTACTTATAAGCCTTGAAAAGTGCTTGTGCAAGTTGGGGGCTCCTGAAAATCAGCCTGCATTAGGTAAACCTGTTCTCCATCTTCTATCTTAATTTTTATAATTGGAGAAACTGAGGTCCAGAGTAACAGGTCCACCTGTGGGTTGCCTTGAGGACTGATGGCTGACCTACCTGTCCCCAGTGTAGGACCTGCTGCTCGTTATGGAGCTAGATGGACTTTAAAAATTAGCTAAAGCCTCAGTTCCCTATCTCATTCACACAGGCCAAGCCAGAAGGGTAGAAACATAGATAGGTAAGAAATCAATGTTTCTTCAGCAACTTCAGGCTCTGCTTGAGCAGTGGGCTTCTTGGTCTGGTGGGAAGATCTCTGGGATGGGCACCGGGAGAGGCAGTTATATAGGATCTTGTTTGTATAAATACTATTAAGCACCTACAAAAATTGACCTGCTTATGGGACTCCTCTGGTTGCTCAGTGGTTAAGAATCCGCCTGCCCATGCAGGGGACACGGGTTTGAGCCCTGCTCTGGGAAGATCCCACATGCCGCAGAGCAACTAAGCCCATGAGCCACAACTACCGAGCTCTCGTGCCACAACTACTGAAGCCTGCGCACCTAGAGCTGATGCTCTGCAACAAGAGACACCACGGCAATGAGGAAAGCCCACACACCGAGCAACGAAGACCCAACAGCCAAAAATAAATAAAGAAAATACATTAAAAACAAAGAAACAAAGGAAATTTCCTCCTGTGTCAGAAGTGCTTTGTTTGCTGTTGTTACTGATGACACAGATAAGCACACCCAGGAATTCCCTGGCGGTCCAGTTGTTAGAACTCTGCGCTTCCACTGCAGGGCGTATGGGCTCAATCCCCCGTCTGGGAACTAAGATCAGCCAACCACCCCTCCCCTTAAAAATGCGTATATAGATAAGCACACCCAGTCCCCATTTGGGTCATGTTGCTTTGCCTGCAGCACTTTTCAAGTTAAAAGAGGAACTCTGAGGTGTCAAATTTCAAGGCAAAGAGAAGGCTCGCTGCATGAGGCCAGGTGTGAGCCCTGGAGCCAGTGTCACTGGCTGTTTCCACTTGGGCAAAGGCCATGGCAAACAGGACCGCGCTTGACAGTGAACCGGCAAGGCGCAGAGTGAGCTCCATGGGGGGATTTGTCACACCACCCTCTCTGAGAGGCGGGGGCAGAGGCCCGCCACGGAGCAGGAACTAGAGATACCAGGTCGGAGCAGGTAGGTCTGGAACTGAGGGCAGGAGGTTCATTTGGGAAAAACCCCCTGAGGCCTTGGGCAGAGCCTGGGCCTCTTCATAGAGCACCAGCCCCTCTCCTATGACGCGGAGGACGTGGCCTCACATACAGCGGTGCTCAGTTAAGGGCAGACTCCCTCCTTTCTGAGGGAGCACGAGGTTTGCCCAGAACATGGCCTGTGCGAGCCGTTCCCCACCGCCCCGCTGACCCCCACCAGGCCCTGGGCGCCTGGGGAGGCTCAGGCGGAGCCTCTGTGATTTCCCTGTGGGCGCCCGGGCTTGGTGACCTCCAGAGTCAATGTTAGTCAGGCTATTGTTGGGCCAGTTGTGTTTGCTAAAACCCTTCAGAACAGCTCATACAATCACAGGCCTGTCCTGCAACTGTACTCGTGGCTCTGAAAGAGGTTCTTGTGCAGGCAAAACCCCCAGAAGGCCCAGGGCAGGGGATGGGGTCACCCCCTGCTTTTCCCAGTCTGGCCGCCAGCCTTGCAGTTGCAGCTGGCACTGGGGGTGAGGCTGGGCTTGCTGACGCCCATTGAGACCCATGTTGGCGGCGGCGGTGGTGGAGAACAAACAGGGGATTATCTTGAGGCTTCCCTGCCCTCTGCTTTGCTGAGGGTCAGTGATGGACTCGCTGGGGAGGCAGAAGGGCGGGGACTAGAAGAGTCCAGCTGCTGCAAACCCAGGCACTGCCTGTACAGAAACCCCCCTCCGACCCAGGCCCGCTCAGCGGGCTGCAGGCCTGCCTCGGGTCCTCGGGCAGGGGAGGGAGGGAGGAGCTCAGGCTGGGGCGGGCCCTGCTCCCTGCACCTGGGCCAGGTGGGAATGTTAATCTTGCTTATCTGGGCATTTTTGTGCCAAACACCATGCTCAGCACTCTGCTCATATGCATTACAATTGACCCCACGAGGTAGATGCTTCCTGCAGCAGTGCCCCCAGTATTAGAGATCAGGAAGCAGGTGCAGAGCGGCTGTGTCCAAGGCCCCGTGGGCAGTAAGTACAGGGTCAGGATGTGAACTCAACTTGAATTCAAGCCCTTCACCTTGATGGGACTCAGATCTGCTGTGTAACTGTAAGCAAATCACTTCACCTCTCTAAGCTGCAGGTGCCTCATCTGTAACGGGGGCCTAATACACCTCCTTCCTAAGGCTGGAGTAGGGATTAGATGAGAATAAGTATGGAGAGAGCCTGGCTCTATTCCTGGCACACAGCAGGTGCTAAACGCAGCTCTTGGTCCTTCCTTGAGATCTGGGATGCTCTCACTGGGGTCCAAGGTGGGCATGAGGGAGGTTGTGGTCACTTTTTGCTTCCCTTTCAACTCCAGAGCATGTGACGCTGGGAGCACCTAGGTACCCACCAACCACGGAGGATCTGTGAGGCTAGGCAGTGACTTGGCCCCTGGCTGCATCCCAGCCAGCCTTCCCTGACAGGTGTGGATCCATCTTGAGCTGGCCCCTCCTGCTATGTTGGGACTGCATCCAGACACCAGGAAACTACAGAGTGGTGCCCTTGTCTACCCAAGATGCCCATCCTTCCCCTGGACCTGCTCTCCCTGAGGTCAAAATCCCAGCTCTTCCCATCCTGGCCCCATTCCTGGGAACCCTGACAGACTGTGTGGCAGGCAGAAAAAGGCTCCCAAAGATGTCCACATCCTGATCTGGAACCTGTGAGTGTTATTTTGTGTGGTAAAAAAGGACTTTACAGATGTGATTAAGTTAAGGACTTGGAGACGGGGAGATCATCTGAGTGGGCCCTAAATATAATCACGAGAGTCTTTATAAGAGAGAGGAAGAGGGAGATCTCACACAGAGAAAATGGAGAAGGTAACGTGAAGATGAAGGCGGAGGCTGAAGTGATGTGGCCACAAGCCAGGAGTGCTGGCAGCCACCAGCAGCTGGAAGAACCAATGCAAGAGATCCTCCCCAGAGCCTCTGGAGAGAGTGTGGCCCAGTGATACTGATTTTCAACTTCTGGCCTCCAGATTTGTGAAAGAATAAATATCTGGGTTTTGGTTTTTTTAGCTTAAAACTCTGTTAAAATATACATAACATTTATTACTTTAACCACTTTTAAGTGTACACTTCTCTGGCATTAAGTACATTTGCTTTGTTGTGCAACCATCACCTCTACCCATCTCCAGACTTTATCATTCTAAATGGAAACCCCATACCAATCAAACAATAATTCCTCCTCCCCCTTTCCCACAATCCCTAGAAAACAGTTTTCTACTTTCTGACTCTATGAATTTCCCTCATATAAATGGAATCATACGATATTTATCCTTGTGTGTCTGGCTCATTTTACTCAGTATAGTGTCTTCAAGGTTCATCCACTGTCATAGCATGGATCAGAATTCCCTTCCTTTTTAAGGCTAATATTTCATTGCATGTCTATATCACATTTTGTTTATCCATTCGTCCATCGATGGACACTGGGTTGTTTTCACCTTTTGACTATTGTGAATAATGTGGCAAGTTAATGTAGTGGTGATTTGTTACAGCAGCCACAGGGAACTCATACAGGTGGTAATTTGATCCTTGGCATCCCCACTTTCCTCTCCATAGGTCAAACAGAAAAGCAGTGTTTCTAAAGGCGTGGTTAACTGATTCCCCACCTCAGAATCAACTGAGGGAGAGGTGGCAGTGGGACACTTTTAAAAATTCAGATTCCTAGGTTTTACCTCAGAGCTTCAGAATCAGACTCTGACCAGATAGGACTAGGGAAGCTGTATTTTTAACCTATGCACCAGAAGATTTTTGTATAGAGTTTGAGAACTTCTAGCTTCATGAGCTGCTTCTTCCAAATACAAAGTTGATTATATGTGTCTTCTGGATATAATCTCTTAACCTGAAGGAATGACCTTTCTGGTGGAGGTGTCAGGCATGGAGGTGAGACACAGCTCTCTGAGCTTTCAAATCACATGGCAGATAGAGTGGACAGATGGCAGAAAGCACCTGTTATTTTAGAAGGTGAAAGCAATTTTTCTTTATTGGTCTGGGAGGAAGAATTGTTCTTAAATAGAACTGCACTTTTGTTTGGGGAACAATTATAGGAGCCTCCCAAGTGCTGAGAAAAGAGGTCCGTGGGCCTGAGCTGGATGAGTAAGGGTGAAACAAAAGAAGGCTAAACAGCTCTTGGAATCAAGAACTGTTAAAATTTTGTTGGCATCTAGGAGGAGGAGGAAGAGATGAGAGGCTAGAAGACCAGACCAGCAGGACATGGCACAGTGGTCTAGAAGGAGCTCTGAGAGAACACAGAGCACAGTGACATGGCTCAAGGCTGGAGCATGCAGAAGACAGAGCTGGAGAAAAAGCCCCACTGGTACGTAGAGGTGATCAAAATTAGGAATGGTGATGTCTGCCTAACACTGAATTTATTTTCTGCTCTGTGCTGTAAATATCCCCCTTTAGCCACAAAATCTTCAGTAAAATCTATCTATGTGAGGCTGTCTGCAAAGAACTTTGCAGGAAAAGAAGACAAGGGTTTTGCACCATTCCAGGACATCTTAAGAAAGGAGAGAGGTGGGCGCTGCAGGAATTGGAGTGACAGTGAGGAAGTAGCTGGTAGCAAGGAATGACAAAACCAATGCAAGCCACTGCCCTTGGAAATTCACAGATATACTGGGAGATGACAGACTTCCTGCAGTAGGCGGAATGGGGACTTTCCTAATCCATTTTATTTGGTGTTGGTGAGAGTCTCTCTGATAGAAGTTTTGTGTGTGTGTATGTGTAAAACAGAAGGTTTATCCAATTTTTGAAAGGCTAATAAAAGATGTTCCAGAAGTGGAGACTAATAAAAAACACAAACTTTTCCTTTCAATATTTTCCTTTCTCCTAAGCTAAATGCTCAAGTATTTGGAATTTAAATAATTGTTTTTAAGTCCGACCAGTTTTGGAACAGACAGAGTTAGTGGTTCATAGTCTCCCTTGATCATCAGTGGTTGCTGACTAATGATGCTGGAGTCTGTAATTATACCGCTGTCAGGAGGCTGAGTGTCCTCCATAAATCACGGCTCATGCGCCTTTCCAAGACACTGGGAGAGGAGTAGCTTGATTTATCCCCCAATTGGCACATGTTCTCTTTACTGTACCTTAGAGAACGTTCACCTACTTAATGGTTTGAGAGGTCAATTTCCATCTTGCTTGTATTGAACAACCTAGAATTTAAGTGTCCTTGCCCACCACTTAAATTGGACCTTTCTTCTTATTGCCTTTTCGGTTCATTTATCTCTCCCTAACTAACCTCATTCATTCAAAAAACTGGGTGTGGCAAATTGCAAAAATAGTGATAACTCCCCGCTTTTCTCTGAATCCATGCCCTTTAAAATGTAACTTTGCCACTCTTCCCATTAAGAGATAGAATGATGGTGTCTATTTTGCTGTCCTTTGAATCTGAGCTGGACTTGTGACTTGCTTTGGCTTTTAGAATGTGGTGGAAGTGACAATGGAAGTTTCCAGTCTGGTCCTCAAGAGGCTTTTCACTCTTCCACTCTGAGGACCCTGCCAGCTGCCATGTGAACAGGCCCAGGCTTAGCTGCTGCTCGATGAGAGACATGGCTGCCATCCTCCCTTACCCACCCCAGCCCTCCCCCATCCTCAGGTCAGAGCCTTCATGACTTGCAGCTGAGCCCAGCCCATAGCGGAAGAACCACCCAGCTGAGCCTGGCTTAAACAGACTAACTGCCGAATCATGAGCTAAACAATGATTGTTTTAATTTTGGTTCACTATGTAGCATTATTATGGCAATAGATAACCAATACCCTGGGTACCTACTATATACTACCACTGTTCTGGAGTCTGGAGCCACAGAGAGTGAGAGATACAATGACGGTACAGCTAAGACATTGTTCTTACCCTCGAGGAGTTTGTAGTCTAGTGGGGCAGATAGGCTGACAAACGTATAATTGTAAGAGGAAGTGACAAGTAGATTAATTTTTATTGAACATCATCTATATGCCACGCATAATGTTAAGCATTTTATCTACATTCTCATCTCACTTAGTCTTTGCTGCAAGCCTATGAGGGTTGACACTATTATTAGCCCATTTTAAAGAACAGGATACTGAGACCTATGGAAGTTAAGTCCTGACTCCAAAGCCCGTGCTTTTCCTCCTAGCTCCTGATGTCCCTTTATAAACTGTATAAATCTTAAGGAATCAGAGGAAAGGGCAGCTGGCACTCAGGGTAGGAGGGAAAGCCTCAGTGGGGCCTGGCTAAGGACAAGGATTGGAAGCCTGAGATCATAGGCCACTAAATCAGTTCAGGGGTGAGATGTGGTGATAACGAGCTAGAGAAGCCAGATAGCATGCATTTGGGTCAGCAGCCTGCTGGGGAGCCTGGAAATCTCTTCAACTCATTTTTTTTTTTTTTTTGTGGTACGCGGGCCTCTCACTGTTGTGGCCTCTCCCGTTGCGGAGCACAGGCTCCGGACGCGCAGGCTCAGCGGCCATGGCTCACGGGCCCAGCCGCTCCGCGGCATGTGGGATCTTCCCGAACCGGGGCTCGAACCCACGTCCCCTGTATCGGCAGGTGGACTCTCAACCACTGCGCCACCAGGGAAGCCTTTCAACTCATTTTTGGGTGGAGGCTGAAGAAGGCAGGGCATAAACTGGGGGAGGCAGGGGTACAGGAGGGGTTTTGTTTGTTCTCTGTGTCAAGAAGCATTTCTGCCTTTCTCTGGGGCGGAGTATTCAGTGCCAGACAACGCCTGAATGGGAATTTTGGCATGGAATGGATTTTTTAAAAACACATCACTATTAATAGGAAATTCAGCTTTTCCCTCTGTTGCTTTCTTGGCAATGCTGTTTTCAGATGCTTGTTTTTAAATGGATTGTCCAGCTTTCTTCTGAGGACTTGGAACTGTGCAACTCAGATTGGGACTTGAACCCATGATCTTTTAACTGAGATCACACCAGGTTCTTGATGTCTCATCGCAGAAAGAATTCCATGAGAGACAAAGTGATAGGTAAGAAGTAGATTTATTTAGGGAGAAAAACACTCCCTACACAGAGTGTAGGCCATCCCAGAAGGCGAAAGTGGCACCAGGGTATGGGGTTGTCAGTTTTTACAGGGTTGGGTAATTTCATACGCTAATGAGCCAAAGGAGTATTCCAGCTGTTTGGGGGAAAGGGTGGGGATTTCCAGGAATTGGGCCACCGCCCACTTTTTGACCTTTATGTTTGGCCTTGGAACTGCCATGGCGCCTGTGGGTGTGTCATTTAGCTTGCTGATGTGTTACAATGAGCATATACTGAGGCTCAAGGTCAAGGTCTAGTAGAAGTTGACTCATCTGCCATCTTGGACCTATTTGGTTCTAATCAGTTTATGTCATGTCCTTGGGCTATGTCATTTTTTAAAGGTTGTGCCCTGTCCCCTTCCCTCCTGTTTCAGACTCATTTGGCTGAAGGGATTGATACTGTGATGTCATGGTGTGGGACGTGCCTGTCCTGGGCAGCTCCTTACCCACTTTCTGCTCTAACCAGCATTTCCTTCTGTCAAGAATGTCCACACAGAGGGGCATGGAACAGACACAGCGTGGGTCCTGACAGATGCCTGGGCTGACTTTAGACTGTGAGCTCCTTACAGGTAGCACCCAGGTCTACTCTATCTATTGTTCCCTTATTATAGGCGGAGGTTTGCTGTGGGGAAAACAGCTAACAGGCATGGAATGCTAGGTACCAGGCATTGCTGTGTTTATACGTGTCAATTCATAGTAACATACATACTCTCATTTCCTAGTTTTGCAGATCAGGACAAAAGCAGGAGAGGACAACTGTGTTCAAGGCCCCAGAACTGGGAAGGAGAAGGGAATGGATTTGAACCAGGCCATGTGGTTCAGAAGCCCATGGTTTTAAACTCTCTGCTTTCATTGTGTAGAAATGAAATTCCAGGGGCAACGATCTGGGGGAAGCAGGGCTGGGGAGGTGGGTGGTGTCCTTTACTTTTTCCATTATAAAGTTCGGTTGAGATGAATATGTAATAAAAATGAAAATCTGTGGAAAGAAAATAAAAAATGCCTCATAATTTTTTTTAATCATGGAATGTTAGCTCTGAAAGTGACCTTAGAGATGATCTAGCCCAAGGAGGAAATTGTCTTGAAGGTGAAGCAACTGTCCCAGGCCACACAGTGAGCTGGTGATGACAGAATCTGGAGGAAAACCTGGCTGTCCTTACTGTCCTTGTCACTTCCTCTCAGGTCCTCCCACAGGACAGTATTTATGCGCCACCTGAGGGTGGAGGCGTGGCTGAGGTAGGTTTGCTTGCTCCTTCACCTGACTTTCTACATTCTTCACTTAGCATAATAGACTCAAGGTCCATCTGTGCATGGCCAATGGCAGGATTTCCTTCTTTCTCATGACTGAATAATATTCTATTGTATACATACACCACATCTTCTATATCCATTTATCCATTGATGGACCCTTAGGCTGTTTCCCTATCTTGGCTATTGTGAATAATGCTGCGATAAACATGGGAGTGCAGATCTCTCTTTGAGATCCTGTTTTCATTTCCTTCAAATATATACCCAAAAGTGGCATTGCTGGATCACATGGTAGTTCTATTTTTAACTTTTTGAGGAACCTCCATACAGTTTTCCATAGTGACTGCACCAATTTACGTTCCCATCAACAGTGTGTGTGTAAGGGTTCCCTTTTCTCCACACCCTCACCAACAGTTGGTATCTTGTCTTATTGATGGCAGCCTTTCTAACAGGTGTCAGACAGACAAATACCCTGTGTTATTACTGATACATGGAATCTAAAAAAAGCCAAACTCATAAAAACAGAGTAAAATGATGGTTACCAGGAAGTGGGGTGGGGGGATGGAAATAGGAGAGATGTTGTTTAAGCGTACAAAGTTGTAACTAGTAGATGAAGACCTGGAGCTCTAATGCACAGTGTAGTGAATATAGACAACACTGTATTATAATCATCAAACTTGCTCAGAGACTAGATTTTAATTATTCCCACCACAATAAAGAAATGATAATTATGTAATGTGATGGCTACCATGGCAATCATATTACGATGTATAAATGTATCAAATCGACATGTTGTACACCTTAAATGCACACAATGTTATATGTCAAATCTATTTCAATAAAAGGAAAATAAATGAAGTACATTCCTCCCTTCCTCTCACCATCTCTGGGCCTGCCTCAGGTGCAGAGGGCTCTCATGCCGGCCCCAGGCTGATTACGGTGACTTTTCTAGGTCCTTCTTGGGCCCATCATTTGGACATGCTCCATGTTTTTCTGACCTCCCTCGCAATCAGATCTGCCTTGTGTCCACATCTGATTCCTTGAACCTATCTGGTCAAGCTGGAGAAACGAATCCAAGCGCACAAGTGAACGTCTGACCCTATTTTTTCCCTTGCAGGTTATAGCTGGATTTTAACAGCAGTCATCAGTGACTTACAGGACTCCTGTAACCACTGCAGCAGCCAGGCCTGGCCAGTGGGGAAGCTCTTGCAGAATTTAATGCCTCAGGTAATGTTCTTAGTAGCAAGAAGAGTTGCTAAGTAGGAAGGAAGAACTAATTGTAGGCAACATTAAATTCCATTCTCTGGTGAGGCCAGTCAGACAAGAGATGTCAACCACAAAATCCCTTGTCCTCTCTCATCTTTTCCCCACTGAAGAATTGCTCTCCTCCCTGACCATTTGCTGGGGAAAGGGTGGCTAGGGCATCACCAGAAAGGAAGATAAACATCAAGGCCTTCAGACAGGGGCTCTCTTCTGGGACAAATTTTAGTTTTTACAGCATCATCCAGTGTCTCGTCTCATTTTATTCAGTGATTTTGTCCTCATGCTGAACCTCCTTAAACTAAGAGAGCGGCCATTTCCTCCTCCTGATTCCCTAAAGGCGGCATATGGCAGACAAGTCACTATTGTGTGGTTCTGGGAGCAGGGGGGGCATGCCACTTAGATGTGTTATGTTTACTGGGAACACTTCTTCTCAGTAAATCTGCTTTCTGAAGTCCTGGCCACTTCCTCTCTCGAGTTGCACAGTGGGCTGTGGTGGTTGAAGACGATGTGAGGGTCAGGAAGCAATTCTGATCCTCATCCTGTATTTAGGATTCTAGCTTCCCCTCACCTCCCCCAGAGTTTTTGTTCTGGAAAACAAGCACTTATTTTCCACGGAACAAAGGTTTCTGGAAAGCACAAAGCCCATCCTGGTAGAGCCCTGTGTGGAGCAGAGAGTGAGGTTCTAGAAGCCCCGTGGGTGTGCTTCTGCTGGGGAGGCCCAGCTAAGATTCAGGTCACACGGTGCGAGCATGCAGGCCCGGGAGGCCAGACTGCACCCGTGTCTGGCAGGACAGGGCCCCAGTCAGGCACTGCAGGGACTCAGTAACTGTGAACAGCCTTTGTAATCCAAAGGCTACAGATCCAGATTTGGATCTTCTAGGAACACACATTTCTTTGGGCCTCTGTTCATCAGTTGCAAAATGGAAATAGTAATACTTTCCTCTCTTACCTTATAGAAGTAGTGTACCAATAACAAGCAATAACTAAAACAAAGTAAAACACAGGTTACTAGAGTTGGGAAAATGCGAACGATGGCTATGTTCCCTCCACCTCTCTACTGTGCATGTTCCGTCAAGACAGAATATCCACCCTTCTGGAGATCCAGGAGGACAGCTCACATAGTGAGGTACCAGTCCCCTCCCTTGCAGAGCCTGAGTCCTGAGATAACTCCCTGGATTATGTGTGTGGCTCAACATTTCCAAAGTGGACACTATTACAGGATATGATCAGATATTCTGGGAAAATACGTTTCATGCTCACGTTAATTTGGGAAACACTGGATTAAAAAATTAAGCACATTCTTCACTGCAGATGTTCTCAGAGCTTTTAATATGCTAATTGCATTGAGAATCCCAAAGGGAGGGACATAAAATGAAGCCTTTCCTAGATATTTTTGATCTCAGAGAAATATTTTTCTCATGGCACAACTGTTAATGTATCTCAGAACAGGGTGGTAAATGCCAATGTCCATTCGTATGCCTTTGGTTATACAAAGTATTTTGTTCTTGATATCAGATTCAAAAAAAGAAATCCACTGCTAAACACCATTCTCTCAGACTTCTGCTTCTGGAAAGATGGAGTAGACATAATTTTCCCTATTCCTCCTGCTAATCAACACTGGAAACCACTGGACATTACATATAAAACAAACATAGGGCTTCCCTGGTGGCGCAGTGGTTGAGAGTCCACCTGCCAATGCAGGGGACACGGGTTCATGCCCCGGTCTGGGAAGATCCCACATGCCATGGAGTGGCTGGGCCCGTGAGCCATGGCCACTGAGCCTGCGCATCCGGAGCCTGTGCTCCGCAATGGGAGAGGTCACACCAGTGAGAGGCCCGCGTACCGCAAAAAAACAAAAACAAAAACAAACAGAAAAATTTGAAAGGTGGAGAAAAGAAGGCAGCCTGACTAGGGAACTCAGCCCCAGGAATGACACAGTGATGAGTTCTCTGGGTTTTCTTCTTGTCTCATTTATGAAGGTTTGAAGCTAAAGAAGTTGGAAACAGAGAAAATGGAACCCTCATACACTGTTGGTGGGAATGTAAATTAGTGCAGCCACTGTGGAAAACAGTATGGAGGTTTGTCAAAAAACTAAAAATAGAACTACCATATGACCCAGCAATTCTACTCCAAAATAAAACAAAAACACTAATTTGAAAAGATACATGTACCCCAATGTTCATTGCAGCATTATTTACAATTGCTGAGATATGGAAGCAACCTAAGTGTCCATCAACAGATGAATGGATAAAGAAGATGTGGTATAAACATTCAATGGAATATTACTCAGACATAAAAAAGAATAAAATTTTGCCATTTGCAACAACACGGGTGGACTTGGAGGGTATCATGCTAAGTGAAATGAGTCAGAGAAAGACAAATACTGTATGATATCATTTATGTGGAATCTAAAAAATACAACAAACTAGTGAATATAACAAAAAAGAAACAGTTTCACAGATGATAGAGGACAAACTAGTGGTTACCAGTGGGGAGAGGGAAGGGGGAGGGGCAAGACAGGGGTAGGGGATTAAGAGGTACAAACTATTACATATAAAATAAACTACAAGAATATACTGTACAACACAGGGAATATAGCCAATATTTTATAATGACTATAAATGGAGTACAACCTTTAAAAATTGTGAATCACTATATTGCACACCTGTAACTTACGTAATATTGTACAACAACTATACTTCAATTTAAAAAACAGTTAAGAAAAAAGAAGCTGGAAACAGCAACAAGCACAGACAAAGTAAAGTTCCCACAAAAGCCTGTTCTCTCTTGCCAAAGGACGAGGAAAGGGGCCTTCTAACCAGAGAGGAAACTTTTAGGCAATAACAACTTCATTCCAGCCAAACAATGCAGGAAATACTGTGGTCCCTGCCTCCCCTTTACTAGCAAAGGCCAAGTAAGGCTTTTGGTGTCCCAGGAGATCTAATGGAGAATCAGGATGTTTAGCATTGCCCAGTGGTAACACAGCCATCTCCACAATGGTGTCAGTGGAGAACGCATTGGGGAACCAGAACTCCCACCCAGCAGTGACAAGGAGCCCCCTCACCCCTATGTGTCAGTGGAGCCTGAGTAGGGAACTTAGAATTCCACCTCCACATGGCAATAACGAGGCAGCATAACCCTTCCCTTGCTTGAGCAATGTCAAAGAAAGACAGCTAAGACAGAAAATAATATGAACATGTTCATATTTCAATCGGAAGTCATTCATCACACCAAAAACCAAGAACATCTCAAATAGAATGCAAAGACAGTTGATAGATGCCAACAATGAAATGACAGAAATGTTGTAATTGTCTAATGTGATTTAATGCTTCAACATTATGAACATATTTGAAACAAATGAAAAAATAGAAAGCCTCAGTAAAGAAACAGAAAAATATCAGCAACACTATAGATCATATAAAGAATTTCAGAACTGAAAAACACAATAACCAAAATAAAAAACCTCAGTGGATGGGTTCAACAGCAGAACAGAGGGGACAAAGGAGACAATCAGTGAGCCAGAAGATTGAACAATAGAGATTACCCAACCTGAACAACTGAGAGAAAACAGACTGGAACAAACAAATAGACAGAGCTACAGGTACCTGTGGTACTATAACAAAAGATCTAACATTTGTATCACTGGAGGTCCAGAAAGAAAGAGAAAGAGGGAAGGAGTGAAAAAGTATTTGAAGAAATAATCACTGATAACTTCCAAAATTTAGCAAGAGATATAAAGCTACAGATTCTAGAAGCTGAGTAAAATCCAGTTAGGATAAACTCAAATCTACATCAAGGGGCTTCCCTGGTGGCGCAGTGGTTAAGAATCTGCCTGCTAATGCAGGGGACACGGGTTTGAGCCCTGGTCTGGGAGGATCCCACATGCCACGGAGCAACTAGGCCCATAAGCCACAAATACCGAGCCTGCGCATCTGGAGCCTGTCCTCCGCAACAAGAGAGGCCGCGAAAGTGAGAGGCCCGTGCACCGCGATGAAGAGTGGCCCCTGCTTGCCACAACTAGAGAAAGCCCTCGCACAGAAACGAAGACCCAACACAGCAAAAATAGATAAATAAAGAAATTACTAAACTCCTACCCCAACATGTTCTTAAAAAAAAAAAATCTACATCAAGACACATAATAATTAAATTTCTAAAAACTAAAGACATAAAAAATCTTGAAAGCAACCAGAGAAAAACAACAACATACTTATAGGGGGAAACTAGTTTGAATGACAGTAGATTTCTCTTCAGAAACCATGGGGACAAGAAGGAGTCAGCATAATAATTTTATAATGCTAAAAGAAAAGAATGGTCAGCATCCTATAGGCAGTGAAAATATTCTTCAGAAATAAGAGGAAGTCAAGATATTCTGAGATGAACGAAAATCAGCAGAATTTGTTACAAGCAGGCCTATCCTAAAAGAATAACTAAAGGACATTCTCTAAACAGAAAGGAAATGAAGAAAGAAGGAACTTTAGAATATCAGAAAGGAACAAAGAACATGGTAAGCAAAAACATGGGTAATTACTGTATACTCTACTTCTCCTCTTAAATTTTCTTAATTATGTTTGATGGTTGGAGCAAAAATTACAACACTGACTAATGTGGTTCTAAATGTATGCAGAGGAAATATTTAAGGCAGTTATAAATAGAGGAGGGTAAAGGGATATAAAGGGAGGTAAACTTTCTGTACCTCACTCAAACTGACAAAATGATACCACCAGTAAACTGTAATAGATTATGTATACATAATATAATGCCTAGAGTAACCACCAAAAAGCTATACAAAGAGATACACTAAAAATTATAGATAAACCCAAATAGAATTCTGAAAAACATTCAAGTAACCCAATGGGAGACAGGAAAAAGAGAAAAGAGAAATTAAAAACAGAGAGAACAAATATAAAACAAAAATTAAATGGTAGACTTAAGCCTTAAGATGTTAACAATTACTTTAACTATAAATGGCCTAAAAACACCAATTAAAAGGGATTGGCATAGTGGATCAAAAAACATGACCTAACTGTATGCTGTCTATAAGAAACTTCAACTACGGTACAATGATATAGGCAAGTTAAAAGTTAAAGGATAAAACCACTTCACACCATTAGTATGGCAATTATTTAAAAAATAAAACAGAAAATAATAAGCATTGGTGAGGATTTAGAAAAAATTGGAACTCTTGTGCATGCTGATAGGAATGTAAAATGGTGCAGCCACATGGAAAACAGTAAGGTGGTTCCTCAAAAACTTTAACATAGAATTACTATTACCACTTCTGGGCATAGATCTAAAGGAAGTGAAAGTGGAGATTTGAACAAATATTTGTACATCCATGTTTATAGCAGTATTATTCACAATAGCCAAAAGGTGGAAGTAACCCAAGTGTTCATCAATGGATGAATGGATAAACAAAAGGTAGTATACACTGACAATATTATTTAGCCTTAAAAAATAAGGAAATTCTGACACTTGCTAAGATATGGAAGAATTGTGAAGACATTATGTTAAGTGAAATAAGTTAGTCACAAAAAAAATATGACTGGCTTATTTCACAGTCCCATGAGGTACCCACAGTAGTCAAATTCATAGAGGTGGAAAGTAGAATGGTGGTTTCCAGGGGCTGGTGGGGATACAAAAATGGGGAGCTGGTTTAATGGGTATGGAGTTTTAGTTTTGGAACATGAAATGGGTATGGGTAGTGGTGATGGTTGTACAACACTGCAAATGGTCTTAATGCCACTGAAGTGCACACTTAAAATGGTAAAAAAAAAAATGGATAGAAAAGGATATATCATATAAACATTAATCAAAGGAAAGCAGGAATGGCTATATTAATATTAGATAAAGTAGACATCAGAGCCGAGGAAAATACCAGAGACATTCTATCATGATAAAAGGGTCAGTTCACCAAGAAAACAATTTAGCAATGCTCAAGGTATATCCAGCCAACAAAAGAGTTGCAAAATACGTGAAGTAAAACCAAATAGAATAGGAAGGAGAAATAGGTAAATCCACAATTATAGCTGGAGACCTTAATTCCCCTCTCTCAACCCTTGATAGAAACAACGTTCCTGCCACATCTGAGTCTGGTTCTAATACTTACTGTCTCTCCAGATTGTATTTTTTGCCTTGTAGTATGCCTTGTAATTTTTGGTTGAAAGCTAGACACGATATACTGGGTACGAGGAACTGAGGTACATGGCCTGTAGTGTTGTAGTGGTAAGGTATACAGGGAGAGGAAGTATTCTATAATCCTATGATTAGATCTCAGACTTTTATTGAGCTTGTGCTCCTTGCCACCCCTCTCCGCACCTTAGGTGGGACAGGAAGTTGGGGGGGGGGGGAGTGGAGTTGGGTATTTCCCTTCCCCCAAGCTCTGTTAGGCTCTGTTAAAACCTCAGTAGGTAAGGTTCTGGTAAAATAGTTTCTCTTGAGGGCAGGCCTTGTTAAGAAGAAGAGAATGCTCTGGTTTTATTTCAGAATGATTATCTTTCCCTTCCTCTTGCTGGAAGCATGAGGGGATTTTTCTCCCATCTTCCCTGTGAGAACCTGGTAGGGGTCTGGAGGTAGAACTCACAAAAGTGTGCCCTACCCCCCACCCAAGACTGGGGCCCCATGGAGTTTTTTTGTTTTTTTTTTTGCGGTACGCGAGCCTCTCACTGCCATGGCCTCTCCCGTTGCCGAGCACAGGCTCCGGACGCGCAGGCTCAGCGGCCATGGCTCACGGGCCCAGCCGCTCCGCGGGGTGTGGGATCCTCCCGGACCGGGGCACGAACCCACGTCCCCTGCATCGGCAGGCGGACTCTCAACCACCACTGTGCCACCAGGGAAGCCCCCCCATGGAGTTTTTAACTCTCAAAGTTGAGACTGATGAATTATTGAGCCTCCACCAATTTGTTATTTACAGTTTAGGTTTTCCTACCCCAGCACTTGTTCCCACAGAGGTTTCTGCTCTGGTAAGTTGTGATTCTCTGTATCTGCCTCTTTGTTTCTCCAACTCCTGGCGCAGTGGTTTTCTCTGTGACCTCAGTTCCCTGGTGGATCTAAGAAGAGTTGTTGATTTTCAGCATTTTACTTGCTGTTAGGATGGAGCGATGACTTCCAAGCGCCTTACATGCTAGACCAAAAACTGAAAGCCTAAAGGGTTGTCTTAAATAAATTAATATAAAGTTCTTTCCTCAACTCTCTACAAGTTACATGGTAAACAAGTTACTTCTGTTTTCATTTTGGACAAACTGTTCTTAAGGGATATGAGGAGAAAAGCCCAGGGCTTATACTTGGAAAACAGGACCCCTCCCCTTGCAAGGTCTCTCATTGTCAAGAGTATTTGCTGTAAGCTTAAAAGAAAACATCTACACAAAGCAGCCAAATGAACACTGGTTGTGCCATCTTGGGGCAAAACATCCCCAGGGATGTTTTGATTCAATTAATCCTTCCTGAGATGCTGTAGCCTTTTCAACAGTGCTCTAATTTAATTTTCTCAAGAACACAAACTTCCAGAAAACTTAATTTGCCTGAAGAATGTGTAGGTAACCACTTCAGATATGCTCTGCTCCAAGGAAGATAGCGTAGAGGCTAGGAGCAAGGGACATAGATTCAGACTGGACTGGCTCCCAGGTCAGGCTTCACTAGCTGTGTTGTTTAAGTTTTCACCTACTCTATTGCACAAAACTGACACAAGCTCACCCAGATTCAAGGGAAGGGGACTGCTACAGACTGAATGTCTGTGTCCCCTCAAATTCATATGTTGAAACTTAATCTCCGACATGCTGCTATTTGGAGATGGGGCCTTTGGGAGGTGTTTAGGTTATGAGGGCAGGGGTCTCATGAAGGGGATTAGTGTCCTTAGGAAAGTGACCCCAGAGAACTCCCTTGCCCCTTCTGCCACGTGAGGACACAGCAAAAAAATGGCTATCTACGAACCAGGAAACGGGCCATCATCAGTCACCAGATCTGCTGGTAACTTGATCTTGGACTTCTCGGCTAGAACTGGAAGAAATACATTTATTTTGTTTATAAGTCATCCAGTCTATGGTATTTTGTTATAGCAGCCCAAACGGACTAAGACAAGGACCTTTCAATGGCAGGAATGCCAAAGAATTTGTGGCCATGCTTTTTTTTTTAAATTAATTAATTAATTTGTTTGTTTTTTTATTTTTGGCTGTGTTGAGTCTTCGTTGCTGTGCGCAGGCTTTCTCTAGTTGCGGTGAGCAGGGGCTACTTTTCGTTGCGGTGTGTGGGCTTCTCATTGCGGTGGCTTCTCTTGTTGCGGAGCATGGGCTCTAGGCGTGCAGGCTTTAGTAGTTGTGGCACGTGGGCTCAGTAGTTGTGGTGCACGGGCTTAGTTGCTCCGTGGCATGTGGGAATCTTCGCGGACCAGGGCTCGAGCCTCTGTCCCCTGCATTGGCAGGCAGATTCTTTAACCACTGTGCCACCAGGGAAGCCCCTGTGGCCATGCTTTAAAACTGCCACCAAAGCCACAGACTCCATACAGTTCCCATGGAGTTCATTTTTTTCTGTGCTATTTTCTGCTCATTTTTATGTAAGGGGAAAAAAGCAAGGCTTTGAGCAGGAGGAACGCACAGAAGAGGATGAACCTACCTTTTTAGTGTCTAAAATTGATAATAGATGGCTGGGTATTGCCAGATTCACCTGCTTTATTTTCACTTCTCTGCAGCTGCAGCTCAGGTATTTAGGAAGTAAGGATGGGTACCCATGGCTTTTTGTTTTCTAAAACATCAACTGCCACTACTCTCAGCTAAAAAGTCACTCCTTTCTAGGATACACTGGGTTGAACAGTATCCCCTCACCTCAAATTCACATCTCAGAATGTGATCTTATTTGTAAATGGGGTTTTTGCAGATGTAATTAGTTAAGGATCTGGAGATAAAAATCATCCTGGATTTAGGGTTTGTCCTAAATCCAGTGACTGAGGTCCTTATAAGAAGAGGACAGAACACAAAGAGACACACTAGGAAGAAGGCAATGTGAAGATGGAGACAGAGATTGAGTTCTGTTGCCACAAGGCAGGAAACACCCAGGGCCATGAAAAGCTGGAAGAGATAAGAAAGGGTCCTCCCCTAGAGCCTTTGGAGGGAGCATGGCCCTGCTAACACCTTAATTTAGGACTTCTAGCCTCTTGAACAGAGAGAATAAATTTGTTGTTTTAAGCCACCCAGTTTGTGGTTATTTTGTTACGCAGCCCTAGGAAGCTAGTACATATGGTAAATGAGGAAAACCCACTGAAAAGACCTTTGCCAAAGGTGAAGCAAGAACGTATTTTGTGAAAAAATATTTATAATAATGAATTATGTTTGTATTTATTATTCATACAAGTAATACTGGTCCCCAGATATGTGCAAGCATAATTAAATTCAGTCATATTTGATATCTTGCAAACTTTTAGTCATATAAAAACCATACCTTTAGGCATGCTTTAAAAATTTTGTTATGAAGAAATACTTGAGATAAATATATGAAACATTTTATATAACAGTATTAACAGATTTATATCTTTTAAATCTCTCTCTCTATTTACATATTTACATGGTACGTATTTCCCTGTGCTCTGCAAATGTTAAGGGTGGGCCTGCACTTTCATGCCTCTAATCATGTTAGAAGGTGAGCTAGAGTCTAAAATAATGGCTAGCATTTATTGAGCACTTTTTTGTAGGCCAGACACTGTGCTAAGTGCTTACATGCACTATCTCAGCAAATCCTACAATAACCCATTTTACAGACGATAAAACGGAGACTTGGGCTTTGCTTGAGGTCATCCTGCCAGTGCGTGGGTGAGCTGGGACTATGTTCTATCCACCCAACTCCAAAATCAGAACTTTTTACCTGAGTCTCCTAAACACAGGTTTGTGTAGAGGGAACAGGTGTGTAGCTACTGCCCTGGTACCAAGCAGGATCCTCAAGGTTTCATTTCCTCTCCTTTGGGTCCGCGGCAGAAAAATTGTTAGCTGTTTCTGATTGTTCACCTGGGGATTCTACAGAACAAGGATGCACCCAGGTCCTGCTCATCTAGAGCCATCTGTCACTCAGTCTTAAGGGGCTGGCCCAAGGGAGGGGCTCCGCATGGGCACAGCATGTGGTCTTTATGCTCAGATCTACCAAAGCTGGTGTCTTTCCCTCTGTTCTCTTTTGTGTCTGGGCTTCAAATCTCCCAGGGCCAAGATGAAACACTGTTTCACCTTCCTCCCATGTGTGAAGAAGAATAAAAGATAGCTCATCTTGGCTCACTTACATCATAGACCCGCTCAAACCTTGTAGGAGAACAGGGCATGGATTATAGATAAAGCTTAACTCCATTCTTGCAGGAATTGGGTGGTTTACAAATGAAGGCAATATCTGTGTTTGGACAATGGCTACCTTGGGGAACTTATGGTTTTAATGAAGTTCTATACATCAAAAGTCTTGGGCTTCCCTGGTGGCGCAGTGGTTGAGAGTCCGCCTGCCGATGCAGGGGACACGGGTTCGTGCCCCGGTCTGGGAAGATCCCACATGCCGCGGAACTGCTGGGCCCGTGAGCCATGGCTGCTGAGCCTGCGTGTCCGGAGCCTGTGCTCCGCAATGGGAGAGGTCGCGACAGTGAGAGGCCCGCGTACCGCAAAAAAGAAAAAAAAAAAAAAAAAAGTCTTAAAAAACCCCTGTGTCAAGAACATGCAAAATGACCCTCCCTCTACTGGGCTCCTGGTGAAAAGTGATGCTGGTGGAAAGTGGTGGGTAGGGGAGAGGAAGGAGTATGAGCCAGCCCAGAGCACCAGGGCCCCCTGAGAGGTGAATGCCTTGGTCATGGATGTGCTCATCTCAGGAGCAGGGAGATGCATCCATCCCCCTACTCCTTTCAGGTATGTGCAGAGTGAGAAGGAACTGGGCTGGTCATCTGAAGCAGCAGCTCTCCAAGTGTGGTCCAGGGACCCTGGGGTCCTAGAGACCCTTTCAGGGGGTCCACAAAGTCTAAACTATTACCTGCATAGTACTAATATGTCATTTTCCCTTTTCACCCATATTCTCTCGCCAGTGTACAGTGGCACGTTATGAAGACCATATGATGTGTGATGTCAGAACAGATTGAACGTAGAAGCAGGTAAAATACAGCTGTCTTCTGTTAAGCCAGACATTAAAGATACATGCACTCCAATGTTCACTGCAGCTCTATTTACAATAGCCAGGACATGGAAGCAGCATAAATGTCCATCAACGAATGAATGGATAAAGAAGATGTGGTACATACACACAATGGAATATTACTCAGCCATAAAAAGGAACAAAATAATGCCATTTGCAGCAACATGGATGGACCTAGAGATTGTCATACTGAGCGAAGTCAGACAGAGGAAGACAAATATCATACGATATCGCTTATATGTGGAATCTAAAAAAAAAAAATGGTACAAGTGAACCTATTTACAAAACAGAAATAGAGTCACAGATGTAGAAAACAAACTTATGGTTACTGAGGGGGAGGGATAAATTGGGAGATTGGGATTGACATATACACACTACTATATATAAAATAGATAACTAATACGAACCTACTGTATAGCACAGGGAACTCTACTTAATACTCTGTAATGACCTATATGGGAAAAGAATCTAAAAAAGAGTGAATATATGTATAACTGATTCACTTTGCTGTACAGCAGAAACTAACACAACATTGTAAATCAACTATACTCCAATAAAAATTAATTTAAAAAAAAGCCAGACATTAAAGAGATTTGAGGGAATCCCCTGGTTGTCCAGCGGTTAGGACCAGATGCTTTCACGTGGTGGCCTGGGTTCAAACCCTGGCTGGGGAACTAAGATCCTGCAAGCCGTATGGTGTAGCCAGAAAAGAAAAGGAAAAAAAAAAATTTGCACAAATGAAAAACAGTGCCGTTCTTCTGAATTTTTTGTTGTTCTGGAGAATGATAGTTATTTTTTCTAAAATGTGTAATTTATGTTAGCATGTAATGGGTTTATTTTTTAATGAAGTATTAAAATATTTTATACATTTCTGAATTTTAATTTCTAATATCATAAATATCAATAGATGTAACCCACATAAATGAAAGTTCCTTGGGATTCTCAATATTTTTTAAGAATATAAAGGGGTCTTGGGCTTCCCTGGTGGCACAGTGGTTGAGAATCTGCCTGCTAATTCAGGGGACACGGGTTCGAGCCCTGGTCTGGGAAGATCCCACATGCCGCGGGGCAACTGGGCCTGTGAGCCACAACTACTGAGCCTGCGCGTCTGGAGCCTGTGCTCCGCAACAAGACAGGCCGCGACAGTGAGAGGCCCGCACACTGCGATGAAGAGTGGCCCCCGCTAGCTGCAACTAGAGAAAGCCCTCACACAGAAACAAAGACCCAACACAGCCCAAAATATAAGTAAAGAAATAAGTAAATTTAAAAATAAATAAATAAATACTCCTGTTCTCTGTTTTTTAAAAAAAAAACTTAATAAAGGGGTCTTGAGACCAAAAAGTTTGAGAACTACTGATGTTATTGAGGGTACAGAACACCCCTCCATCACTTAGCATCAGTGCCTCTGGGCCACGTTATATGCCTACTCCCTGTCTCCACAGAATAATTAAATGGGTTCAGATCTTAATTAGGCTATCATGAATTTAAGGGGACCTTACAGTCTATGAAGATATGTTTTAATTATAAAAGTATAGACTATGTAAGGAAAAAAGAACCTTCACCTATTGAGGTAGGAGGTAGACGGGCTCCGGGCTGAACAGCTGGAGCTTGTCTCCTGCTGGCACTTAAAGGAAAAAAAGGCAGGAGCAGAGAGGAGCTGAGCTCTGCTTGAGTAGAGAGATAAGATGAGCACATTTTTTATTCTTGAGCTCAAGGAGACTTCCCTGACTACACATGTGCAAAAAGGTTCCTCAGGGGTCAAAAAAGGGAAGGGGCACTAGCCCATAATACGTCCTGCCAACCTCCCAGAGACCCTCATGCTGGAATCCACCTTGGCTAAAGGACGCATGTGCACATCAGGAAGGGCCCTGAGACAGAGCAAATACAGGCATGATGCAAGACAAAGCAAGATGATTGGCCAGAGGGAACCCGGAAAACTGCCCCCATATAAGCAATTTAAGTCACCTCAAAAGTGCGACTGTCTCTCTGAGCCCACCTGTGCGTCTTTCTGCATGTACTTTTCTTCTAATAAATGCTTTACCTGCTTCACTACCTTTTGTCTCTTTGCTGAATTCTTCCTTCAAAGAAGATGAGGACTGAGGTTCTGTTTCAAGCCTACTGGCCCTCGTGCTCTAGTGGGTGGGATTCGGCACGTTTACCACTGAGGCCTGGATTTGATTCCTAGTCAGGGAACTAAGATCCCCCTTCAAGCTGCAGCCCCTTGCAGCCCCTGAGATCACTATGATTGAGGAAAAATAACTTTTATCTACTCTCATATTGCACAAAGTGTGTTCCACTGAACACTGTTTACTAAAAAAGGTGCCCACTCCTCAAAACAAAATGTTCTTGGGTCAAATAAATTTGAGAAGTACTGGACTTCTGAATCCAGTATTTACTGCAAGTTTTCTCAGAGCCCCCAAAATGAGCATTAAAGGTATTGTGAATCTCTACATGACAGATATTATGCTCCATTTTCCAGTCTTACCTGAGCATAAACCTCTTCCTAGGGACAGCTTGTGGAACTAATCTTCCAAGGAACATGGGAAACTCCTTTACTCAGCGAAAGGATGATGTGGTCTCTCGAGTGCTGAGAGCTGCTTAGTATCCTGAAATCCACTTGCTTGCTCCCGAGAGGGAAGTTAGGGCTGGCTGCACGCTCACTCCAGGTGTGCAGGGTCTGGTTGGGGGTGGCATGGGCTGGAAAACATTCACTCCATCAGGTTGGATAGAGAGGTGATTGGAAGCCCAGGGCAGGCCTGCGGGGAGAAGCAGAAAGGGAGGCTTTCTAGAGCTAGTGGGGAACACGGGATACCGGGGATGGGAGAGCAGAGCCCCCCAGGGGGGTACAGTGACACAGTGAGAGGTGGGAAGAGAGGGCAGGGCTGGCCCGCCTTACCCATCCAGTCACAGAACAGGAAGGGGGAATGGAGTTTCCACCTGGCCCACAAAGGATGAGAGGGCCATGGCTGCTGGGAGAGGTCCCGTCCCTGCTTCCCTGCTCTCCCAGCAGAGGCGCAGCTACTCATCCCATAGGTGAGAGCCTGATCTGGAGGCAGACGCTCTGCCACTGTCACTTGGGGTGAGTCTCTTAACCTCCCTAGACTGGGCTTCCTCATCTGTAAAATGGGGTCGCAGTGACCCTCTCCTCACAACCTCCCAGTGAGACAATCCAGGCAAAGGGCTTTACTCAATGCCTGAGACACAGCATGAACGTGGCGCCCCGGGGCGGGGGCACCAGGCTAGGGGGACGGCCCTCCCTGGTGTTCCGCATCCCAGCGGACTTCCCCACCCGGATGCTCTCCACTCCTGCTTCTCTAGCCTCCCTTCAGCCTCTGACTGGGGCGGGTAGGTCAGCTCAGACCTGCACCACGGACTTGACTGTCTTAAATTCTACGTGGGGATGCGAGGGGAGAGGTGGGAAATCCAGTTTCAACCTCAGGTTCGGCTGTGTTCTCCAAAAGGATGGCTGTTTTCCCAGGGTTTTGGGTGCTGCCCGGGTTAGCAAGGCGGGCTCCCGCCCTCGAGGTATGGTGTCTGTTCCCCAGCACCCAAGACAAACCCTCTTCTTATCTTTTCCCGGGGAGGGGGGTTTCTGGTTTACATGTCGAGATTCAGTTCGGTCCCTGTGTGATAAGGACGCACTCCTCTCCTCTCTTGCGGTCAGAAGCAGGGAAGGGCGCGCCCGGGTGTATAGTGTATGCAAACGCGGGTCAGCGTTCTCATTTGGGAAGCGGATTTAGGACCTATAGCCTGAACCAGAGTGAAAAGCAGGCTTCCATAGCTACCCGAGTGAACAGAACTCACCCAGCCAGGACTTCGGGGGCGAGGGGGGCGGCCCAGCCACCGCGCAGGCAGGCTGGACGCTCTGGCGTTCACCCGGGCCGCTGAGCGCCCTGAGCTTACCTTGGATTTTCCTAGGCGCATCAGGTGGTCCCTCCTCTGCCCTTGAAGAGGAGCGAGGTGCCCATGGTTCCCTTTTGAGACTTGGAGGACTGTGAGTCAGCCGTCCGTGTATGCTCTTTCTTCACAAAAGCTAGGGTAGGGGGTAGGGCCTTCTCAGGCTTGGAGGCCACCAGCCCCTTTCCCAGGCCGCACTGCCAGGCCCCCTGCCCCCTCCTCCTGCCCAGGCTTCAGACGTTCCCAGCTGAGTTGCTCCTGCAGGCTGGGCTGCTGGCGGTGGGCTGATGGAGCTCGTTAAGGTGCTCTCTCGGGTTTGCTTTATTCCTTGAGGTCTTTTGCAGCAGATCTGCCAAAACTCAGAGCATAGTTTGTGAACAGGCAACTTCATAGTTTTCTGTAGTTTTCAAAACATCTACTTTGACTTGAGCCGGTAAAGTATTTTCCTAGCTGTCTTTGCTAAGGCAAACATTAAAACTAGTTTGCATTCTTTGAGCCTAATTTGGCGGAGAAGCTAGTAGGAAGCTGGAGGGGGATTCCTGGCTGGGAGAGGGGTTGTCTCATGGGCTTACTTTAGCAGAAACTTAGATTATGTGAAGGCTGGAGGTGACTGCTCTTCTGCCTCATCAGGGAGACCCAGAAGGACTGATGGGGTTCTAGAATCCAACAGATCTCTGATTGATATCACCTTGAGCTACACTCATGCTCCATTTTTGAGCACAGTCTTCTCTTGCACATTGTTTTAGGACTGTTTTGAAGATTAAATGGGCTCCTGTGTGTAAAGCACTTAGCGCAGCCCTTGACACTCAATATCCTAGTAAACACTCAGCAAAGGGTTATTATTTCGAGGTTTGTTCTCACCCAAACCAGTGAGAGAAACTCTTTGTTGCTTCTTTCTGCCTTTTCCACTTGCCCTTCTCCCTGTCCTTGGGTTCAGCTGGTTTTCTCATTAGCCCCATGCCATTCTCATTTATTTTCTGGTGCCTTTGCTTAGAATTAACCTGAAGTTAATTAACCCGAAGTTGAGTTCCTCTTACTCTATGAGGTTTACCTTGACAGCTGACTTGGTGGCCGCTGTCTGTTCTGATGGGCTCAGAGGGGGCTGCTTTTGATGCAGTGGGTAGAGGGTCCCTATCCTCGACTTCTGAAGCTCTTCTGAGGACACCTATGGCTCTGCCCCTCAGAGATTAGAACCCACCACAGGGCGGGGTTTCTGACCATAGATTACTGATGGTACCTGGCTTTCTGTGGTTAACATCTAAGCTGCGAGATGGGTCAGTAAGTTGAAACTGACCTGATGGGGAGTCTTGCTTCTAGGACAACCTGAGCTTGAGAAATTTTATCCAGCTTTATCTTTCATGTCTAGTGAGGGCTGGGTACTGGCTTCTGCCCAAGCACAGAATTAATACAACACAGGTCTCTGGCTTGGAGCCTACATTCATAGGAACCCAAGTACTGTAATAGAAATGTAGAGATCACCCCATAACATCATCTATATCTTGGGCAGAGACCTACAGAGCCTTATCCATACCCTCATTTTCCTTTCTAACAGAACCCTTACATGAGCAGAGGCAGCAATGAGTCCAGGTTAAACTACTCTTCCAGTGAGATATATGGGATGGAGTCTAGAAAAGCTCTTTCAAAAGGCTCAGTTGGTGGTTCCACATTTCCCGCCAATTGAGTTGAGGAATGAGGGCTTCTCTTCATTGAAGAATGAGGATGTGATGGCTGGAGTTCCAGCGGCCATTTGGGAAGCCATGAGGATGAGGGCCATACCCAGAGATTAGGGTGGAGCCTGGGTCCCTGAGGACATTGTAGAACCACCATACTAGCACTGGTATGCCTTTCTTTGTTAATTTCCATATGTGAGGGAGAAAAAAATCCAAGGCCTTCTGTAACTCATCTCGTTGAAGCCACAACTTTGGGGGATTTTGTTATTATCAGCCAAATATAATTCCTCAGTGATGATATGTCACTACCACAACCCAGTGACGTGGCCTCAGAGGATAATATTATTAATAGTTCCAGGTGGTGTTAGGCCAGCTTTTCTCTAATTAAGATGTTATATAGTGACAGGCTGGATGAGTTTCAGTATCACTGCACCTTTCCTCTGATAGCTTTTCTCCACAGAAGTGTTAATTATTAAAGAAGCAATTCAAAAGTAGGATACAAGCAGTAAAAGTGAGAAAAGGAGCACCTAATTATTTGCAAACTGATTATTGCAAAGTGAACACACCATTATCTTTAGATCACAGTTTAGAGACAAAAAGGAGATTTCTGGTCACTGAGGCCAGCCATGATCGCAGGGATGTTGGTGGATATGTAAATATTTTAATCATTCAGCTACAGAATGTGCTTTCTGGCTTGTCTTCACAAAAGAGTCTGTAAAGGCCTGAAATGCATTCCTCATTGCACAACCATTTCGGTCATGGCTGCCAGATCCCCTCCTATTACGGTCATCTCCAACCTGGAGCCCATCTGGATTGAATCCTTTCCTCTAGTGCTCCAGGAAGCTGGGCACACCTGTACTCATTCTCACACCTGAGAGGAAAAGAGAGTTCCTTGGGGTTGGGATGGGACAGCAACTGACTCTGCAGAACCCCGAAGAGAGACCCTGGAAGGGCATCATCCTCCCCGAAGTCATTTTATTACATTAGTACTCAGTGGATGGCAGCTCATCAAGGCATTGGAGCCAAACACATTATATCCCATCACCAGCAGATAAAGGCAAATTTCAGGGGTGTTGCCTTTGGGGAAGCAACTGAACAGTTATAGGAGCTTTCTAAAGGAAGAATTGGATATTTTCCCACTGATCTCAGAATTACACCTCTGACCCAGCAGAAGCTGTGTTTATTTTACAAGATAATGCACTGGTCAGCTCTGGAATCACTGGGGCGTGAATGGAGGGTGAAATAGCCCATTGTGTCATGAAGTCTATCAAAATTTCCCCAACCTTTGGATGGGGCTTTTATAATGAAAGAGCTTGTTATAGCTCATGCAAATGATTATGACAGCACAAAATGCTTTGTGGTGATTTCAAGTTAGAATTAGGCAATAGCAATGGGTACGAATAGCCACTCAGGGGACGTGCCAGCCGCTTCTAGTGAAGCTGCTGACATAAAAAACAGGGAAAAGCACTAAAACAGATACAATTCAAGTCATAATTTGGTTGCTAATAATTTCCTTTTTGTGTCTGCAGCCTTGAAAGATTGTCCTGAATAAGTGCATTCATAAAGACAGCGAGCCAGGTCAAGCCACCACACCGATGAATAACAGCAAACTTCTATCATAAGGGTGAGTAAGGCCGGAGTCAAAAGGCAGGATCTCCTAGAGCGGGGCAGAATGGACAAGCACCAGCTGAGAAGTCTTTCTGTATGGGTGGCAGCTCATGGCTGCACATGGTCTCTGAGGTCCAGCCCCTGGATAGGTCAGAAGAGGGCAGCTGTCTATCAGAATGGAAGCTCCCTACGGAATCCCCCAACATGCTTTGCGTCCTTTATTCTTCAACCCCCTCGCCAGTTGCACACTAATTAAGACTGTTTGCTTCCTCTCCAGCAAGGATTTCCTTGACCTATAGCAAGATCCTCTTTGAATTCAATCCACCCTGCATTTGTAGAGTTAAAAAAAAAAAATCCTATTAGCTGCTCTACCTCTGATTTCACTGACCTGTTTTTGTGCTAATACCTCTCTGGTACTTTGCTGAAAGGGCTCCTTTCCCACACTCCTTTCCCTCAGCTTGGGTAGCACCAAGGTGGGTGAGGTGTTTGTTTACACATCTCTTTGGATCATTAGATAAAAGGGGTGACACACTTCTCTCTCTCGGCAACATGTTTAAACATAAGCCCGAGTTTTACTTTTCAACTTACTTTCTTGTCAACACATACATAAATCTGTCCAGTCATAGGCTCATTCAAAAGGACTCTCCCATACAGTGCTTTTCAAATATCAATTTTCTGGAATTCTGTTTAACTTTAGTAAGCTGTCAGCTTTTAAGCAGACTGGTGTATATAACTGCAAAGAATTTTGTGCTAAAATCTTTTGTGTGAAAACCACTGTAAGTAGATGTTTTATAAGGTTTGAAATTTATAAATTGGATTTTTCTCAACTCGGGAGACTAGGAAGAATAACTTTGATTCTAGGTTATAAAACTAAGTCTCAGACAATGTCATCACTCATTTCTTTCGTGATTTTTGAAGTGTTAATTTTTTTTTATTGGAATAAATTTTACATGTGATGAAATGTAAGATCTTATGTCTACATTTTGATGAGTTTTCCTAAATGTATACATCTGTGTAAGAGCCACCCCAAGCAAGATATAGAGCCTTTCCATCATCTCCTAAAGTGCTCTAGTCAATACCCCTTTAGGTATTGGTACCTCAGTAGGCAACAATGGATCTGATTTCTATCAACATAGATGATTTTTGCCTCTTTTTAAAATAGAATCATTCAGTATGTATACTCTTTTGTGTCTGGTTTCTTTTGAGCATGTTTTTGAGATTCACCCATGTTATTATGAGTATCTGTGGTTCATTCTTTTTTATTGTTGACTAGTATTCCATTATGAGTGTACTCCAATTTATTTACCTATTCTCCTATTGGAGATTTGGGCTGTTTCCAGTTTTTGGCTATTATGAATAATGCTGTCATAAAAAATTTTCAAAAATCTAAGTGAGCAGTAATGGCCAAATTTGCAAATATTTTTTCCTTATAATCTGGTTTGATCATGGAAATAAAACCACCATCCCGTGGATTTAGATACATGTTCCTCCAAAGGTATTACTGAGGCTCCAAAATGAGAGGGTTGCCCAGTGGCAGATTTTAACAGGCCTGTGTTCACAGACAAGGTTCTTTTAAGGGGAGTTCTCAGCCCAACCTAAATCATCATATATATCAGAATGATCAGGACCCACATTTCCAGAAATGAGGTTCATGTAACACTAGTGGTGGTAGACAATGAATTCTGGTGGTACATGGATATTTGTATGTTTAATAGTTAAATGTTCATTTTTATGGTTGCCTCTTTTTTCTAGATAAATTCAGCCCCTCAAACGTTTTATGGTTGCCTTTTATTTATGGCAAGTGATGATAATTTTTCCTTTATCCTTTGTGATAAAGTTCCCTTCGGCAAATTTAAGATCGATGAAAGATTTTCAGGAAAATGGTTCGGTTGAAAACTCAAATTGCTGAATTTTAAAAACACTGGCATTGTAGTTAAGGTAGACTGTGGTGCTAACTAACCTTGCCTTTGCCACTCATTATGTCACCTTTAGCAAGTTACTCTCCAAGTTTGCTTCAGGATCCATAAAATGGGCTATCAGTACAGGTTTCATACATTTGCTGTGAGGGTTAAATGATGTCTGTGATACTAGTAGCACATCGTTAGTGCTAGATAAAGTGAACTAGTGGTATTTCACTGCAAGAATCAGCAATCATGTTGGACAACCAAACACTGGCCAGGGATTGATGACTGGAAGTGTTATGTGAGGTCATCATTTCTTTTCTTTAAAAAGAAATACTTACTTACTTATTTATTTTTGGCTGAGTTTGGTCTTTGTTGTTGTGTGCGGGCTTCCTCTAGTTGCGGAGAGGGGGGCTGCTCTTCGTTGCGGTGCGTGGGCTTCTCATTGCCGTGGCTTCTCTTGTTGCGGATCACGGGCTCTAGGCACGCAGGCTTCAGGCGTTGTGGTGTGAGGGCTCAGTAGTTGTGGTTTGCGGGCTTAGCTGCTCCACGGCATGTGGGATCTTCCCAGACCAGGGATCGAACCCATGTCCCCTGCATGGGCAGGTGGATTCTTAACCACTGCACCACCAGGGAAGTCTGAAGTCATCACTTCTGACACCCATGAACACCCTTGGGCTTTCATAACTTTTTAAAAAGTATGCATGGGCAAAAAGATATATACTCTGGCCAAGAAGAAAAACCTCACTTCTGACATTCAAAATTTAAGATCTCAGTTTTAATACTCCAAATCTTTATCACTCTCTTCCAGGCAAACTTCACACCCCAAACTCCAACCACTAAACTTTCAGGTCACAGGGCAGGAAGGTGGTGAGGGGAAGGAATGGCACGCAGGCCAAGTGGCCTCTCACCTTGACTGCACATTGCCATCAGCCAGGGAGCTTCTCAAGAACACTGATGCCTGGACCCCACCTCCTGGGGTTTCCATGGGTCAGGGTGGGACCCTCCTATCTATGAAAGCTGCCCAGGTGGTTCTGATGTGCGGTCAGTGTGCAACCTGGTCTAGCTGACCAACATCGGCTCTGTTCAGCCTTGACTCTCCAGGATTGGGTGGAAGTATGTCGATCCTGGCTGAGTGGAAGCGCAGCCCTCTTCTCGAGAGCTGAATTCTGCATTCTACTGGGTCACATTTCCGGGCAGCAGCAGAAAGTCAACTTTGTTTTAGTAGAGTTTCATGCCTATGCCTTGGAGCGGGAGTGGGCTCAGCTCTTCGATCCATCATGCAGATTTGTGTCTTTCAGGCTCCGTCTGCAGGTTCTTTTCTCTGGTTATAAGGGAGGAGCCTGAGACGGCATCTGATTTTCTGCCCAGTCGTCACCCACAGGCTTCTTTCTGGCCCCAATACAAGGTCTGGCTGGAGGCCCAAGTGAGTTCTTTGCAATCTAAATTTGGGTCAGCTTTTGAAATGCTCTGTCAGATGGGGAACCTGGGTCCGCTAAGTTACCCCAAAGGCTAATGAGGTCCCTAAAAGCAACAGTCACTGTCAATTAGCTCAGGCCGGCTGCAGATTCCCTTGTATTCCTGACTCCCTGGGGGAGGGCCTTTAACCCAGATGCACAAAAATCAATCAGGTTCAGGGAAGTCAGTGATTCAAAACTCAAACGGATACTAGACATCTCCAAAGTCCTGATGCCAGTTCCTTGGGGGAAGTCTGGCAGCCTCTGCTGTCTAAAGAGGGCTGTTTCCAGGGCATGCGAGGCGGAGGCAGCTGGGCAGTCTGTGGGAACTGGCTCAAGTGTCATTTCAGAGAGCCTGCATGTCAGGAAGGCTCCCCATTGGCAGACTTCGGGAATCTTCCTGCTTATACTTGTACTTCCATTTCACTTTGGAGCCTAATCTTGGGTCGCAGTCCACTCAGCAAGGGAAAGCACTTTTCCCTTGGGACTCTTTCTGTGTACTCACAAATATAAGCACACACGTTTTCGTCTAGGGTTTGTGTCACATACGCAGGATATACTGAGCTGAGTCAACACCTCTGGGTTTGATTTGCCATATGGGTTGTTTCCCATGTAAGATGCAGGGTGGAAACCCCAGACTTGGGAAGGCCTCAGACTTTGGGCCTCCCGGGGCTGATGCCCTTGTTGTCTCCAAGGATGGAGAAAAGCTCAGAAGTGATGCAGTTTGGCATTAAGACCCCTGCCGGCCATGCAGGTTGGGGCCTCCCCACCCTGTCTCTGAGCCAGGAATTATTCTGTCTCATGGAATCACTCAGCAAAATAATTCAGAATTTGTTTTGGTCTATTACGTTGGTGCCAACCAATAAATGCCCGACCACTGTTCTTATGTAGTTATGGAGTTCTTAAAATGATGCCCAAAGGAGTCTGTCAATTTAGTTAGGGCCAGGCTGCCAGATGTAATATCTCTTCGTTGAAAAGTGGTGTTAAATATACAGCAGTCTGGAAAAAAAACATGATAAAACGGTAATGGGCATTAGATTCAAAACAGAACCCAAGAAATAAAAACACTAAGATAGGTAAAGAGGAGGAAAGTTCACAGCTTCATTCTTTGGTATAGTCCATCTCACAAAGTGTATTAACTGTACAGAACTAGGAAAAGTCCAAAACAGTTCGATATATTTAAGCTGTTTCCTACATGATGCAATGAGATTCGCATTTATCAATCTGCTTTTCCGTGTCATACACAGAAAAAAAAAAAAAAAAAAAAAAAAAAAAAAGAACAGGGAGCAAATTTCCAAGGATGAAATTTCCACATTTATTTTTCTTTCACGTGCATAGAAAATGGCAGTGAAGTGTCCTATGAAAGAGGCAAGGGAATGGGCATGGCGCTTCTATACCAGACTGGACTTTGTGCTTCAAAGGTACACTATTCATTTTGAAAACAAAGGATGTTGTAGTTTGTTTTTAACTGCTAACAATTCCTTGGGTTTCCCGTTTGTTTTTTAAGCTGTCAGTTTCTTCAAATCTCTTTTCAAATGACACACTGCGTTACAAATGATGGCACTTAACCAATGTGGCATTTCCATATTTACACCAACAAAAGAAATTTACAAGACACAATAGCATACAATCTTGACATTTAGTAATAGCAATAAAACATGAAGGGCATCCATTTTATTATTTTTTTTTCTGTACAAACTATCAGAACATAACTTATTCACATTAAAAAAATCATCTTTAATTTGATTTGACCTACACATCCCCCATCCCATTTCACCCATTTCACAAACCTCTCATCACATCGCCCACACCTTCACCAGACTATAGAATCTACAGGTAATTAGATCTAATGCCTAAGTAGAGCTTAGAAAGTCCTCCCTCCCAAAGGTTGCCTCACTTCCCTGATAATTCCTCAAAAAAGAAAAAAAAAATTCTCTTCACTCATTCCTTCCATGTCACTTTCACATTTCATCAGCAAATCAGCAAGACGGACTTCTCATCTCAATCCAAACAAGGTTAGAAAGAAAGAGTTCCTCTCCCAAGCATTGATGCTACACCCACGAGTCTGGGGACCCTGGGTACTGTTCTGATCTGTAAGAAGGTCGTTTAGTGGAATAAAAGTCTACATAATTTGTGGTCGATTTCAGTCCATACTGTGTTGAATAATCAGTAGAAGCTGGAAAGTGAACTCGGTCATCAAAATAAGGATCTTCATAGCTATGAGGAGACTGCAAATACAATCTGTATGCATCAAAGTTCTTTCTGTTGGAGTCATCTTGACTATAATACAGCTGTTGATGCTGTTGACAAAATGAAAAAGCAAATAAATCAAGGCAATTTTTGGAAGTACATGTTTAGGGAAAATTAACGTGGGCTTCCTGCTTCATATTTTTAAAGCAATTTTCAGTGTTTGTGAATTTATGGTTGAAAGTTGTTTCTGGTGCATACTGTATGTTCACTAGTGGACCGTAGGGATTTTACACTATGTTTACAGGCAGGCCGGCAGTTTGCTCAAGTCCTTTCCTATGGCCTCTAGAAGTCAGCGCCTTGGGAGAACCCAAGATACCTCCCTCCTTACCAGAGGCCGAGTTCCATGCTCTGCTGTGGAGGAGCCTGTGACCTGGGCGTGCCCAATGAAAGGATAGACTTGATTTTTGCTTTGACACAGGGAAACCATTAGCACATTAGTTAAAGGTTGGATTTTTGGGCTTTGGATTGTTGTGTAACTGCACAACCATCTTTTAAAACATTTACCTCAGAGATGAAGATTGAGTCCATCCCTCAGTTTTAAAAGAAACATGTAAAGATGTTTATAAAAAAAAAAAAAAGAAATATGTAGTTTGGTGAACAGTCACACTTTGGAAACCCTGCTGGCTGTGCTTTTAAAGGAAGAAGGCAGTCTCTGGGCAGGAGAGTAGCAAAATTAGAAGAGATACGTGAGCATATACAATTCTAAAGGAAAAGACCTCCCCAAGCTGGGGCTAATAATAACTCCATCTGTAAGGAAGCAAGGTGAGACACAGGTGGGCATCATCTACCCCTGCCCTCATTTTCTTTTGTGTTGTCTTATCTCTGACCTCACATTAATTTCTTCAAATATGTTTGGAGAAAATCTGTAATGGTTCTAATGTCTGTCTGTCCCCCGATCATGCCCAAATCCCCCTCTTAGTAAGATGTAACATATTTATCACATAGGTATCAACACCATGTTCTGGAACTAAACGCATTCTAACATTATAAGGATTTCAGAGCTAAACTTGCTTTTAAATTAGAGTTACGATTCTGAGGCTATTTCTCCTGGCTAAAGAAGATTATGAGTAACTTGAGAGGTTCTTCTTCCATCTACAGAGAAAAGATGATGTGAAGGGAGGTCTAAGAGCATCCTTTTCTGCAGAGCAGGATACAGGCTTGTTTGGGAAACCCCCAGTTGCTCATGTGTTAATGGAAGGTAAGAGGAGAGATCAGATGGCCCAGGTGGACGTGGCATCAGGAAGGACCAAAATGAACTTCAAGGCCCCTCATGAACGCAGGCAGAGATTGAACGTTACAATCACTAGTCCCTATTGTGATGGAGAGTGGAATTCACCCCTGCAGGGCTGGATCCACTCTGACCTCTGAGCCTAACAGAGATCTGGCTGTGGACTCAGGTGTTTTCAAACCACGGAGGCTTGGATGGGAGGGAGCCATGAAGATGGAGAAAGAGGTGTATGTACAAAAAAGAACAATGAGAAGAGAGAATGAAGTGTGCTTACCAACCTTTCCGCACCCACAGGATGGAAGAGATTTTAGAGATTAACAGGAAAAAAAAAAAATAAGAGTGGGGAAAAGAAACTGTTGGGCAAAGAATAGGAGTTAAAGACTTCTCAGCTGGTTGCCATCAGTGGCATGGTGGCACCAGTTCGGATATGCAAGGACGTAAGGCTATTGTGGAAGTGATTTGCTTAAACCACGGATGAGCTTCCGAGGAGCAGAGATTCCCCCGGGAAAGCTCCTCGGCCCCTGCCGGGTGGGCCCAGCTCAGGTAAGTCAACCGGCGCGGACCCCTTACTGTGTTGATCCCTGCTAATCGGCCTTCTGTAAAAATGATATTGCAAATTCACCTGTAGCCGTCTATTTTGTTCTCTTGCTGGTGAGGAATAGGAACTGATGTAAATTGGTGAAGGTTTGCTGGAGCCTGTAAGAAAATATTTTACGAAATTAAAAACTAGTGCTCATTACTCTGTTCCATTAGGTTGTGTGGACTCCCTGCTCTAGGGCTGGTGGCGTCCCCGACAGGCCCTGCCTTCCCCGGTGCCAGCACAGCCCCGGACCAGTCAGCAGCCTGGGTGCCCTGGATCAAGCCTGCTTGCTGCTTACCCAGGGTTCTTAGGGGCTAATGAATACGGCAAAGAGAGGCTGTGTGTTTCACCAAAAAGCAATGCCAATGCATAGCTCATCCAAAAAGGGTTCCTTCTCAACCTCTGGTTGAGCTCTCCTTCTCAACCTCTGGTTGAGCTCTTCCCACCTGTGAAGATTTCCCTGGCTGGCTCTGAAGAGCAGACTTGCTCCCTGCGCCAAGGAACACGGCTTTTCCAGGGCTCTGAGCTAGAGAACTGGGTCAGATGAGGGGGTAGGGAAACACAGTGGAACAAGCTCCATGCCCTCAGAACAGCGTTGATTCAAAATCCCAGGTCCTGGAAGGAGCAGGCACAGGTGTGTTCTAACAGGCCGGCCACCTGGGGGCACATTCTTGTGTCCACCATATTTAAGTATGTTTCAAAACAAAAAGAACCTGGTAATCAGATAGCTGTCTTCACGAGTCCACAGTAGACTCCCAATGATGTCAGTGGTTACCTTTCAAGTACTGTTAAGGCTAGCAAAGATTTTTATTTTTTTTTAATGAGGAAAATGAAACATATTTGAGGCAAATTAGTTTATTGAAGCAAGCAAAGAAGATACAGAAGGGCGTGCATGCTAAAGAGGCGATCTTTAAAATAAAGCAGGCTGCCGCAAACCTGAAGCAACAATGCACTTCAGTTGGTATGTGCATTTCCTCTGCAAAGAGCTTGGTGTTTGAAATGTAGCATCTGCAATTTTCTGAGCTATTAATTGCCATAGTAACAGTAGTTGATTAGTAAACAGTCCTGTGAAATCACAGTCTTAAAGACAACAGCACAACTGAGACTGCTCCCCCAGCAGTTGTTAAATTGCCACCAGTTTTTATTTCTTTCTTTTTAAGAAACAGTTTTTTTTGTTGTTGTTGAGAAAGGAGGGTTCCCCCCCCCCTTTTTTGTTAGCTCACACTGCTTCATTTGAAACCTGTAGAGTACTAATTTGCAACATAGTTGAGAATGGAGACAATAGGAAACCTTGGTAACCCTTCAGGTTGGCCTTCTTTAAGTAAATTATATGCAGGGCTTTCTGAATAGGACATAAAAATATTAATACTGGGCAACATCATTTTTGTTATTCTTAAAAAATAATCACTCTGAGGAGAATCCCGTTATATATTTTGTTATTCATTCAAACTCTTTTCCACAAAAATGTAAATGGAATTAATCTCCATCCGCAGGTTTGAATTTATGAGTCAGTCCAGGAGATGTGGGCCTGCCAAGTGTCACAGAGCTCAGGGTTCTGGAACACACAGGGGAGTGGGGAGGGGGGCAGGACAAAGGGCCTGCGCTGCAGGGGAGTCGGAAATCCTTTCTCGTTTGGATACAGTGCTCATTTTATGTGCGGTCACCAGACCACTACCCTCACTTGTTTTTACTTAAAACAAGTGGAAAAGGCCCTGAAGCAGGAGACGGAGAGACTGGACCATGGTTTGCTGCTGGGGGACCATCTCATTGCAGGCAGAGGTTACCTCCCAGGCCACCGGCCAAGTGCCTGGGGACACGCGGCTTTTCGAGATACTCTATCACACACCCGACTGGCGTCTTACCAGGGTACAGGCCTCTATGTGTGGCATCCCCTTGGCTACTGTAATACTGCATAGGTGGCTGGGTCCTATCGTATTCAGAGCGAGGGTCTCTGATTCCTAACAGTGCTGGTGAGGAAGAGGTACTGCCGACTGAAGGGAGAGGCAAGAGGAGGAGGGAGAGAGAGAGAAGAAAGAGAAATCAGGCTGTCAGTGTCTCTAGAAAGTCCCCTCTGGAAAAACAAAGGTCAGTAATTAGAAGTGCACGTGGCTGGCACTAAAGTCAGCTCTTAGAGGTGCTATGAGTCGTAGGGCAGCCAGCCCTGGGTCTCTGGAAGGTGACCTGCAGGCCGGCCACTGTGAGGATCAGCACTGTCAACCCCCAAGCTTGCTAGAGAGCCACAGCACGTGGTTGCAGGGATCATGCGGCTTCCCCACTGACACGGTGGGTCTCAACCACCTGCTTGGGTCTTTGAAACTGAGTGATGGTAACTTCCCAGTCATGCAAGAGTTACATGTGCTGCTTTATGATCTCAGTTCACTGACTTGTAACACACCCATCTATTATCCGTTATGTATAGCTCTTCAGTAAGTAGATGTTTTACGGCATGTTTTGATTTCTGATGATTTCAGAAATATCTGTATCTCTAAATGTGTCTGAATAAGAGTGCCCAGCCCATAAAATTTATAATGCTTTTTATGGTGATCAGCTGTCAGGGAAATTTATAAACTCCGTAAGCCCTGCTCGTCAAGCTCATGGTGCTGAGAAGCCCAGGCCTCACAAAGGCCCAGCTTTTTTATCCCAGCTGGAGCCAAACATTTCATAATAACATGTCTACCCATGGGTGTCCTGCTGGGACATTTTTGCACAGAAGGAAAACATCTTCTTTTTCTCATTAAAAAAAACCCATCTTGCTTGCACTGAAGTATCTTGTAATTAAGAGTGGTCACTTATTCACTGGATCCACTTCAAAGCGGCAGGCCCCAGGCCCTGCTACCAGTGGTTTTGTGTGCATTGATGCTTTCAGAGGAAGACTGACATCAAAATATTTTCCCTAGAAAGTCACTTCACTGACACACAGTGAGCATGCATGGGCAGTGTCTATGTGCTTCTCATCCTGCCTACTTTCTACAAGGTAGGAGAACAGAGGCCATCGCCACCCGCCTCCCATAATTACATCAGCAAGATATGAGATGTGCCCGTAAGCAGATACCGTGCTAGGGCTGAGGGATGGATGATCAGTCCTCAGAATAAATGGAGAAACAAGTGTGAATCAGATCCTACCTTCAAATGGAAGCCAGAGAGGGACCTAGGAACTTGGACAGGGCCCGTCAGCACTGTCCAGTGTGTATATTTAAGAGGTCCTCAAAACAAGTTCATTGCTTAGTGACTATGTCCTGATTTGTCTGAAATTATTCTTTTGCCTGTACACATGCCTTTCGTTAAACAGCAAACTCTCTTGCTTCTCCGGGCACCCCTCTTCCTGAGTCTCTAAAGAATCCTGAGCATTTTTATAAAGCAAGACAGCCACAGGCTACACCTGGGAACCCAGCAAGATGTGTCAAAAACCAAGCAGAGGTCTCTTTGACGAAAACAACTCATAATTTAAAAACTAAGACATAAGTATACACCATATGCAGTAGGCAGAGATAATTTTTAAAAATTCCTGGTACAAGCGGAGACATCCAATTATGTGACAAGAACCACCAGTCATATATTAGTCTTTTTGCTCACATTTGTCCACATGAGAAATAAGACTGCCAGCAGGAGCACAGCTGAATGCAACAGGTAATATTTATATGTCAGAATGGGAGATTTAAAGCCAAATAAAAAAGGATATTTATTACTTTTCCTGTTTCATTTAGTTAAGAATTAAATTTACAGGACTGAATCGACTTGGTAGTAATATTCTGTTCTTACATGCAAAAAAAACCCCCCCCAAAAAACAACCCCCCCCCCAACAAAACCCAGTCTGAGCCTCAATACATTCTTTCTACCAAATTAAACACCACCAATATGTAGGTAATATGGTTGTCAAGATTCCCAACTTACAAATCAAAGGGAATTCCTGTAAAGCCACCTGCAGGGCCCGTTCCCATTAGCCATGGATGCTGGGGGTCTGGAAGGCAGCCAGGGGATGAAGCTTTAACTGCTGCGGAGTAAGGCACAGGTGGAGATCACGGCTCTCCCAGGCTATGGGTCTAAAGCTCACGTCTAAGGGATTCTTTCTAAGAGTTTTCACCAAGAAAACGAAAAAAATCACTTTGAAGAGATTTCAGATTTATGGCCTGCAGGCAGGCAAGGGCAGCCATTTTCAGGCACAACCTAGTGGTTCTCAGAGTGTGTTCGTCCACTCTCCTGTATCCGCATCACTGGGCCAGCTTATTAAATGCAGGTTCCCAGGCCCCTTCGCAAAGCTAGTGAAGCAGAATCGTAGGGGGAACAGATGTTATTGAGGACCCCGGGATACTTTTATGCGCCATAGTTGGTGTAAACTTACATAAACTTTTAAAGTGGAAGGAGGAGAGTGGGTCTGCTGTATACAATACCATGTAATTCCCAAAGGAGGCTTTCAGCCTGAAGAGCAAACTCTCCTTTCCTCAGTGTTTGGAGGTGACAGGCTTAATCAGTGTACGTTCGATCTCCGGATGGGAAACAATGTTCTGTCACACAAATGCTCTCACCAGGAAGGGGAGTTTACCCACTGACCTGACTGAATGACAGGTGACATCTGTTGGTTGGTGGTAGACAACGAAGGATGTGATTTGAATCGGTCTCGCTCTAATGTTGACACAGGTGTAATAAAATGGTTCTGATTCCACCCATCCTGTGGAGTTAAAAGAGGAAAAGAAACCTCTCAAAGTGGATAATGACATTTCATTACAATAAATGATTACGAGCGTGTGCTCTCATGAATGCTGAATGCTAATTATGCCAGAGCTATTCTTGTAAGTTACCTTTTTATAGATGCTCCGGAGGTCCCGATATTGCCATAATGTATTCAAGACCTGGGCTGCTGCCTTCACCACTTTCAGAGATGATCTAGGGAGAGAGTGGGGATGTTAATGAATGTGGGCGGCTCCACTTGAAGAGACTCTGGCAGCAAAGCAATGGCCAAGAGGCCATCACTCCAAGGACCAGGGGGCAAGGAGGCTGCTGCTAGAAACCACCACCAAGGAATCAGGTGTACCTGGGAGTCAGTCAAGTTCAGGGCCGGCCAGAGGTGGCAAGGACCAAAGAGAGGCTCACAGGCACTTGGCTCTGTGGTCAGAAGCTGTGGTCGGGATGAGCCCACGACTTCTGACCATGATCACACATCTCAAGTGTCTGAGGACCCTCCCAAGTTAACTTAAGTTACCCCCCCACCCCCATTATTAGGCCTTCATATAAAACATGTTCACTGCCTTCTTGTCATTTGTGCCTCTTTGTAAACAGATGTGTCTGTGTGCTCTAGTGTTTGATTTGGAAAATAAGGTCAGTTATTACCTCCCCTCTCCCTGAGGCCTTCCCGACCAGTGTGTCTGAAATTGTGACAACCCCTCCTCACCCTGGCATGCCCTATCACTGTCCCCGATTTTATTATTTGCCCTTCACTCAGCACCATCCACAGGCGCTGCTCATTCCACTGGTACCTTGTCTGTTCCACCCATGGAATGTAAGCTATCTGCGGGCAGATGTGAACTGCTCACTGCTGTAGCAGTGGCAGGTGGGCAAGAGATAGAAGCTTGGTGAGTGAATCAAAAGGAAAATAAGTGTATATTCAGAAGACAGCCTGATTTGATCCAGGTTTTCTGAATCTCTTGTTTTGAAAAAAAAAAAATTAGACTTTTTTTTTTCAATATACAAAGATTTTGGCACTGGTTCAGCATTTCTCCAGCCTGTTCTTATGCCTTTCACGAATAAAGCCTATCTCACAAAATTTTGGGAGCACTAAATGTGATTTCGGTTACTCTTACAGGAGAGGAGAAGGGAGCTGGAGGGGGAGTTAGTGGAACAGGGCCTTAGCTTTATCTGTAATGTTTCGTTTCCTTTGAAATAAAAATGAGTGTGTTTGTACTTATTACTAATGAGATAAAAAACGATACCTAACAGAAAAGGACTGAAAGGAAATATGAATAATGTTGGTAGCTGTGGTTTCTGCGGGGTGAGAATATGATTTGCTACATTATTCTTCAAAAGTATACACAGGGGCTTCCCTGGTGGCGCAGTGGTTGAGAGTCCGCCTGCCGATGCAGGGGACACGGTTTCGTGCCCCGGTCCGGGAAGATCCCACAGGCCGCGGAGCGGCTGGGCCCGTGAGCCGTGGCCGCTGAGCCTGCGCGTCCGGAGCCTGTGCTCCGCAACGGGAGAGTCCACAACAGTGAGAGGCCCGCGTACCGCAAAGAAGAAAAAAAAAAAAAAAAGTATACATAGTGTGAGTCTAGTACTGACGCTCAGCCAATTAATAAATGTTTACTACTATGGGCCAGTCTTTGTTCTAGACACCGAGGATGCAGCAGTGAATGAAAAGACAAGGCACCCGCTCCGGGGGGGCTGTCAGATGCCAGAGGGGGTCGTAAATAACCCCGGGGAAGCCACTGCCGTGTGCAGGAGGAGAGTGGGGAGACGGGTGGGCCATTTTACGACTGATCGGGAGGCTACCGTCCTGTTGTGTCGAGAATGGGACAAGCAGCCCTACACTTCCAGCTTCCTTGAAGGATTCTCTGATCTGATACTAAGGCAAATTCACAGTCACTGCTATAGCTCCGTGACAAGAAACCTTCAATTTTTGCCACCAATCCTCTAATCCCTACTTCTGCTGCTTCATCACTTGGGTGTCACCCACAAGAGAGGTATGATCCAAGCCCAGGGCACATCCTGAGGCCACACAACAGGCTCTGGCTCTGCTGCATGTGGTGATTTTAGGTGAAATATTTTTTAGGTGAAATAATCCCAGAACTGAGGGTTTAAGAAGATATTCTTGCAGAACAGGCCCTGGAGCCTGGAGCAGAGCCAAAGGTCCAAGGGAGATGGGGCCCCAGGTTTTCTTCCTCATGAAATGTCTGATTCTTCCAGGAGTCAAAACGGCCAAATGTGGCTTTAGGGACAGGAATGACGGTAGGGGTGAGGGATGCTCCAAGAAAATAAAGAGCAGAAAAGGGGCCACATGACCACAGATACCTCTCCCAGCAAAAAACAGGTTTTAACTGCTGGAAACCACTTAGCTTATTGGCACGTGAGAAGTGCACAAATAAATCCTTCCCAATAAGCAGCGTATCCTCGACCAAAGCCCTTGTCACAGGAATGAGGGCCAGGCGCTGGCGTCTCCTTGCAGCAGACTTGCCTGTCTCCTCTGCCCTTGGTTATGTTCACCAGCTTTTCTATGCCCCCCGAGTCAGCCAGGGCCTTGGCATTCTCCATGTTCTTGCTGGTGACCTCGTGCAGGGCGCAGCAGATGGCTGCCACGGTCTCATCCGACAGCACGCTGGGGCTGGTGCCACCTGGGAGCCTGTTGACCAGGTCTCGCATGGCGTATTTACCTGCCCGAGGCAAAAGAGAGCTCATTCCACTTTTGGAAGGGACCTGGTTTTTGTTATTGTTGTCATTCAAAGATTGTGACTGTGCAGTCTCTTGAAAACAAAACCTCAAAAGAGACAATAACCGGAAAGAAAAAATCCACGGTAAAGAAGAAATAACAAACATTTTAACTGTACGGGGCAGGTTAACATCTATGGCCATGCCGCTCGAGGAAATGATTGGTTTATAAAACCTTACTGCAAATTGCTGAAAGAAAATGTAAATCAGGGTATAAAACTGGGTATAACAAACAAGTTGCTTTAGTTCCACTATTTTCATTAACAGCAAGAATAAAGGAATTATGATAGTAAATTTTACTCTCCATTCAGTTCCTATGCATCATATAGGAAATACAACTTCCTCTTAAAGCTTTTAAAAACTTTTCTTTGAATAAATTTTAAGCTGGACCAAGTAAGGCTGCCAAACAATTCATTAAATCTTTCTACATCTCAACCTGTGAACTGGGTACATTTACACTTTTTTTTTTTCAAAATGTTTGAATTTTATCTTATTTTTTTATACAGCAGGTTCTTATTAGTAATCTATTTTATACATATTGGTATATATATATATATATATATATATATATATATATGTCAATCCCAATCTCCCAATTCATCCCACATTTTTATCAAGTTGAGGGTTTATATCAGTTGGTCTGACATCAGTAACAACATGCTCGTTTCTTTTAAAGAAGACAGAAGTATAATTCTGGTATGAAGATTAAGGGTATGTTACGTCCCAGAAGTAGTGCAATAATAAAGTTCCCAACAGGACCAGGCTGGGGTGTCCCTTCACTACTGAGGCATTTCCGTACAGATCCTCAATTCCCCTTACTCTTCTCCAAAAAGAGATTATCTCAAGCTTTTTCCATTTCAATTACTGACTGACAAACTGGAATAACTGTACTGCAGACAAAAGAAATTAACTAAAGCTCAAGTAAATATTTTCTTAGCTTTTCTCCCTATGCTAATAACTGAGTGGATGCTAAATGGGGTTTTTATTGAAGACCTATTTACATACAATGGCAAGCAGAAGAAGACTGGGCCTGAGTACACGCCGCATAATTTACAGCACGTCAAAGTGAAGACGCGGGCATAACTCACAGAGAACATTGTTGGGAAGAGTGGAAAAGCAGTGATGACACGGTAAGCCAGAAGATAAATGTGGTTTTTAAGAACAGATGATAAGCTAGCGCTGGTGATTCTGAATACTCACGAATGACCAAAAGGTCCACGACATGTAATTCGTCACTTTGCTACGGCACAATTTTAAACTGCACTCTGGAGGCTTGGGAGAAGGCCAGTCACTCGGTCTGTGAGTGACCCTAGTGGTCCCTTCAGAGCCTGCAGCCCAGACAGCTGGCTTGGTCAGACTCAGTTGAGTATGCAGCAACTTTTGTGAACTGACAAAACTTTGTTTCCTCGTAAGAAACGGCTCCGGAGAGAAAGTCCATGGCTAGCGCTGGTGACGGATGTGAGGAGAGAGTGAAGAGGTCAGAGAAGGGCATGCTTCTTAGGAACAGAAGTGCTGGGTAAATCAGAGTCAAATACTGATTATGGGAGGGGATCAGACCACACAGGAAGGAAGGGATCTTCATGGGGAAACAAGAAAAAGTGACTCCTGAAACAGCTCAAGAGTACTCCAGCTGGGTAAAATAGCGCTCAGCAGCGGAGACAGAAAACACGCGTGAAAGTTTAAAAGGGGGTGAGGACATTCACAGAAAACACAGGGATGCACCGAGAGAAGGTGATGCCCCTGAATATACATTCTTCCCCAAGGTCTTAGCACTCATGGAGCTGGCTGTGCACCCTCTGCTCTCCCATCTCTCTCCTCCCATTTGTGGAATGACAGGACACAAGGTGTGTGTGGCCAACACTGTTTTTTAGCATTAAGAACTCCCAAACTATACGGGCTTCTTATAAGAAATTCAAATAATATAGATGTAACAATTAACTTAAAAAATATCTTTTTAGGGACCTAAAGGATTTCTCTCAAGGAAATGTGGGATCTTGGAGCTATAACACATCTATTGGAATCAGGCATGAGCTGGCTATGAACAGGGCATGGAAGAGCCTCCTTTCCTCTCCGAGGGGTACAATTTGGCCCAAAGAGACAGTGTTTTAAGAGCAGGTTAATCCAGGCAATAATTTAAAATAGCACGTCTACCAGGCACTGTGTGAGGGGCCGTGGTGACTCCTCGCAGACACTCTCTGAGGTAAACATTGTTGTCCTTGTTCCTTTTCTCTCTCCACCTTTGTCTTGCTCTATCATGGCAGGTGTATTTTAATATGAGTTCAATATATATTCACTAATCCACATAAGATCTTGTTAAATTTTCCCTCCTTCTCCCCGACCTGTCATCGGCTGTAGGACTGGCGTGGAGCTGGGGGGTTTACAAGGGGCATTTTCACAGCAAGCCCACGGTGACGAGTGCAGGCATGGGCAGCTCCCTTTCAGAGATGGGAACCAAGGGAGAGTTTTCAATTCAGATGAAGGAATGAAGCCCACATGGGCTCCATACAGGACACTCCAGGTTATACAGCCAGTGAGCAGCACATCCAGGGTTTAACCTGAGGTCCACTGGAGGGTCTCTGATCTTTTCTTTTCCCCACACTCTGCTTGGGATGTGGCCATGCTCCGGAGGCAAGCAAGCTAAGCTGCCTTGGGTGCACAACTTTGAAGAGGCACTCATTCTCAAGTTCACGCAAGCGCCGACCCGACGTCTGGATGGACCGACCCAAGGGTGAATGCCTCCTAAAATTTTGCACCCTGTGTGCCTCACTTGCCTTATCCTCATCCTGACCCTGCCCTGGGGTCAGGCCTTGGAACGGTGCCTCTGTTTTAAGGCGAGCACTTACACAGATGTGAGAGGGAAAAGCTATAAAACATTCACGTGATTTCTTTTTTTTAATTTAGAACACGGTAGTGTTGGAGAATTAGCAGATACGTCTCAAAAATCAGAAAAGGGAGAATTAAACCTTTTTGGTTGTTCAAGAAATGACTCTCTGGGGAAACAGATACACCAAATCTACCAAGCAGTTTTATAATGTATGACTGAAATTGCTAGCTCTTCTGAAAATTTACCTTCCTGATCCAGTGTTTAATGAATGAGCCTGCCTCTTGCTGAAAAGGAATGGTCAGAAAGGACAGACACACGGGCATCAAACATGCCAAGACACCGGGGACTAGGACTGAGTTGCTAATCATTTTAAATGTCATATTTTTATAAATCAAAAGAAGAGTTTTATAAACGCTGTTGTTTCTCTCTTTATAGCTCACCTGGTCACCAGAACATACCTATGAGCTCCTTGTTGCGGACATCTAGGGCCATATTCCTCAAGGCAGTCGCCACAGAAGAAACAACTCTATCATTATCCATTCTCAGAAGTTCTACAAGGATGGGGAGCCCTTTTTCTTTGCGGACAGCTGCTCGGATGTACGCTGCAAACTAGGAAATAAAACAAGGTAATAAGTAATATAAAACAGAGTTCAACTCTCAGATGTTACTGTTGCCTAAAAAAAGATGTTTCCAAAAGATAAACTAATAGATTAAATGTTTTCTTTCCAACGGGAGATTAAATTTGTGATGCCAGTCAGGAGAAAACCAGTTTGGGAGAAAGATAAGCTAGGATGACTGATTTAAAAAGAAATCCCAAAGCCTGAAAAGCTCAAGCCACCATCTGGCAGATATTTTTGGGTAGAAAAGAGAAGGCAGTGATTATTTTCTACTTCAGCTACATAAACATGATTAAGGACGGATGGCGTGTCTTCTCTGCAGTTGGCCCCAGGCCAGGTCCAGAGGCTATAAATAGGATGGCAGAGAGGGTAACTGGTCAGTGCACATTAAAGAAGAACCTGTTTCCATCAAGTCATTTCTTCCCCCGTATTCTCTGCAACAATATTTACAGTTTAGGAACCTTTCAAGGAAATTGCTTGGAAAAAAAATCCCTTGCCTCAGAAGAAGAGGGATTCTGCAGGAACACTGAGCATTGTAATTCATACACACTGGTGAAAAAGTAAGTATATTTGTGTGCAAAATGCTTTACCATTCAAGATTAGTTAGCTGCTGCTGCTATTTTTTTTTTTTTTTTTTTTTTTTTGCTGTACGCGGGCCTCTCACTATTGTGGCCTCTCCCGTTGTGGAGCACAGGCTCCGGACGCGCAGGCTCAGCGGCCATGGCTCACGGGCCCAGCCGCTCCGCGGCATGTGGGATCTTCCCGGACCGGGGCATGAACCCGTGTCCCCTGCGTCGGCAGGCGGACTCTCAACCACTGCGCCACCAGGGGAGCCCTGCTATTTTTTTTTAATCCACAGTCAAGAACTTCTTTTGTGATTAAGAGGCAAGTCTGTAAGGTGAGTCAGTTTGGGCACCGTATGAATTGGGAACAAACACTAAGTCATCGAGGAAACAAATAAACAAAAAAAGTAACATTTGAAAATGGGTCTTTAATCTTGTTTTGAGTTTTCACTGACACTGTCTTTCAAAATTTAGGATAATTGAAAAACGTTGCTCATAAAACATCTAATACTTTCCTGCTGTGGTCAAGACAGGAGGACACAGATCTGCCAGCCCTTTGTATTATTTTGAACATGAAAATATGTGACTGACTACTCAGTTTCCTTAATACCAACAGAACAGATTATTCTAATAACACAAATAAAAGGAAAAGATGCATTTCAAAGATCCTATTAGCTTTCTTCGGATGAAGTCAATACTCCTCTATTTTCCAAATCAAGTGATCTCTGCAAGAGAAATAGAATACATGACTTGCTATCAGGTAAAGGACTTGGGCAGCTTTGGCGACTTCTCTCTCTGAAACCTGCAAGGACAGAACCAACACCTATCTCGCTTGGAGACCAACTGGCTCAGCCCAGCCCTGGGCGCCTCCCTTCCAGAGCACTACAGCCATCACCACTCCCAGATAGCTTCTGACTTATCACATCTGTGGCCATGTTTATCTTGCTTTCTTAATGAGGGCCAATATTTTGATTTACTATTTTAGACACTTTTGAAATCACTTCCATATAATGTTTATATTTTAAACGACCTTGCCATTTAACGTTTATTCACTAAAGATCCCAGAAAATAAAATTCTACAGCTCAAATCGTATCTATTTTAATTATTGTCTTTTTTCTTATTATCATCAAATGAGTCTCAGGTCATAAGAAGCTGGAGGTGAACACTGAGTCACCAACATAAATATTTTTGATACTTATGTGCTAGGCCCTCTCCTGGGTCCTCCACATTTATCTCATTTAATCCTTAAAACCGCCAAATGAGGTAGGTATTATTTCCATTTTACAGATGATGAAACTGAGGACAGAGAGATCTAAGGCCCCCAGCTAGTAAGGGGGGTGGGGGAGGATTCAAGGCCAAGGGGTCTGGCTCCAGAGCCAGCACTTAGATGCTAAGCTATTAGCACTTTTAATTTTTTTTTTTTTTATTGCGGTACGCGGGCCTCTCACTGTTGCGGCCTCTCCCGTTGCGGAGCACAGGCTCCGGACGCGCAGGCTCAGCAGTCATGGCTCACGGGCCCAGCCGCTCTATGGCATGTGGGATCTTCCTTGACCGGGGCACGAACCCATGACCCCTACATCGGCAGGTGAACTCTCAACCACTGTGCCACCAGGGAAGCCCAGCACTTTTAATTTTTTAAAAATTTATTTATTTATTCACTTATAGTTCACTTATATTCACCTATAGTTGATTTCCAGTGCTGTGCCAATCTCTGCTGTACAGCAAAGTGACTCAGTCACACACATATCAAGAACAATAACAAAATAGCCACAGTGGCTTAGCGCTAGGCTGTAATTATCTGTATATATTCATTAGAGCATCTGGCCGCATGAAACAAACCTTACCTAGGCCTAGCAATGCTTTTCACTCTCACGGAAAAAACGATGGCCAATTTTCATTTGGGGAGGGGGTGATGGAGGAAGCAGTCAAAAACAAGCATTATCGTAATTCTACTAGAATATACTTGTTAGGAAATTTCTAGAGGTTGAAATGTTTCAAACAAGGATTGTCTGGGAAGTTGTTAGATGACATTTAAAAAGTTTTGAGAACTTGATAGTGGTAACAGTAGAAATCACCTTCAGTTTTCCTAAAGAAGTCACACACGTATTAGTGGAGGTGGAAACTTTGCCACGTGTATGTTCCATGAGTGTCTGAGACAGGAATGGCGGCCCAGCCTCAGCTCTAATTCAGGCCCTCGGCATCTCTCACCAGACTCCCCTACAGAATCCCAGCCTCAACCTTCCTCTACTTCAAATTCGCCTTCTGCGCTGCTGTAGACGGGATCCAACAGTGTCCACATCAGCCTGTGTCGTTGGTCTGCTTAAACCCTTTCAGCGGCCCCTCTGGTCCAAAGGTTGGGTCCCAGCTCCTGAAGTTGGCCGTCAGGCCTGGTCACGAGGCCCAGCTCCACGGGGGCACTCCTCGTCCCACCCTCCACGTCCCGGCAACCGGCTTGTAGCCTCCACCCACGGCATCCTCACTGTGACGACTTTCCCCTGTTGTCCCTTTATCTGGTTGGTTCCCTGTACACCCCGACCTCGACTCTGCTGGCTTAATTCTACTCATTCTTAAAGGTTCCATTTGGGCAGCACCACCCTTCCAGGAACCCTTCCCTATGTTCTGGCTCCCCTCTTTCCTTGCCTCTCCCTCACCTGCCAGGCTGGGTTAGATGTCCTCTTCCAAGACCCCGCCGCACACATATCCCATGGGGTCTACACTGTACTGGCTCCATCTGTCTGTTTTTCTCGCCAGCCTTCAGCTTCTCATGGGGAAGGGCTACGTCATATTCATCCTTGGATCCCCAGAGCCGACTGCTGTCTCCCTGCTTTTCTCCTCCCCCGCTTTACCAAACTCTAAACAACTGTGTCCCTTTCCATGATCATTGCTGATCTGACTGCAAGAAGTGTGCACAAGTAGAAGGCATCCTACCTTCCAGTTTCCGGCAGAGAGGTTCTGGAGAGATCCAGCAGAGCCTTCCAAGGTGGCTGGGTTGGAACTTTCTGCTAGAAGATTCAGATATGGTTTTACCACTGACGGATGCCACAGCATCTCAACCCCTTTGGGGGACTTCGACAGTCCTGGGATAGGACCAACTCCATCCCACTGAAAGACAAAGAGCACGCATTAGTGGAAGCAAATATGTGAACACAGTATCCAACACCTGAAAACGTTCCTTTCTGCTAGACTCAGCTAGAGCTAAGCAGAAAAACTGCATCATGAGAAAAAAATTTTTTCTTGCCAAATATGTGATTTCTCACTCCCAGAGGAAACGAAACTTTAGAGTTTCATGTCAAGTAAAATGCTAACTTGATCCTCTTGTGGTGTTCTCTTTTTCTTCTTCTTCTTCTTCCCCCAGCAGCTTGGCTCCAAGTCTTTGCTGGGAGACTCTTTTCCGAGTAGGTCATCCAATTCGTTCAGCCCCAGCGGCCGGGCCTGGGGCACCTCCAGCTCCAGCCGATATGACAGGTTCCTCAGTGTGCACACGCAGTTCTCCACGGTCTGAAACCCAACACAGTGTAGGATTAAAACCACCGTGGCACATTAGTGCAAAGTGCTTCTGTACTGAGCACCAGTGATAGTAAAGAAATGTAGAACGTGAAAGAACTGCTTTTCCCTTTATGGGAACTGCAACAGTCTAAGGTCAGAACCGTGATTCCAGACTGTTGACGGGACACCCAATGACAGAGTGCAGAGCCATCCGCAGTGCAGCTGACGATCTGACTGCCTGCTGAGGGAACTGTGCAAGGCTCTGGAGAAGAAAATGCCCAGGGTTGTGCTTCAGGGCTGCCGCAGTGGCAGAGATGCGCCCAAGTTACCAGAGTCCCCCCCTTCTCACCACTGGGAATCCTCATCGTGACAGCGGGTGCGACCAGCCTCCACCCCGGACACAGCCCCTCCCCGCAAGTGCCATCTTTGTCGTCTCCTTCCATTTCCCCCTCCCCCCTCCCTCTGTGGAAAGTTCCACGATCTGATCTCTTTCTCTGCTGACGTTTTGCCTTCTGTACATGGTCTTTTGTTCCTCAAAGTCTGTATCACGCCTCTAATTGGGAGGCCAACTCACTTCAACCAAGTGTGTCTAGAACCAAGTTCAGTTTTGCCTAGCGAGCTCCCCTTCTAACTTGCTTATTCCTCTCAATTTCATCTGCAGATCTTTTGGTTCAGCTGGAGCTCAAATAAAAACTTGGCTGTCACTTTGAATTTCTCCTCTAGCTCCCCCGCAATCCTACCACTCAGTCTTCTTTTTCCTCTTAGACCCCTGTTTACGACCCCAGGCCTGTTTGTGGCCCCTCTTCGTCCAGCCCATCCTGAACAACAAGCGCCCTGCCTGCCTTGGGACTCCTGACACTTTTAGTCCCTCCTTCCTGTTTCTCCCCACCTTCCCTGGCCCCTGATGCTGGGGCAGACCCTGGATGGCATCACAGCTGAAAAATGATGAGCAGAATTCCTTGTGAGAGGGCCGGGATGGAGGAAATAGGAGGGGAGGATAAGAGGGACATGCTGGTAACAGACGGAGTGGGTGAAAGACTGCAACCGCATGTAGAAAGGGGCATCCAGAGTTGGCACCGAGGCAAGAAGGGAAGAGAGGTTGGGGAGATTCCAGTACCTGGACCAGGAACTTTTATTCAGTAGATACCTAGATCCAGATGGATTTGACTGTAGCAACAGGGGATACGGAACTGGAGGAAAGAGCAGTGGGGCCATCACCTTGACGATGAGCCCAGGAGAAACCACAGAGAAGGTCTGGACCCTGGTCGATCCTTCGCCACATGGAGTCACTCAGTTTTCATGGTTCTAAGGCTATTTTCTTAAGTTCTCATGTCCCTGTTAACTTGTAATTTTTAGAGACAGTCTCCCTTTATTTATTTATTTACTTTGAGACAGTCTCCCTTTAATCTGGAGCGTAGCCTAACAAGGAGCAGATGGTCAAGAATTCCAGAAAGAGTCAATGGCACGTGGACAGCGGCGGTCGGCAGCTGCTGTCCTCTGCCACTGCGGCGTTCACTGACCTTGCTGTCGTAGTCAGATGTGTTCACACACGTATGGATCACGTACAGCAGAGAGTCCACCAGCCCCTCACAGGATCGCATCTGCCTTCGCGCTTCCTCCCCCGCGGAGCTGAGATTCCTAAACAGGCAGAGGCACGGGGGAGCTCGTTAGCCGTGGAGCCTTACCTTAATGATCTGAGAACGGGTGACACAGCAGCAAGTAGATCTGGTCTGAAGAGGCATTTGGAGGCTGCATTTTAATCTCGAGGGAGCTCACAGTAATAGCCAGCCCCCCATTAGCCACACAAACAGAAGGGAGCAGTGGCACTTGAACTTTGTATCTCTCTTGTGACGGGCCACCTTCTAACCTCCTAAAATAATTATTTTGGGGCTCATCTTCAGTTTCCTCATACGTAAGGGGGAATAATAGTAACTACCTCGTAAGGTTGCTGTAAGGAAGAGATGAGCTGCTACATAGGAAGCAATTAGGAAGTGCCCACCATGTAAAAGGATGTTTGCTAGCCATGCACGGTTGCTGTTTTCAGACATCCTTTACCTCCCTTGTTAGGTCATAAGGTCTTTGCAGTCCCGGCACCTATTAAAATGTTTTGCATGTAGTAGGTGGTCATAAATGCTTCTTGAATGAACAGAGGAAACATATTTCTTGTATAAACATTTCAAGTTAAATAGGAACACTTGCTCATGCCACAATTTTTCTCATCTTTTTAATTATTAAAAAACCTGAAAATTGTTTTAGGTCTCATCCATATGGAAATTTGTGCTATCAATTCAACTTCGTGAATTGATACCAAATTATAAGGCTCTATTTTCTGTGCCATTAACAAGGGTTCTAGGCTAACTCTGAGATTTTGTAAAACTTAGACTAGGTAAGGGGGATCGGGAATGACTTTTCTTTTCGCCTTTGTTTTTCTGAGGCCAGAGATACTATCACACATGATCCCTCTACTGTTCTTTTTGTTTGTTTGTTACTAAAAAATATTTAATAGCCAAAGTAACAAAGGCACTGATTCATCATATGAAGGTGTCAACGAAGTAGAAGAGATGTTAGACTTGAACAATCAGTTTGAAGTACAAAGTCTGAATCAGCTGAATATCAACCATGGGAATAAACAAAATAATAAGCTGCATATCTGTCCCATACAAAGAGAAAACACTTATTATCTTCAATTCCATATTAAATATTATCAAACCTATATCAATACTGACTGGCTACTAGAACATAAAAGAATCTTCAATCAATATTACACAAAATATATTCCCTAACTAAAATTAAATAAAATTAGAAATCACATAAATTCATCTGCCCCACTTATTTGAGATATTAGAATACATACTTTTCTTTAATTCATGATTCTATTAGCTATATATTGCTGTATAACAAATTACCCCAATATTTAACAGCTCAAAAAATAAATACTTGTTGTATTATGGTTTCTCTGGGTCCAGCATTCAGGTGCTTCTTAGCTAGGTGCCTCTGGGTTGGAGTCTCCCATAAGGCTACAATCAAGCTATTATCTGAGGTTATAGTTATCTGAAGGCTCAACTTAGGAAGGATCTACTTCCAAGTTCACACAAGTGGTCATTCCCAGTCCTCAGGGAATCCACTTTCAAGTCCATTCACGTGACTATGGCAATCCGCAGCTTCTCACTGTTTGCCAGACGTCAGTTACTGCCATGGGGGTTTCTACCTGGGGAAGCTCACACCATGGCAGCTAGCTTTCGCTCAGAATGAGGCAACAAGAGAAAGAGTGAGCAACACATAGGCCAGTCTCTTTGTAACATAATCTCAGAAGTGGCATCTAGAACTTCAGAACTACTATTTATTTGAAGGATTTCACTCAACGAAAGGGGAATACACATGGGCATAACACTAGCAGGCAAGAGTTTTTGTGTCCATCTTAGAGGCTTCCTGCTACAATGGTTTAAGAGAAAATAAAAGTAGAAAATACAAATTATTTATGACTGAATGACAACAGAGCGTTCCATAGCTGAAGTCCCTCTACTGTTCTTATCCAGGGTTACCTCTCAGTAGCTCTCAACAGGTGACCTCTTCTGTTCCTCTAACAGGGATCCGGTACCCCTCTGCTTTTCCTCTCATCTTGCTGTCTTCCCTTCTCAGCCTCTTCTGCCTGTGGGTCCCCTCTGGAGTGCCCAGGGCTACTTTGGTCGCTTCCTATCTTTATCTTGGTGCTCTCCTGGGTGGCCTCCTTCTGCTCCTTGGATTTAAAACAACCTATAGACCCATGACTCCCCAGTTTTTATCTTTAGCCCAACCCCTCTCTAGAACTCCAGACTCATTTATCCAGACATTACATTTATCCACATGGATAGCTAATCAGACATCTCAAAGTGGACCAGACAAAACCCTCAGCTGCTCGTCTCTCCACCCTTCCTCCACCCCTCTGCTCGACCTCATCAACAGCACTTCCGTGCTCCCAGCTGATCTAGCCAGAGATCTAGGCGCTGTCCTTACTTCCTCCCTTTTCCTCGCCACTCATATTCAGTCCATGAGCAAACCTTGTCAGCCTCTCCCTCCACAACGTACTCCGCTCTGCCGACCTCTCTCTGGTGCCTGGCCTTTGTCACCCTCATCTGCCTTCCTGCCCCCACTGTCGCCCCCATCACAGCCAGAAACCGTCCCTACTCTTGTGAGTAGACCCTCTGATGGTTCCCCATGACACTTGGCATGTGGTGCACTCCTTGCTCTGATCTAAAAAATCCCAACGTAACTGGTTTCACGTTGCACCTTGCCCATTAAGCTCCAGCCTCAAGCCCCTTCCTGCCCCAGAGCCTGTACACTCCCCGTTCCCTTTGTCTCGAGTGCGTCCTCCTCCCCTCCCCCACCCCCGCCCTCACAGGAGCAGCTCCTGTGGCATTTCCGACTGGGCTTAAACTTCACCTCCTATGAGGGACCGCCTGACCATCAAAGTGACCACCTAGTAACTCTTACATCACCCTATTTTTTAAATGGCATCTGTTGTTATTTTCTTGTTCATTTATTTACCTGTCTTCATCAATAGAGCTTGGTTCTATCCGAGCCACGACCTACTCTGTTTTGTCCATCACTGAATTTACACAGAAGGCATTCACCAACTAACTGTTAATAGCCTTGAACCACTGGGGGAGCCTGAGCATGCGACCTGTCCCTGGGCCTCCCCTGAAGCCTGGCAGGCTAGCTGAGGGCTCACGGCCTCCCCTGAGCCAGGTACAGGGAGATGAGATGCTGCCCCACAGATCAGCAGTAGAGGCCATGTGACCCGTTCGGTGATGCAGGAATCTGAGTCAGGGAACTGGCCTGCCTTCTAGGAGCCTGATTCTTGTTGCCCCCTCCCCTGCCCCAGTTACCCATCACAATAGCGGAAGGCTTCAGAGCAGAAGCCCAGGCCCCTCCCTCCCTCACCCCCGCCCCACTCCCACCCCCACCCCCCGCCCCGCTCTCGAGCTCTGGTGTAGAGATGCTCAGACATCTTAGCCTAAACGGTAAATAGCGCTCACTGTGTGTGAGACACTACACGAAGCATTTTATACAAGCTGAGTCTTCACAACTCTGAGATGTTATTATTACCCCTATTGTAAAGATGAGGAAACTGAGGCTCAGAATGGGACAGGAAGTCAGTCTGTCTAAAGCCAGAGCCCACTCTTGTCGTCACCAGGCCACTCTGCCCCAAGGTTACTGTTTCAGGTTCCCAGCAAGCCTGGGAAGCTGGGTGGAAACTGAGCTGATGAGAGTTAATGGCAAACAATGAGCAGCACCGTGTACAGTTAAAGGAGGCTTTATGGATTTTAAATGCTAAAGATAATGACTGAAAAGAGTATTTGGGCTCATTTTCATTTATTTATAAAACTCTAAACCCAATGATTGCTTAAACCGCACCTTTTTGCACCCTTTTAAAAGCAAAAAAGTTTTAACCATTACATTTAAAAAGACTGAAGTCTAATTAACAGACATTATATTAGCTTCCGGTGTACAAAACAATAATTTGACATTTGTATACATTGTGAAATGATCACCACAATAAGTCTAGTTACCGTCTGTCACCACACAAAGTTACCAAGTGTTTTTTTCTTGTGATGAGAACTTTCTTAGCCTCTTTCAACTTTACAGCACAATATTAGTGACTACAGTCACCTTGCTGCACATTACATCCCCGTGACTGAGTTACTTTATAACATGAAGTTTGCACTTCCACATTTTGAATTTTAAACAAACACCAGGCTGCCAACACATTAGCAATCAGAATGTGACAACCAGGAAAATGCTGCTCGAGTGGAAAACACTGGAATTTTGACAGTAATTTCAGACTGAAAGGGCTTTTTTGACTGATCTATAGAAGAGTCGTTTATAAGATAATGTCTCTCGGGCCACTGCTCTGTGCTCACGATGTTTTCCTCATAGGATAACAAAGCCCAGTGGTCTAAATTAAAAAAAAAACTTGGAAACTTAGAGAGATATTAATAGAAATGAAATATTAAATCATCCTGAAGTCAACTTAGCTATGACACATATTATTTCATCACAGACTTAATCGTAAAGAAGAAACAAAAAGTTACCTCAGGCAACCTGTCGTATTACGCAGAACAAGTGAAGTCTGAAATTTAATTTTATGATCGTCATCAAAAGAAGAGTTATTCCATCCAGAATGTGGAACGATCACAGTGTTTGTCAGGGTTGAGAGAGCATCGCGGATGATTGCCATCTTTACGGCATCACATGAGGATAAATTCCAAAGAACTCCTAAAGAAGGAGATTTTAAATATCAGATTAGAAGTCCTGCAGTTTTAGTAATGAAATAAACATATTAGCTTTAATTGATTGGAATTCGGGTCTGTTCCAAACCTAATCTATGGCCTGAATTTACAACCAGGCTGGGGATGGACCTCTAATAAATGTTGACTGAACGTATGTAAGCTTCTGGCAGTATATTACCAAGTCGTCCTTATCTTAAGTTTTGGAGCCTATGTATCTATCAGGCAAGACGACTATGGTTTTGCAAAGCAAATTAGAGTTACCCTGTGAGGGGGAGGGGCACAATCCAATCAAGGGTCATAAATATGATGCATCTGTGATGGCTGTAAAAATGTGGTTCATTGTATCATCCCTTACATTCAGTGTTGTGTGTGACAAACCATTTTTAAAATTTAGTACTTGAAAAGAACTTCTCTTTCTCAAAAGAAGGACACTTTCTCTTCATCACACTTCCTTTTCTTACTTTTGCTACCGGGAAGCTCATGCTTAAATATTATACTTGAAGTAACTTGCACAAAGGGTGGTTAACATTTGTCTTATCTCCCATATTTAGATAAGGTTTAAACATTTCTATTTCCACGTTAAGAGTTTTATCAGCATGTGCAAGTTACTACCATTCCTTTTTGGATACAGGCAAGACTAACAATAAATTAAAAGCTCCCAATATTGTAATTCGTATCAATATTGCTAGGACAACCAGACCTTAAATGTAGCTTATTAGAGTGTTATTTGAATTATAAGCATATTAGAGGGTCCTCGCTTCTGTGTCAACCATAAGAGGGTTAAATTATTGTTATAAAGCACATATTTCCTAATAGTTACTCTTTTAGAAATTAGAGCAAATTCAGGATTATACCTACTCTAATGTCATTTTCACATTGATGCATTTTCCTAAGTAAGAGGGGATGGGGTGGAGGAGGAGAGACGGTACAGCTGGATCTTCAGAGCCCTACACTCCTGATGTATCCCTGGCAAGTTGCATCAGTCAGTATAGTGATTTTAGAACTATCAACACACAAAAACGCTCGAGGCCTGTGGAGGGGAAGGAGTTGGCAAAACCTGCCCGTGTCCATGGAAGCATGTGAGGCTTGTGAACATGACTGATCTAGAGTGCTGGGCCAGAGACAAGACTGAAAACTGCTGCTCTGGCTCTGGTGACCAAGGAGCCAGCCTGTAAACTGCCTGAGCAGCAGCCTTCTCGGGGCCTAAAATCGCAGGGCCCCTTACGAAGGAGGGAGGCGGGAGAGAGCTGACAGGAGCTTTCTTTCTTTATGGAGGGAGGAGGGGTTCAAGCAAAGGGCTAGAACTGAAGACAGTAAAACAATACTCCGTGAACCGAGAGGACCGTCCATTCCCCGCACACCTGCCCTGACCCACTCACACCGTGGAGGGATGGTCGATGACAGAGGCAGATGCGTGGGCCCTGTCCTGGGAAACGCCCTGGGTCCTGACTCCTCTCTCACTTGGCTTTGATGTCTGGGCCTTGCTGACTGGGTTTCCCTTGCTCCCCCAAGACTTTCATCCTTTCTTTGCTCCTACCCTTTGGGGTGGGACAGCCCACCATAAGCACAGCTTTTCAGGACCTCAGCCTCAGCGGTGACCCATCTAGTAAGGCTTGGACTCGAGGGGGGTTTGGACAGTTCAGCATCGGGAAAAGGAAGGACCCTGCTTTGCCTCTGAAGGCTTGTTCTGTCCAGCACGACAGACCTTCGTTTCCATAACTACCCTGTGGCTGATGGTCCTGGTGAGAGGGCGGCGCACACTGCAGGTGCTTATGAAGTGAGCTGAAACTCCACAAGCTGAGCTACTTCTCTGTGGATTCTGATAAAACTGGCTGCATCTCTGTGAGTGGGTTTAAACCGGGCTCCCTGGACTCTGGGGGTTCCGCTGGGCTCTTAGGGGCAGCCGTGTGGGAGGTGGGTGAGAACCGGCGGCAGGGCTCCAGATCCCATCCCAGTTCACCGGGAGCAGCTCCATCCTTATCTGTTCTCAATACTGGGCTTCACTGTATGTTTCTGTTTGAAAAAAGGGTTTTTGTGTCTAAAAGACATTTGAAAAGCACTGTATTAGGGGAAAAGTATCTGAGGACGGATGACCACAGAAGAGACCTTGGGCGCTAAGGATGAAAAACGAGTCTCTGGAGGTTGGTTCTGACCCAAACGATAGGTGAGGGGAGAGAAGACAGAAGGAGAGTGGGTTGAGGCACAGAAGCATGGACGATAGCAGCCGCCACAGACAGGGCTTTAACATTTTCTGCCAGCGAGGCCAACCTCACCCCACCCAGCACTCTGAAGGGGACTGCCGGGGGCCTGAGTCAGCCAGAGGGGCAGCGCGTGGCCCAGAGGCCAGTGGTGGGGAAGGGTCATTTCCTAACCTCTCCTGATGACAGTTTTATAACATGCGATTCTGAAGGCCACTGGAACAGTTTTTCTCTCTGTGAAAGCATTTCAAAGTCCTCACTCCACGAAATTCTACACATGGGGGAGAGTTGCATTTTCCAATAAGCTACGTTCTACTTCACAGAATAAATGCATTCCAGTAACGTTAATTTAAGGCAAGGTTTATGCAAAGTAAAGTCTATCATACTGTAGGTTATAGGTATAAAATTAGATATACATCTCTATGGAAAATTAAACAGTGCTGAGTCACACGCTTCAGGTGAAAACACGACTAAGAAGAGGAGTGGTTCTTACTTAGCACGTTGGATCTTGGAGCTGATGCCTAGAAGTTCTCCGACTGCTGGCAGAAAAGCTTGTTTTTCATGGTTCCTGCCTCCACTCCTGGCTACTTCTAAGATCTACTCTGGCTAGAGGAGAGTCCCCAGGTTTGTGGATTCGCCTGACTTTCTGTGCTGGAACAAGGATTTTGTCTGGCTCGCTCTTTTCCTTGTCAGGCATTTAGAATGACCAGTGGAGTTATATGTCATTCTACAGTTTACTATTAGCCATTACATCTACAGGGGATTGGAGAGCAGAAACATTCGTAAATCAACATACACAGTAGTAACTTGGCCATTTACTATGGTTTTACTCTGTGCCAGACACTGTGTGCTTCACACATAATACCTTAAAGAGTCAAGATGCACAAAATGAATTCACTTCCCATTTAATTATTTGGTAGGCTTGAAATCCTACATGTTGACTTTTTTTTTTTTAACATCTTTATTGGGGTATAATTGCTTTACAATGGTGTGTTAGTTTCTGCTTCAAAACAAAGTGAATCACTTTTACAGGATGATGAGCATTTCTTCTTCTAAATTCAATATTAAATTTCATTAGGCAAGTATAATGAGTAAGAAACACTCTATTATCCATTCTTTTATACGTCTGGTTACACATATGCAGGGGACACAATAGGTGCTCAGAAATATATGTTGATGGATCCAATTTAATAGCCTGTATTTGCTTTGAGATTTCCCTTTTCTTTTTTGCCTGTCAGATTTAGCACCTAGGTATGTATTCCCTCCCTTTCACACCTTTTCTTAAAACTGAGCGTCCTGAGAGTGTCCCTGAAGGTCTGTAAGTACACGGAGGGGGTCAGAACAGTGGTCTGGATCTTCAAGGGGATTTGCCAGCACGGTTTTGCCTGCTTTTCACACGAAGGCCAAAGGGATGGTTGCTGAAGCTACCACCCCAGCTACGGGGCTAGGAGAATTACGTTGCTGCTCCACCTCCCAGAACCAGAAGTTAAGTTACACCGAAATGCCTCAATCCCCATCCCTCAGACTGCAGAAAGAAAGGACCAGTGTTGCCCAATTATAAAATGTTACATTATTTAAAAATACATAACCCTTCAGTAGACTTGTAGGCCAGCTGACTAGGTTATCTTTCGGTCAACTCAGATGACTCATAAAATCAGTCTGCTACAGAAATTAAAGCTACCTCTCCTGCAACTTCAAAAAGTGTTCAAAATTATTCTTGATCAGAAGAAAGGAAAGATTCTATTTTTGCTAAGTCGGTGGCATCCGCACAAAGGCAGCTTTCTGATCCCGCATTAAGAGTTAACATTATCCCTCTAATCCTGTACTTTGCTATGTAACACAAAAAACCACATTTGGTAAGGATTTAACTCGCCATTTTGAACATCAAAGCAAGTTCCAAGACATTGGTTTTTCCTCCCCACTTTCTTTTTCAAAAATAGAGGTTATGGAAAGCCAAGGCAACCAGTTCTGATCAACCAACATTGGATGAAGAAGGTTCACTTAAACTTAAAAGCCTTAGCTACAGAATGATTACTTTGGCTTTTCTACTCAAAGTAAAAAGCACCATTCTTAAGACCAACTAATAATACCTGTGTGCACTTGCCTCACTAAAGCAGTAATAAAACAATGTTCTTTCCACTTACTCTGTCTAGGGCTTCATTTAATGGGTCAGGGAGAATGTTCCTAGAACAGTAAGTAATGAATGGAAAATACACCAGCTCCCATATGTAGCGAGACTGATGAGAAATACAGAACTATTAGCATTCTCCATCAACATGATAAACCTCCAGCTCCGACGTCCTAGTGCAAAATTATTTTCAAAACTATTTAGCAGCACACTCCACTGTCTCTTGGTTCCTTAAAAGAAACTTAAAAATAAACTATAATTCAGTTTAGGAAACTTGAGGTTTTTATTTAAAGCAATTAGCTATTTGTTGTGAGAACTAAGAATATATATAAACAAACTCATTTTGAAAATATTAGGGAATTTCCCGCATACTACTGTAGAAAACGCTGCTTATTCTCTACCACAAGAAAAAGTACACATAATTATGAGTAACCAGTAGCCACAATGAGAAACTGCCATAAGAGATGAAAGTCCATCTTCCCCACAAAGAATGAATACAGTAATTAAGATACCATTCACATAAATCCTAGGCCACAGAATTTTGAGAGTGCACGTTTAAAACTAGCATTATAGCTATTCTTACAGCCAAATGATAATTTCATAGTTAAATTAGAAACTGATTTTACTTGATTAATTAAAATAATAGCACCATTTGAAAAATGCATTTCTTAAAGGACATTAGAAAACCAACCAAACAACATTTTGAAAATGCTATTTCTCTGGTAGCATAAATACATAACAGCCTACGCAACTGTTTTTCTTTCTTTTTCTGATATGAAAGAAATCTAAACCCATTAATTTTTATATAGTATTCAATTTTTGCTGCTTCCTAATTATCAAAAAAATACCCAAACAAACAACCCCTCCTCCCGAAAGTGCACAACACAAGGGTTCATGGGCATTGCAAAAAAGAAAAATAAAACAGCCAAAAAAGTGCTAGTGCAACTTCAAATATCACCACTGGACATGCCCCTGCATTTTCTTTCATGAGTTGGCCTCATGCTCAGTGTCTGTTCCTGACATTCTTGTTTCAGACATGCTCTTTCATGAGATGTCCACGAGGCACCCAAGCCTTGGGGGTGCAAAGAGTATTAAATCAGAGAAGAGACAACGAGATCTTGGCCGCATCATTCCCTGCACAGAGCAAGCATCATGATAAGTCACTATCATGCTTCAGCTCTCTGGGGGTCAGAACTGCCTGGTATATATGTTCATCCCCTCCCGGCTATTCTGCATCCAATGGGCTGCTTGGAACAGGCTGGTGTCGTGTACACCCACCCTGCAAGCATTCTTGCAGGGGTGGAAATATTAGACTAAAAGTGAAAATATAAAACATCAAGGCTGCAGATTGCATATAAGCGTCCAATAATGTGTGCTTCTCGTAAACCCATAGTCTGCGGATAACAAGGCAGGAATATGGGCCTTTGTACCCAGGGCCCCTGTCTGCTCCTAGCACATGCCTCCATTGTGATTCCCGAGATGGTCTCTGGCTGAAACACCCAGGATCTAGCAAAAACACATCTCCGTTTCTACTCTCTGGAGCTGCCCCGAAGCTCTTCCCTAACCCCAGTAGGGTTTTTATAAACCTCTGCAACTTTCAGTTGGGCAGAGTAATGACAAGATGCTATGGCCACTATATCCTGTCACAACACGGTCACCTGCATCCCTGCCCCCTTCCGGCATTAAAGCTCTGTACCTCATGCCTTTTAGACACATGTTACTTATACCCAGGCACAGCCTAGACATGCACTGTCCAATACAACAGCCACTGGCTGCATGTGGCTATCGAGCGCGTGCAATGTGGCTGGTCCAAACCGCGATGGGCTGTAAGTGTAAAATACACACTGGATTATGAAGACCGGGTATGAAAAAAATGAATGTAAAACACCTCATTGTTTTTATACTGCTTACAAGTTGAAGTGATATTTTGGAAATATTGGTTTAAACAAACTACACTATTAAAATAAACGCATTTTTCTTTTTCCTTTTTAATGTGGCCACTAGGAAGTTCAGAATGACGTGCCCTGTGTTTACACTTCTACTGGAAAGTGCTGGTAGGGACGTTTTCATGCCAGGCTCTAAGGGATACAAGTAGGTGAGCCCTCTGCTCCCAGGAGGCCTTGCCACAAATAGTTGCAGCACCAGGCAGCTCTGACAAAGCACCCACCAGTAGGAAGAGCAGTAAGCCCAGCTCCACAGAAACGCCAAGCGGCAGGTACTGTGTTTCTCACCGGGCAGCTGGTACCGGGTGAGGAGATTTGCCGGGGCTCACAGAGCTGGAAGGAAACAAGTGGATCTGACTCTGGAGCCCACACTCACTCCTGACCCCATGCTGCCTCTCCCTGGATGTTTTTCTTAGCAGGCAAACCTCTGCCTTGGTGTGGAACTGGAAACCACTGCGTTCGAGCTGGCGTGTGAAGGGCAGAGGCCAGGGAGAAGCGGGCTGGGGGGTGCCCTCCCAGCTGGGAGGGGCAGGAGTGGGGAAACCTTGAGGCTAGGGTTGGCCCAGAAGGTGAGGGGAGGATAGGGGCTGCAGATTTGGACTGGCAGCTGGGGAAGGATGGACTGCAGGGACGGGCATTATCCCAGGAGGGGACAGTGAAGCTGACGGACCAGGAGGGGCAAAGCCTGTGTCCCGGGACAGTAGGTCAGGGAGCATGTGATGAGGGCCTGAAGGAGTGCAGAGGGGATGGGAAAGCAAAGAGGAAGGGAGAGTGAGTGCTTGTGATGAGAATCTGGAGCCTGACGCAAGCTGAGGCTGATGTCAAAGATGAGCCAACAGTTCACCTCCTGTGTGAGAATATGATACAGGTAGCAGAAATGAGGAAATCAAGGGGGTAGCGGGAAAAAGGTAGTGTGAGAAGTGTCTGCCATTTTGTGGCTTCAGGTAAGTGACTCAAACTTTCCACCAGGACTGGAATGCTGTGAATAAATTACGAAACTGAAACAGAACTGAAATAATGGGAAAGCAATTATTGTGAGAGTGGGACAAAAGGACTGTCTTCAGTTATAGAAATGCCTTTCTCTGGATAAATTCCCAGGAAAACAAGTCATGGTGGTGGATAATCATTTCCAGGGTTCCCAAGATGAGACCATCTCAGGAGAGGTACCTGAAAACGTGTGCAGTGAGCCGCAGAGCACCTGAGCGTGCAGTCCTGGAGCTGGCTTACAGGCCCGGCTCCGGGCTTTCTTCTTCCTGTACCCCTGCTGCCAGGCTAGGCTTTGCTACACTCCTTGCTGGTTGGCACAGCTGGCATCCTAGGTGGTGGGCAGTGCAGCTGCCCTGAGAGCTGGGGTCCTGCAGGGAGGCCTGGGCTGGCCAGCCTGGTGGGCTTGCCTTGTGTCCCTCGTTGCTCCCTGAGATTTCCGGCCCAGCTGAGGCATCCTCCATGCCAGGCATGGGAAGGCAAAGTCAGGCCCAGCTGCGGTCCTGGTGGTCAGGACCTCGGGTTCCCACCGCAGTGAGTGAGGGCTCAGGTGATCTGAGAGAAGGAAGCTGCCCAGGAGGGGGCTGTGTGGAACCGAAGACTTGAGCTGGCCGCAGACGCTGCACACGGTAGGGCCCCAGCCTACATATTCAATCTGAAGGGGACTGTTCCTGCTGCTTAAATTTGTCCCCAGCTGAAGGACCTGAATGATAGATCTTTATATTTTTCGTCTTTAAAGAACATAAGCCTTTGTTTCTGTGATTTTTCAGGTACAAAGGTGGATCACAGCATCTTTGAGAAGATCTATCGATTTCTAAAGCTCCATTTCCAGAGCCACTTTGCATTTCACCATATTCTTCCTTACCTAGGTAATTTCCCAACTTCAGGGGTAGGTTGAGAGGACTGGTGACTTCATGGAGGCATACAGTCCTGTGTACCCTGGAAAGGCATTTCCTCTGAAAATCAATCAGTTTAAAATTCAGAACTGCTGACTAAGCATTGCCCGTAAGGCACGTAAAGGATGATTCTTTCTGTTAGCGGGGAGTTTGTAAAAGCGAACGGGTCACGTGAAGGGAAAGCCCCCTGGGAGAACTGCTCTGATGCAGAGGTGGCAGTGGGAGCAGTGACCCGGCCACCCTGGGTGCTCTTCAGGTCGTTTCATGCTCTGACAGAGAATTTATTTACACTACCACAGAGATTTCCCTGGGACAAAGTCCCACAGTTGCAGGTTCCACAGCTGACTTTTATGTGTTCCAGGAATGTGCTTATTCATTTGTAACGGCACTAAGGCTTCCACTTTGTCATCTGGTCTGAGCAGAAGAAGCTTAGAGACGAAAATGCCTCCAGTCCTAAGCCACGGGAAATAAGACAGACTCAGAAACTGCCAAGTACCTGAGGGACCTGGGTGGGGTCTCTTGGGCACCTCTTTTTGTGAATTTCGTCATGTGCTCTCATCCTTCTCATACCGACGTGCTGTCTAGTTTACTGAGGGAGTGTCATTACGGGGCCTGTCTTGTGCTGAGAGACCCCACCCTGACCACTGGCTGACCAGCTGAATTCTACAGGAACCTCTGAGTCTCCCCTCTTGACTGCCTCATCTTACTCGGCATCCGGAAGCCCGCACACAAAATAGAATGTCATAGTCCACTTCCGAGGGCAAATCTTTTCATACTCAGACTGTGAATCCTGAAATACTCACAAGACTAATATCACAGTTCACGTGTTTTCTAAGCAACCTGAAGCTTTAGGATTATACCTGATCATTAGTTAGTTTGATGTGGCTGTGCGAGTGACCAAGTTCAAAAATATTTATATAGCTGGGTGAAATTCAGAGACTAACTGAGATATTATGGGATTTTTTTTTTTCCTTTTCCCTTTTTGGTGGTAATTTGAGAGAATAAGGGAAATGACATGTGAAAATGGGCATTTGCACCCTCCCCCAGATTTTGCGGATGGGCCAGGGCGGGCAGAGGCAAGGGAAGGAAGAGCTTCAGCCGGCATGTCAGAAACCCAACCTCTGGACTCAATCTCTTTGTATCCCAGTTTCTCATCTTGTACTACAGGGGGCAGAATAGAAGATTTCTTTAGAGCCCTTTCCAGCTCAAAGTTCTGTGACTCTGAATTAAGAGTTGTTGCATTTATTAAACTATTTTTGTTTTGTTACCAATGAAACTTTTGTCATTTTATTTCTCATTACTAATTTTTATGGTTTGAAATGTTGAGTAAATAGGAGAGTGCACGTTCCCCTTGCTATTATTTTATAAAGAGGGCCAAGTGGTAAGGATCCTACTGACTTGGGCTCGGAATTGGGAGGCGATGTTGCTGGATTTCTGAAAACTACCCATGAGACTCCTGACAGCTCTTAGGGGCCCACAAAAAGCAGGACAGAAAGTAAGAGGCCAACTCCTCTCTGCACCAGGGAATAAATGACTGTTTTGAAGGCACCTTAGTTAGGCCAAGGGGACATGTTTAGTAATCATTTCATTCTGTAATGGCACATAATCATCCAAAAGGCTGAATGCATGTCCATTAGGTTCTGGCTCTTTATAGGATGTCCTGCTCTTTGCTAAACTTGAGCCTGGCCCATGTACCCTTCCTTGGCACCCAACTATCATTTTCTTATTAATTTACTGTCTAATTAGAAATAAGGAGCTAATGATCAGGAAGGGAATACGCCTAATTTCACGTTCTTCATAGCGGCTGGAATCTACTGCTGGCATCCAAACAGTTTAAAATAAACAGTGTGGAAATATTTTACTTAGCCATATGGAGGAATAATAATCTCTTGCTAAATTGGAAGGAATGTGAATATAGCAGTCATTTAAACAAAGTCCATTATTATTCAAAGGCTACTTTTTGGTACTTAACACCAGTGTTAATGGGGTAAGAGAAGCATGATAATTTTGGGACATCTGGTGCATTAAAAGGTAGGCGTGCAGATTCTATGCAATATCTTCAATTTATATAGTTTTAAAAAACGATGCTTTCAGGATGCTCAATAACTTGAAACTCATATATCCTAGCTTAGAAACATATTTAATTATCTTGAACAAATGAGTTCAACATATCTCTTCTAGTGACAAGATGTTCCCACTTTCCACCCATAGTTTGTGGCCTAGCAGACATTCATTTTATAACCCAACTGGGGAACAACGATACTTCATCCAGCTTTCAGGTTTAAGCACAATAAAGGTAAAAAGTACCTTTGTAATAAAAACCTCTGCCTAAGCACCTGCACATATCAGCAATTACTGAAAGAAAAGCTCATTAGGTTCCGACCTGGAACATGTTCAACACAGCGAAGAAAACACAAGAATCACGTCACATACTAGAGAACTATTTTAATTAACAACGACAGCCACACTGTCCTGGGAAAATACACTGGGCCAAAAGTATTTTTCCTTCCTACCTCTGCAAATTAAGATGTGGCCAAAAATGCAGGCCCTGGGCAGTTATTACATTTAAAGCAAAGGCAAGACATCTTTTAAAAAGAATAGCTAAAATTTCTGCATTGAAGTGCGTTAAAAATGCCAAACTGAAACAAAGGGAAGTGGAAGAAAAGGCTTTGAATTAATAATGAGGTTGAATTACTTAATATTAAGGACAATAGAATACCTAGTTTCAAGGGGAGAGTAATTTCTTCAAATAACACAATATTTTGAACACAATGGTTCACTGTGCTTTAACATTTCATGACCCTAAGTTGACTATAGTTTACAGTGAAGAACTCAAGGCCAAGCATCGTGCAAGGTTGGCCAAGGGCCAGAGTATTTTGTGGAGACACTGGAAGAACATTAAATTTGGAAGGATATCTTCCAAGAGATGGGCAGCTGATAGGGAATGGTGGGTGATGCAGTCACATAGCACCCTGCTACCCATGTTTGGAGCAGACATGTTTCAATGAAAATGGTTCAGACGGGGAGATGCTTTCCTGGTTAGGAAAGGTCTGGAAGGCTGGATTTGGGGCTAACTGGTCTTCTCTTGTAGGACTACTCTTAGGCAAAATGATGTCCTGAGGGCTTATCTTCCTTGCCTCTCAAGTCATACTTAATGTCTTCTTGTTGCTTTCTGGACAATTGTGCTGCTCAGTCTTAATCCCACGAAGTAATGAGCCCCCTATCCCTGTGGGTTCAAGCACATGGTGGGCAGCTACTTTGTGTGGAAGCCGTACAGGGGCTCCATGTGTTGGATGGCTGATTGGACAAAATGAATTTGGAGGTCCCCTCCAACCTTGTGATTCTGTGCTTTAGAGACAGCTTATGAGTATTTGACTTCAGGAATAGTTAACGAAAGAGCTCAAGGTTCTCTTGATTTTGTCATTCTTTAAAATACATCAGGGATTAGCTGCTCTTAAAACATTACTGATCATCAGTTAAAGTTGGTACCACTAAATTCTGGAACTGAGAAATGTGAATAAATAAGTTTTCTTGTCTCCATAAATCTTAACCTACAAATACACGTATACATGTAATACACACACGACCCCAAGCAACTATGCTCGATTTATTATGGCATGGTAGTTTCATATTAGGTAGAGAGTGTTTAGGTACAAATCAAACTTGGGCTGACATTTAGCATTTTGAAACTGGAAACTCACTTCTGAAGTCCTCTGGTCCAACTCCTTTATATATTGTCATTTCAGTGAATTGTTTACACACACTACTGCCATTCCAAAGCAAAGACTACTTTTGAAGAAAACGTTTCATAAGCAATCTGTCCACATATCAGTATGAACTGTTACAGGTAAAAGTACAGAGTTATAAAACAGTTCTTAATATTCCCTAACCTATAAGTATGGCCAAAAAATACTTCTAAAAAAAGCCTAAAAGCTACAGGCAGCTATTTCCAAAAAAGAAATATCAGAGGCTGTTGCTAGTTTTATACTGGAACTGATACAACCTATTAGGGAAATAGCTTTTTGAATTATGAAAACTCATATCCTCTTTCAAGGTCAGGGTCCAAGTCTTAAAACTTTTGTGTTCTCAGCAACTTAGTGCTGTTCCCAAACAGAAATGAGGATATATGCAGTGAAACATCTAAATTAGCACTCACATCCAGAGTACGCACCAGGTAAATTAGTACATAAAATTTAATAGACTTTACCCTTAATAGTAAAGTCTGGCTCTACTTCAAATAAATTTGATTTATTCTAAAATGAAAAAAAAAATCACCAAACTTTCATACACTTTACTTCTTGTTTATCACTACATCATACAAACTCCTTGAGCTCAGTTCATGAAAGACACTGTTAGAGTTTCTCCCAAGGATAAAACCTCAGAAACAAAAATGCAGTCAAGACTTCTTCCTCCCATGGGAAATTATGACAGAAGAAGAGAAAAAAGCTGCACATCAAGGATGTAAGGACCAAGTCATGATAAATCTGCCTAGTTAATCAAAACAGAACCAAATCTAGTAGAAGCTGTGCTTCCAAGGTCAGGTCGACCCTGGATCACTGCTGATCCCTCAGGGAGCCTGCACACATCATTCTGCAGCCTTGCTGGCTGCACAGGTGTATTACTGGGAGAAATTACTTGAACGTTCACAGAGAGTTCAAAATGATGGGAAAGAAACATCAAACGAGGAAAGAAAGTACTCATATACTGCAAATAACACTGACTTCCTAACAGGGGGCTTAGGACAAATATTTGGGTGTAATCACAGTGATTGTGCTAACTTCTAGAATGGATATGTCTATAATTTTTTTTCTTAATTTTATTTCGCTTGTTCTAATTTTCATTTCATACACACAATACATAGTATGTAAATGTAAATAAGTTATTTTTTGGTGTGAGAGGGTTTGATGCTTCAAAAGCATTTTATAAAGAGGGAGCTAAATTGATTTACTAATTGATTTACTAATAAATCGATATGTAATTGAGATGTGTTAAAGCATTAATATTCAAATCACATTAGGGCAGGCAGTCCATTCTGGAGTTTAAGATTATATATAAAGTGCATTCTACTTTTAGTACGTAATTTTCATACCTTATTCGAAGTACAGGGTACTTATTTTGAACATGAATATCTTATGAGAAAGTTGATTCCCCTTAACTAAATATTAGATTCAAGGTGGTTTGCTACATTCCTAAGTATTACTGAATAACAGCTGACAGAACCTAAAGCTCTGATTTCATAGTGGAAGCTAGTGGAGAATGGGATTCACTTGGAAGAAATGTCGTTAAAACATTTTAAATTAACTATTTCAAGCATGAAAAATAGCATAGCAAATATAAAACAAACACCCAGATGCCCACCACCCCTAGCTTTGTTTGTTTGTTTTGTTTTTTTTTGTTTTTTTGCGGTACGCGGGCCTCTCACTGTTGTGGCCTCTCCCGTTGTGGAGCACAGGCTCCGGACGCGCAGACTCAGCGGCCACGGTTCATGGGCCCAGCCGCTCTGCGGCATGTGGGATCCTCCCAGACCGGGGCACGAACCCGTGTCCCCTGCATCGGCAGGCGGACTCTCAACCACTGTGCCACCAGGGAAGCCCCGACCCCTAGCTTTGTTAAATACAGTTGACTTTTGAACAATATGGGTTTGAACTGCACAGGTCCACTTATATGTAGATTTTTTTCAATGGTAAAAACTATAGTATTGCACAATTGGTGGCTGGTTAAATCCACAGATGTGGAATCGTGGATACGGAGGAACTACATATACGGAGGGCTAACCATAAGTTATATGCAGATTTTCGACTGCACAGAGGGTCAGGGCCCCCAACCCCCAGGTCGTTCAAGGATCAACTGTATTAACATTCTATCTTCTTTGTTTCAGATTTCTCTTTCCTTTTAAAGAAGTGGAGCCAGATTATACTCCTCAATGCCTTTTTCTCTACCCGCACCCTGTAGAGCTAACCACTATCTTGAATCTGTCTTTTATCATTCTAATGAAAAATTTTACCTTTATTGCATGTGCCTATATCAAAAAATAAAGATAGCCTCAACCTGCATATTTAAAAATTTATACCATAGTGTCATGCTGTGCTTATCATTCTACCAATGTTTCTAGAGATTTATCTATGTTGCTACAGATAGCTCTAATGCACTTATTTTAGCCCTTCTATGTGGTTTCACTGTGTGAATGTACTGCCATTTATTTAACCGTTTTCCTACCAATGAATACTCAGTATTTCCCCCTAATACTCTTATAAACAGTGCTGTCATTAATCGCCCTCCTGCAGAACTGTTCTCTCAGCTTGACCTCAAGACAAAGCATCACTCAGTTCCTCTGGGACTCTCACTCCCCATGTTGGGCCATTGTGGCCTGGCCATGAAATATTTCTCTCATTGTTTCCTCTTCTCCACTGCCCACCCCTTCTTTCTACCACTGATACAGTTCAAGCTATTATCTCTAGACTACTGACCTCCTCATAGGCCTCCCAGGTGCCAGGCTCATCTACTTCAAATCAATCCCCCACCCCTACTGCCTGCTGGAAGAATGCATATAAAAGCCCAAACTAGCCACACCATGCCCTGTAATCACTCCCACTGCATGTGGGACACAAGTTCCCCAAACCAGGCCTGTGTTTCTCTCTGCTCTTGTCTCCTTTCAGCATCCCCCTCCTGCTGGCAGCTCCGCCTGTATAACCCATGCTGTCTCCGAGCCTCTGCTTGCGACTGGAAATATTTCCCCTGTATACCCAGCCAATGCCTCCTCAACCTTTAGGCCAACTTTGGTTTCACACTGACCAGAGAACTTCCCTACCCATCTGCCGTGCTCCCAATGCAACCTCTACGGAGTCCAGCACTTGCACGTTTCACTGACATTCACAGAAAATCACTTGTGTTCCTCTGGAATCGAAGTGCTACTTGAAGGCAGGGACTGAGTTTTATTCAACTTTACATCTCCAGTACCCAGAGAAGCATCTGAGATACTAACAGGCTTTCAGACACAGGCTGAACTGAAGTGGAAGGTAGCCAATCCATTAAGTACAGTTTATTTTCAAAAGGAAGGAGAGCCAGTCTATTTAAAACAAGTAATTACTATGGAATATGTAATGAAAAATGACGTATTCAGCCCTCTGTGACAAGACATCTGTTAGCTGATACTTATGCACTAACAAGTACAATAAATGATACTAGTCGAGGTGACTACAGCACTGCAAGTACTTTCTGAATCATTAGATTAACTTACACACAGCCTTTGTCACAGTTGTGAGCACTGTATTGTCACCTCCAACCTAGAACCTCCAAGTCCTTCACGATGCCACCATACATGGGCAGAATCTAGATGGTTTTCAACATCTCCTCCAAGACGTGATCACATTCTTTACCTACCTGTGACCAGCTCCCTTACTTCTGCATCAACAGATTTTCTCAACAGTCGCAACAAGGCAGGTATCCCACCAACATTCTTCATCGCGATTTTATTTTCATCTGTAGACTTGCCAAAAACAAGGTTTCGGAGGGCACCACAAGCATTCTTCTGAACTTCCAAAACTCTGTGGTCCAAAAGGTCAACCAGATGCTTGATTCCCCCTAACCTACACACCTAGAATGAAAAATATTAGGTACCAGGCCTAAGTGACATGTGGTCAATCAGAGAGCAAACAAAAGTCTGTTATGGAAAGATCACGGAAAACATACAACTCCAGATCATTTCAAATGATTATTTTTTATTCTAAAAAAATACATGTTCTATAAATTTTAAGGACACTCTCTAAGATGAAGCTCTTTTCACAGGTTCATGGCTTAAAGAAGGGAAGGGAGACTTAGGTGGCTTAACGGCCACATGCAGGTAACATGGTCATACGCCAACCCTCCGAATGTACACAGGGATTATGCTGTCACTTCCAAGTGAAATGCACAAATACACGACCACAACAAAGCTGTATGCAGGGTCGAAGACAACACAGGAAGAGATTTTTTTTTTGCGGTACGCGGGCCTCTCACTGCTGTGGCCTCTCCCGTTGCGGAGCACAGGCTCCGGACACGCAGGCTCAGCGGCCATGGCTCACGGGCCCAGCCACTCCGTGTCATGTGGGATCTTCCCGGAAAGGGGCATGAACCCGCGTCCCCTGCATCGGCAGGTGGACTCTCAACCACTGCGCCACCAGGGAAGCCCCAGGAAGAGATTTTTGACTGAAGTCATTTGCTTTCTAGAATTGTTTCTCTAGGTGACTCTCCCTAAATTTTCTTCCATTTGTCACTTCATTAATATTTATGTGAATATTTTTGGGCTTTATTTACTGCATTCACCTTTAGTCTGTAACTGTGTGTTGTTCTAAATTTTGAGGGGTGAAAAACGCTTAAGTTCCATATGACATTGCAGGAGGAAAAAAGGTCTAAAATGTTAAAGCTAGCCAATATCAATGACTCACTATGTTTCTATAAAAGCCCCAAAAGCTTAAAATCTGAAATAAAATATTCATATATGTTCGGTATTAGTAATGGTTATAAATCCTTTACTTAATTGTGTGTTGGCACCGATTCTGACCAGAATCTCGTAAAATACATGAGTTCACAAGTACATACTATAATTTGTATCTAATAGATTTATAGAAAATACTTTTAAAATGCAGGTTAAATTGATTTTGTTTCATGTTTTATGAATAAGCTAATGAGTGGACACATGATTTGAAAATGCTAAATGTACTTCAAGAAATAATCTCATCCCAGATTTTCCCAAGAAATATTGAAATGCATAGCTGAGAAGTAAAAGAGTCACTCGTATCAGAACACCCCTTGAAAAGGGTCTCTAGATTGCATCTGATCATTTCTTAAGCACACAAGCACGCAGCTGCTAAACAGAAAGGCACTGCTCGGCCCTCCCCATTCCCCGCCCTGCCAACTCTGGCATCCCAGGCACTGGTCCTGTACCTCTAGCTTCACTTTGTTGTCGCCAAAGCACAGGTGTTGCAGGTAGGCTGCTGCGTTTGCCTGAACTGACGGGAACTGGTGCTGCAGCATGTGAATGACTTCAGGCAACTCGGGATCACGCCAGGCAAACTCCCTGCACGAGAAAAACGCGGCTTCAGAAAGGAAGGCCCGTGTTCTACCGATACACTGAACAAAACATTTGTCAGAGAAGAGAGCTCAGCGGAGACAATGGGAAGTTACAAAAATCCTAAAAGAACTATATATATATATATATGTGTATGTATGTAAATAATTTTTATGCACTGATGAACATATCACAGATGCTTATGATCTTAAAGAAATCATGATGCACAGATGCAGAGAAAGATTCAGGGTAACAAAGAGGTTCTTAATATGGGTAACTTTTCCATTCTTGTTTTCCTCCTCCTGATTCTAATTTTACGCCTTTCTGCCTATGTAAGAAATTCGCAGGTGTGAGGCTCAGGTAAACAAGTGCACTTCAGCTAGGTGAGATGTCACTCCTGAGGAGGGAGGAGCAAAAGCCAGTGGAAATACTGTGTGCCTGATGATTTTTAAGAAATTTAATATATATGGTTGCTCTTGATTATAAGAAACATAAAACATGATAAAAAATGTTTTTGCAGTAACCCTATATCCAGAGAAAACAACTGTTGACATTTCCCACTGGTGTTTTTTTCAACCAACATATGCAGGCAAGTGTGCACATGTGTGTGTACAGAATTTTTTTCAAAGAATTGGATTATTACTAAACAGCACGTACTATTCCGTGCCAGGCACTATTCTGGGCATTTTATGTGTATTAGTTCATCTATCCTTAAATTGACCTTGTAGATTTGGAGGTTGAAGCAGAAGGGCTAAGCGACTTGCCTAGTGTCACCCAGCTGGTCAACAACAGAGCAACATTTGAACCCAGGCATCTGCCTTCAGAGTCTGTGCCCTCACCCCCGTGCTATCCCACTTCTTGTACAATAAGTATACAATCATATTAAATATACGTACATACTTTGATACTATGTTTTTTTCAGGTAACATCACATTGTCAGATTTTCTGATGTAACTTGATCGGCTCACTGTTTGGAATCCTTGTTAAATGTGATTTTATGCTTATGTTACATAAAGACCAGCTTCTTACAAATGGTTCACAAAGCAACAAATCTGCAGACTTTGATAACAGGATGGAGTAAACTGTTAATCAAAAATGAATTAATCCCGAAGAAACTTAAAAATAAATCTTTAAATTAATGACCCAGTGATACTTCTATGGCCCAGTTTTTAAAGGTCCACAGCCTCTCTGGGCAGGCTCCAGTATGAACTGGTTCATCCACTACAGAGGGTCAGGTCATTCCACACCTGCACACACACATTCATATCACACATTGGTGCATTCTTACTATGCTACAAGTGCCAGAACAGGTGCTGGAGATACAAACATTGAATAAGACATAATTTTATATATAGGGGCTTGTATGCCAAACTAAAAAAGTCTAGTCTTAATAGCAATAACATGAATAATTACTTATTGAGATTATCTGTGTCAGGTATTCTGTCAAGAGCTTTATAGATATTATCTCACTTACCTTGACTGTTGCCCCATAAGGTAGGCACTATCAAATAACATTAGATACAGATAGATGAGGGACCTGGGATTAGTAATTAAGGGGTGGAGGTTAGTGGTCTAATATGTTATCACCACGCACAAGGAACGGAAAGCTAGTGGAGGTCTTAAAGCAGAAGCGTGAGAGAATGCAACAAGGTCACATTTATAAGGAAGATAACTCTGGTGGCCAAGTAGAGAATATACTAGAATCAAAAAAGACTGGTGGCAAGGAGACTATCCCCTATCCCCACATTTGCTCAAAATAGGACCATCCTTGATTTTTCTCTTTCCCTTATCCTTCTCATCCAATCCATCAGCAAACTCTGTTGACTATCTCCAAAATATTTAATACAAACCAAATCCATCCACTCTTTCTATCTCGGCTGGACCCTCTACATGCCACTTACATGTTCTCTCTGCTTCAAATATCACTCCCTCCCCCAACTATTCTTTGCACGGCAACCAGATGATCTACTGAAAACTGAAATCAAGGGTGAGATGGAGATTTCCAGCTTGGGGAACAGACTGGGTGATGATGATGTCATTAACAGGCATTAAGAAAACCATAAGTGCCGAGAGGCAGGACAACGCAGCAGAAAAAGCACAGAATTTGGAGTTAGATTGCCTATGTTTAAGTCCCAGGTCCTTCAATTGTGATGTGATTTTGAAAACCATTTACATAGAACTTCAGTTTCCCCATCTGTAAATTAGGAACAATAAAACTATCATGTTTAACTTCTTCTTAGGCTGGCTATGATGACTAAATTGTGGTGATATTTATTAAAGTAGTTTACATACTTTGCATTATGAAAGATGTTTTACTAATATTCATCATCCCTGAAAAATGAACTATACTATGTTAACTATTTCTGATGAAAATCTATCTACAGTCTATTATATATAAATCTATAAGGTAATTAACAGAGTGCAAGGAGTGTGATTTAATCTTTCCGTGATGACTCAATCATTACAAATACACATTTCTGTTCTCTTTAAATGGCACAGGGATGGTCAAGATTTCCTAGCATCCTTGGGTGCCTCCTGAGCCAGACAACACAAAGGGTGGGCTCCCGCTGGAGATGGGCAGTTAGGCTCAGTTGACACCAACTCCAGCCTTGATTTTCAGAAGAAATTTACCCTGGAAAGACTTCTATCAATTCATGGGCTGGCTGGATGGCGTCAATGCTTGCCAAGATTTGCTTCATTAAAACCTAAGCCCAGACTTCTGTTTTTAGCCATGATAGAGTAGTAACCAGTACTGGACTTTGCCTTCCTCCCATAAACAACCATTAAACTGGACTAAATGTGTGAGGAAACTGTTTTCAGGCCCTAGACAACAAGTAACACAAGAATGTAATCCTTGAAGGGGCGGGGGCATCACCCTGGGAACCCCATACTCACTTGGCTTTCTGCCTGAGGGCACTTTTTGGATCATGGCACAGGAAGCAAGTCTGAATGGGCATGATGGTCTAAGTGAACTGAGGGGGAAAGACTGGAATTTGGGGATGCTCAAGAGGTTAAAATTTGCAGGGCAGGATATTGGAGAGGACAGAGCTATGCAGAGGAGATTTAACAAGTCTGTGTAAGGATTACGCACAAGTCGTTAGTTGAGCGCTGGGCTGTACACGTGCCTTGCATGTACATGTACAGGTCTGGTGGAGAATAGCTGCTGCTGGAATGAGAACTAAACCAGGAGTTGTTGGACTTCCAGCCCAGTCATCGTGCAGACCTCACCGATCACCTCAGCATTTAGTCTCCACAAAGGCCATGTTTAGGAGTAAGAACCATTCCACAGAGTCAGGGCCATGTTCTAGGAGTAAAATAAATCTAAAATAGACCTGTCCTAGCAAAGAACAGAACCAATTGTGACAGGATCAAAAGCACTTGTCAGTAATTTAGTTATTTTCCACAACGAAACTTAGAATCCTAAGAGGAGACAACATAATACAGAGTCCCTACGATGTATTATCCACAACAATCAGCATATAATTTAAAACTGCTAGGCATAAGAAACAGAAAAATGTGACTCTCAAAGATGTAAACAAACAAATAATAGAAACATACCCAGAGAAAACTGAGATGTCGGAATGATCAGAGGACTTTAAAATGGTTTTTATAAATGTGCTCAAAGACGTAAAGCAAAAGATGTATGTAAGGAGTGAATAGATGGGGAATGTTATCAGAGACATGAAAACTACAAAAAAGCCAAATTAAAGTGTCAGAAAAAAAAAATCCACTGGGTGGGCTTAACAACTGACTGGAGACCACAGAAGAAAAACACAGCAAATCTGAAGACAGATTAATTAAAAAAAAAGATCCAATATGAAGGATAAAGAAAAAAAAAATAAAAAAAAAAAAAGAACAGAACTTCAGTAACCTGTGAGATGATGTCAAGTTATCCCAGGAGAGGAGAGTGAATTTTGGGCCAGAAAAAATATTTACAGAAACAATGGTTGAATATGTCTCAATTTTGGTAAAATCATCAACCAATATTTAAAGAATGTCAGTGAATCCCAAGCAGGTTAAATGTAAAGAAAACTATGCCTAGTCTTGTTAGAGTAAAACTGCTTAAGCTCAACAATAATATGAAAAGTCTGACAGGCAGCCAGAGAGAAGATACATTGCATAATGAGAAGAACAGTACAAATGTTGGCTGACTTCTCATCAGAAACAATGGAGGTCTGAAGACAAGGAACAACATCCTTTAAAGGACTGAAAAAAAAAACACCACACCCTATTAACCCTGAATTTTATACCTAGCAAAAGTATCCTTTAAAAACGAGTAAATAAAGACACTTTCAGATAAATTAAAGCTGAGAGAATGTGTTGCCAGCAGACATGCAACACAAGAAAGGCTAAAGAAAGTTCTTCAGGCTGAAGGGAAATGAGTGGAGACGGAAACTAGAATTTCTAGGAAGACATGAAGAGAACTATTTACAAATAAGTATGCAGGTGAATATAAAGACCATCTTTTAAACTTAGCTTAATTTCTTTAAAAGACAACTGACTATTTACAGTAAAAATAACAACACTACATTATGGATTTGATAATGTATGTAGAAGTAAAATATTTGACAACAACTTAAAGGTCAAGGAGATGGTAAATGGAATTATTCTGTTGAATGTCACAGCTGAAGCCCTCCTCAAAAAGAACACCATGATTGCTGTCATTCTTTCAGTCACTGTCACTTTCCATAACAAGTACTGTGTTACTCTTTCAGATGAATTATTTGTACTATTAATAAATTTTGCTTCCAAACTAGACAACTATTAAAAAAAACCTCATACATTTCCTTTTATGTATAAAACATCAACAACTTCTTAAGTCTTGTAGGGTAGTTTTCAGGTTAACTATAATGTAGCATTAATGACAGAGGAAGTAAGTTTAGAAGTGAATAAAAATAGTAAAATTTGCTATTTTTAAAACTAAAAATTAAGTAATAATTATCATGAGTTTTTAATTTCATGGTTTGACTATTCAAACTTTAAACTCACTTGGATTCCAGTTTCAAATAAATAAATGCACCTATTATAAGATAATCATTTATTCATCTTACAAAATGCATTATCAGTAAAGTTTCACATAATCAAAGCTAGCCATAACAGTTTTACGCATTAGACTATGAAATTATCATACTATGAATAACTGAAGTATATTATCAGACACGAAATCCTTGTTTATAATGAATCAGCTCATATCAGAGGTCAAAACTGAAGTCTTCAGGAATGCATACTAAACTCAAAGCTCTTATCATATTTCACTGCTTTTCTGGGTAGCTATTCTTTTCTCTGCAGATTCAGCCAAGGGATGGTCTAAATTACCTACAATTCAAAACCCTTTTGAGAATTTCTGTATCTAGTAGCGTGCCCTAGTCTGTTGTTCTTGTGAGGACTTCAAAAAGATTCCACATGCTGCAGAGCAACTAAGCCCATGAGCCACAACTATTGTGCCTGTACTCTAAAGTCTGTGAGCCACAACTACTGAGCCCACACTCCGCAACAAGAGAAGCCACCGCAATGAGAAGCCTGTGCACTGCAAAGAAGAGTAGCCCTTGCTCACCGCAACTAGAAAAAGCCCGCGTGCAGCAACGAAGACCCAATGCAGCCAAAAATAAATAAGTAAACAAACAAACAAATTTAAAAAAAGAAAAGAACAAAAAACAAGATCATGTAAAAAATTTTTGACTTAATTATATTTAAGTTGTTATTAGACAAATTATTTTTAGAAATCCTTAAAATAACAGAAGGGTGACAAATAGGAATAGCAGAGCCAAATGTACGCATACACTGTAAAATATTTTAGGCAAAAGAGTGAATAGGTGGAGTGGTTTTAGTGAAGCAGTGGGCGTCCCATTCAACTCAAAAGTACCTTAGGTTATTTTGTTTTAATAACCAAACCTCACTCATGCTTTTAATTCATTAGAATAAGTTGGTAGGCTGCTATAAATGAATTGATAATGATAACAATCTTTCAGTGAAACAACTGTTTGTGGGCAAAGAGCGAATGAAATCTTGTTAATATACGCCTTAAAATAACACTCAAGCTGCTTAAAATTTAGAAATAATTTCACTCTTTCAGAAGCTAAAATTCTCTTTTAGTTTCTAAATATCTTTATTTCCTGAATATTTTAAATGACTTTCATTAAAGAGATGAGGCTACTTTTTCAAAATCCATCAAGTACTAAATGACTCATCTTAATAAAACAAGTTTTCTACATGGCCAAATAAAATTAAAAGCAGGAAACATCTATTATTTGCCAAATATTTTTTGCTCATGAGATGTGAGAATTTCTCGTAAACTATTTTCCCCTAAATGGCAGAAAGCTTTTCAAAGGACCTAGTTAATAAAAGCGCAACACGGCACTGACCAGTATGATTCAAAATGTACATGACACTGGTCTTTCCAAGTTTAAAACAACCATATGCATTTTCTGAAGCCATCATGTAAGAGGTCAGCCAAGATAAAGGAAAAGGCATAAAATGATCCTTTAAAATCTTTTGTGTAATTCAGACGAAGAGGCTATCCCAGGTAGTTGCCTTGATGAAGTATTTCAACTGTGGGTGCTGTAGATATTCACACAGACCTGTGCATTCTCTGACTTATTATTAAAGCGCTGAAAGAAGGAATCTATCTCTAAAGTGAAATTAACCCCAGTGACCTACAGTGCTGGAAAACAACTGGAAATATGAGAGATAAGGAGTTACTGGTAGTATAACAGACACGGCAACTTGAAAGAAGTCAGGATGAAGGAACTAGTTGACTCCTGAGATATGGTGGCATTCTGGAGGCTCATAACCGGTACTTGCCTGGGATCTTTCTGAATGCTGTCTATTGACGGGGATCTCGTGGTGCCATCTTCAGCTGGTGCTATGTGCTGAAGCCTGTTATAATTGCACTCTTGCACTCGGTATTGTATTGGCCTGTAGGGCTCCGCATAGGTGGCTGTTGTGTTCAGAGCATAATTATTTCTTTGGTATGTAAGGGTACTTCGTTGGCTGGACGTCCTTTGCAGATTTCCAACACCTACTAGAAAGTCAGCATTTTAAAAAAGATTAGTATGTTCTCCACAAAGTGATACTTTTCAAAGTCAAAATATTTTTAGTTTTAAGAAGGGTTAAGTTTTTAACAATTATATAAATTGCTTACTTTTAGATATTACCAATCTAGCTCATTAGTGCTAACAAAGGCACTGAAGCTTTTAACATAACACAAACAATATTTATGTCAATTTTATTAGCAGGAAAGAGCAAAAATGAAACTATAAATCTGCTTACACAGTAGGTCTTAATATGTTTAAGATTTAGTAACAAAACTGAAAGTGAAATAAAGGAAAATAATTAAACTAATCTTAGAAATAAATAACAAAATTTCATAACTACATTTTAGCAATAAAAGACAAGTAAGATATTCAAACTTATAGATAACTGAAACCGTCAAACTTTGGACACCTAGTGAATACAGGTTACGTATTTTGATATATATTTTATTTATAGACTTGTGTATTTTGATAACATTGGAGAATATACTTCACAGGAAAGAAGACTGATATATCAAATTCTTCTAAAGCTACTCCCTAAAATGATTGCGTGATGCTATGTATAAAGTACTGTACATTGTATTTAACCTTCCTTTCCAAATTATTGCAGTAGGTATCTCTCCAATGATTGTGTTCATATTCTTCCTGCAATTAACATAGTTTAACACTATTTACTTCTTAATCCTAATAAAGAAATTCTTCAATTGACAGAACATAATGAGTGAAACATTTCTTCACTAACATCTATTAAAAATTGGTACATTTTATCAGGAGAAAAATACCACAGTGGACCAAACTGTCAGTTTTTGGCAAAGAACCAATTCAAATTCAGTCTTCTCCCTCATGGTGTTCTGTGAGGTATGGCTCCTAGAGCTGTGTCTTTAGGGAATTATCATTGCTACCTGGAATTCATTTATGGGCACGTTAATAAATCTGTACTAACTTTTTTTTTTTTTTTTTAAAGCGGCCTCTTGGGACTTTATAAGCCACACCCGTAGCACAATCTGGCAGCTCACGTGGCCACAGGTTCTAGCTTCTGCTCTATCAGCCGCTACGGTGTGACACAAATGTGAGTCTGGGGGTGCAAGGGTGTGATGCACTAGCTGCTTATTTTTCTTCTTATTTTAAAAATTATTATTATTATTTTTTGGTCACACCACGTGGTATGTGGGATCTTAGTTCCCCAACCATGGCTCGAATCTGGGCCCCCTGCAGTGGAAGCACGGAGTTCTAACCACTGGACCCCTGGTGAATTCCTGTTCCCTATTTTTATAACTGCCATCATTGCCTTCTGTCCCAGATTAAGCCTATCATAAGGAATATTTATTTCACATTCTATCACTTAAGAATTCAGAAGAGATTCAGTAACGAAAAAAGAGAAATACCAAATACACTTGGGCTACATACATGCTAAATCAAAGATAAGCCGATAGCTCACGTAGGGATTTTCTCTAAATACGTGTTCTAGGAAACAAAAATTACAAAGAAATATTCCAAAAAAGGCTTTCCTTTCTATATCTGATATGCTTCTAACCTGAGGAGTCGGATTTATAGCTCAACAAACTTATTTGTGAATTAAAATATAATCACTGTGTTCACTGATCAGGTTGAACTAAGGTAAAAATATAGCACTTATAAATAGGTACTAAATGAACTTCTGTTTTACTGTTTATTGATTTGCTTTCACGGCTGCTTATCTGACAACCAAATGGGCAATATGAATTCACTCTAACAGGAAATCCATCTCAATAAAATCCTCTACTCTTGGGCTGGTGAAATTGGGAAAGCAGCTGAACAGAGCTGATGCCCACCCGAACCTGTGCGGTACAGTGCTGTCTGCGATCCTTGGAGCTCCACGGTTCCGTGGTTTGGGCTGCGGTAAACTGGGCTGTAATAGGTCCTCCCCTCATAGATAGGAGTGATGTGCAAGTCGGGAGACACAGTTGAACGAAGGTCTTGTCCAAGCTGGCTGTGCTGACTAGCATAGGAACTCCGTAAGCCTACAGGCAGGAAAATTACATCATTAAAAAACTTGAAAGCTGTGGTGAGGTTAAAAGTATAACTCCTAAACAACAGGACCAAATGCTGAGTCTAAACACCAAACCTAGTGAGTTTTACAAAAGACGGATGACAGATATGAATGGGATACCATATACATTCTAAAAATAAAACTTTCTCCTCTGGCAGCAGGATAAAAGTAAATTTTCTAAAAAAAATATAAGAAATTATTAAATGGTTTGATACTCTGAAATTCATCCCCCAACTGTAAGCTATTTTATGATGGTGACCAAAAAGAGAGCGCCGTCATGTCCCACACCTCTTTAAATCCCAACACTTAAGACGACACCTACATAATAGCGCTTAGAAATAGGCTGATGTTCAAGAACTGTTCTGAACTTTGTCTCAATTCATTCATCCAAGATTTTTATAGAAAAAGGTGAAATTTTATGTTACAAAGTTTAAAATATCATCAGCGAACTAACAAGATTTATAAAGAATTCTTTTATTATTTGTTATCACAATTAAAAAAACAAGTGTTTTTCTAGGAATCCAAATACCAGATTCTTGTTTACCTTCTTTCTAGTGTAAAGGAAAAGTACAAAGTTAGTGTATTAAGTCATTTCAAATACTCTCATTCAAATTATTAATAATTAATGCAAATTTCAAACCCAAACATGTTATTTTCTTTAAAAAAGTGAATTAGTATATTCTAAATTATGATGCTCAGAAATTTGTGAGTTGTCATCATTCATTAGTAAGTAAAATTTGTCACTTGGTAAGAATACCAACTAAGGTTACATTCTAAATACGAGCAAGAAAAAGCACAAACATATCTGAGGTCAGTCAGCATATATTCGCTTTTAAAAAGACTGCAAATAATCAACACAGTAACTAATTACCAAAAGACACGATTGCTCACATCTTGTTAGCTCAGTTAATCATATGACAACTAAAAGTGAATGGGCCTGAATGTGAGTGATAATTACATGTTGCTTAGTGAGGAGTGGCAAGAAAGTTAATACATTAAAGCTTCTAATATGAATGATTATTACCAACCCCGGACAGCAATGTGACATGGGAAGAAATTAAATGAACAAATGTGGGTTTTGGCTACTGGCTCCTCACTTACTAAAATGAAGATCACAGGTTTATACAATCTTATAATTGGGAGCTCATTCAGCCAAATCTTCCCATTTTAAAATTGAGGAAACAGAGCCCCAAAGGAAATGTAGTTCATCCCCTTCAGAGAGCTACTTCCTGGTGGGGCTGAGAGGAAGCCCCCTCCATGATCTGTCATTGCACTGGACAAAGCTATTTCCCAAGGATCAATGAGACATGGTGTGAGAAACCTTGAACTGGACAGAGCCCTCCACAGACATAAGGTTAAGGAGGGAGGTTAGCTCACCAGGGGTTCATGGAAGCCCATGTAACTCTAAAGACCATATTATGATTGCTGTTGTAAAGTTCTCATCTGAGGATTTCAGCTTTTTATTCACTGGCAGATTTCTCATTCTTAGCACAGTATAAACTCCATTTCTTTATAGAGCCCAAGAGTATCTTGAACAAAAGTTGCAGGCATTGATTTTGTTAATGGTGACGTAAAGTGGGCAGGAAAATGCACCTAGTTCTTGGAAATCTTATCAGTATGAGGCATTATTTTAATATTCAGTAGAGCCCTTGATTTACTGTGAGACTCTGAAGATCGCAAACACTTGGGTGGAGGCAAGCTGAGCCCTGGATGCTCCTAAAGTTGGCTAAGCCGCCTTGGCTCACCACCACAGTGATGTGAAAAGAGACCAAAGCATTCTGCCCCGTTCAGAATGTGATATTCTCACTGTGCCAGGATCTAGCTGGAGTCTTCACTGGAATCCATATAATATGAAAACTTTCATAAACATTTACTATGATTTCACAAGAAAGGTAACCAAATGAGCTTGTTACCACTTACAACTATAAAAAGTATCCAATTAACAGCCCCGTTACAGGATTATTAGTGAGATGAAATGACTGTATGTGATAGACTATAACGGGAAATAAAAACTTAAGAATTATAGTGAAATAGCAATTTCTCGATATTAGAAATCTTTGTGAGTAACATTATGATGGTAAATATTTTTGTTTACCTACTCATGCATTAAAACAAAAACACAACTACTGTAGATTAACATTTAAAAAATTACAAAATTACATAGCCCCTATAGATTAAGTAAAATGATTGTGCAGAAAGGCTATTATAACTTAATGTCTTTTAAACTGGAAGACAAGTGATATGTTGCAATTCCACAAATGCATACTAGTTTACCTACTTCAATGATATATTCCTTGTGATTTAAAACCTTTATATTTTAAGTCAGTGAAAACAAACATAAATTTATCTTCCAAATATGAATTCTTCTTATTCTCAAAACTTGTCTTGATATGCTATGATTATACTGAAATGAATATTTTCAGGCAGACATATTTTTCTGTTGTAGGAAGTAATTTATATACATCATTTAAATTATGATCACCATATATCCAAGTGTCTGAATCTATTATAAAATATTGCTTTAGGCTTATCAATTAGCAGGTTATTAAACCTTTGAAATCAGAAGCATAGTAAATATAATGACAAGCGCATCACTTTCTAAAATAAGGAGAAAAAAGAGAGGAATTTACAAATTAGGATCCACATTCAGACTAATTGGGCAGGTAGCTAGGTGACGGAAACCAAAGCGTCCCTAGAACATTTTAAAAAATCCTTTACTTCTTTTGAAGACTGTCATATTCTAGGAAAAAAAAATCCATAATAGGCTATGTATAATTTTTTCCCCCTGAAACATAAAGTCTAACTTCACCTGCACTGTCAGAGAAGCAGGTTTTTTAAACCAAAGGAGATCAGCGCTCCAGGGTTAAACATGGAGACAGTACTTTATGTGCTCACTTTCTTTCCTGGGCTTCCTCTTCACCCTACTGCAAACATAGATTTCTGCACAGCCGTTGTTCACATACACGGGGTGGGGCTGGGGCACAGAAATCCTCAGAACTATTTATCTCTTAAGGTTTCCTTCAGAGGCAGAATGTCATAAATGATTCCACCTCACTCTGCTGCATACTTTTCAGAGGCATGCCAGAAAATATCTAAGCCAAGGACACCCCTCTAACGGCTGAATGAAAAAGAGGCAGTTTCTCCACTAGGAATTTCCTCGAGCTCAGAATCAAGTTCAATATTAATTCTTTGTGCAAGATTCTTCAATCAGAAAATTTCAAAAAGGCTTTACCTTTCCCAGAAGCCATACGGAAAGGATATTAATCTTACTTCACAAAATATTAAAAACTTCTGTAAATAAGGAATACCAAAAACAAAGTCAAAAGACAAATTACAAAATGAGAAAAATACCTGAGAAGTATATTACAAGGGGTTAATTTATTTCAAGTATAATAAGCATTTACAAATTAAAAAAATAGACAAAAGACCTGAACTCGCGGTTTGCAGAAAAGCAATAAAATAGCTGATAAACATATGAAATCATCAACCTCAGTCATTACTCAACACAGGCCACTTGAAACAATGAGGTACAGCTTTTGAACTGCCAGACTGGCAAAGATGAAACTCTTTGACATCATGCAGTGCTAGTGAAGGTGTGGGGAACATGCGCTCAAACGACTGGTATAAATAGAAATCTATAAAACCTTCCTGGGGGCAATTTGACAGTATTTCATTAAGAAAATATACACACATATTTTGATCCAGCAATTCTACTTCAAGAAATGGATCCCATAGTTATCTTAGTAGCTATGTGCAAATATGCAGGAGGAATAATACATATTGCATCATTGTCTCTAACAGCTTAAAATGAGAAAACCTAAATGTCCATTAATAGCAAAGTGATTAAATTATAATACATCTATAAAATAGGGTCCTAGGCATCCCTTGAGAGAATGAAGTAGAACTCTGACATATTAAAAAATGAACAAGGTATAGAAGATATATATAAAATAGAATTCCAACAGCATTAAAAAAAAAAAGAAACACAATGTGTGCACATTTGTATGTAATGTATATACTCATATATGTAATCAAACATTCTGGAAGATACATAAACTGGTGAGTGGGACTGGGTGAGGGTAAAGAGAAGGCTGAGACTTTCACTTCTCAATTCATATTTCCCTGCATAGTTTGAATTCTTTTTACCATTATGTACATGTTACTTTTAAAATATAATTTAGAACACTAGTTAAAGATTAGTTCATTTTAATCAAAAGAACAAGTCTATACATCATGTAGGGTACCCGCCGTGAAAAAACCCTGAAGGAAACAGTTGGACTACCAGTGACCTGGTTGGTGTCTTTCTGATTTAATACAAGTGGCATTTGAAGGTAATTCATAAGAAATTTGTGCTTTCCCATCAGGATGCTAAAAACCAAGGCAGTAAGTGAGGAAATCCATATTCTAGTCTACACTATTAGGGCATTTCTTTAAAAAAAAAATTTGAACAGACATTCTGATACCACCTTTTAACATATCTTAGGGTTCTGAGTATGGGTAGGCCTAGCTAGTGAAAACTATTTCACTGTGAAAAACCTCAACAAACAGTTTAGAATTCCAACCAATTCTTCTAAAAGGCAAAAAAGTACCTCTTATATCCTAATATTGTGAGGGATGGGGGAAATGTATTCATTACAAAAGAGGTCTGGTGATATAAATGTGTGTAATTCGGTGCATTAAAAATTATAGAGTCCAGGGCTTCCCTGGTGGCGCAGTGGTTGGGAGTCCGCCTGCTGACACAGGGGACGCGGGTTCATGCCCCGGTCTGGGAAGATCCCACGTAACGTGGAGCGGCTGGGCCCGTGAGCCATGGCCGCTGGGCCTGCGCGTCCGGAGCCTGTGCTCCGCAGCGGGAGGGGACACAACGGTGGGAGGCCCAGGTACCGCAAAAAAAAAAAAAAAAAAACTTATAGAGCCTGAAAGACAAGTCAGCCTGAAGTCTGCAGTATAAATTTTAAGATAAAAATGTAAGCTTTTTCCACGTTACATGCTCTGTTTCAACAACGGTTACATGGAAGACTTTCCCGCTGGGCTTTGTGTAGGGCCGTCCCCTTGTACTCACCTGTCAGGCTGTCTGGCCGAGGTGGAACCATCCTCTCGTAAATGTCATACTGCTGCTGTCCAAATTGTTCCATGTCATGAACAGTCCTTTGCAGTGAAGGTCCCAGATGCTGCGGTACGGCGGTCATCCCTGAGCGTTTGGGGGATAATGACCCCACCTGGCCTTGGGATGGGGAAGCTACTCGAGTCTGTGCATCCGTCAGGGTCAGTGGGGACCCCACTCTGGTGGTCGTTTGGTACTGAGGGGTTGGTCCGTTGGGACTGGAGGTCTGCCGGGAGGTGACTGACCCAATCCGACGTACAGCTGATGGGGAGGCGGGTCTCTGTGCAGAGTACGGAGAGGCTGCCCGCTGAGCAGGTAATGTGGTGGAGGAGTATGCACTGGGGTTCAGTGGTCGGGAGTCGGTCACTGATGGAGAGCCGAATCCACTACCAAGAGAAGTTCTCAGTGACCCCCTTGAAGGAGACACGCCTGTGCTGATAACATAAGAAGGAGACTGTGCTCTAGATGGAACTGAACTAACTCTTCTCATGGCCCGATTGGCTACTGATGGCTGATGAAAGGGGGAGAAAAGAGAATGGTTTATCCAGGGTTGTGTGTCCATTGTCATTACACAAAAAAATGTACATAGCTCACTACAGAATGTGAATTCACTATTTATTTTAGGCATCTAAGTTTCTTTTCCTTTTTTTGCTCTAGAGCTGGATCTTAATTTTTCCTTATTCTGTTTTTCTTGTTCTACTATTTTCTTTTTTGGTGGTGGTTTAATCTCCAACTTTCCCCTTCAGAACACTAAAACCAACCAGTAAGGAGAGATCTAAAGACATTTAATATTCTTTTTTTCTTTTGTCTTTATATTATTTTACCCTCTGCCTACACATTTTCCACAACACATACTATGCCGTATTGCAAGTGTGAAGGGTCACTGGACCAGTGCACTTATTTTGTACCCTGCGAGTCAAAGTTTGGCTAAGTTAACCCATTTGTGAAAAACAGAAACAAAACAAACAAAACAAAACTTTTTCAATATGTTAATCTAGATAAAGCTAGAGCAGTATCTATAACTGCCTTTATAACTGTCTTTATGGGTTGGCCCCATTAACAAAAAGAAGGTTCTTTCAAAGTGGAATAATTGAACGTCTGGATAGGGCCTGTGCTCTCAGCTCTCCTCTGTGAGTGCTGCATTAGTGCTTTAGCGAAATCTATCTTTTCTTTTAGCTTAAGTGTGGCTGCTAGTGATTTCAGCCATTTCTTTCTACCTCCTTTGATTTATAAGCTCTTGTCTTAAGCTGGTGGATCAAAAGAGATGCAAATACAAGTACCCTCAATCTGTTCCAGCAGGAGGTATGCTCAAAATCTCTGCTGAGTTCTGGCCAGCTGCAAATGACCAGACTGGGAAATGAAGAACATCTCTGCCAGGGCTAGTCCTTCTACGAATCCATAGACTTTTGCAAACACTGAGTCTCAGATCCCTTTCTTGATGCAGGACAACAATGAAGAAGAATGGTGGCTGGACTGAGGCAGTGGGTTATAAGCTCAGGACCAAGGTTTTTCTGTATCTCCTTAGTGACTACTAGAGTACAGTTGTCATCAACCCCCTTTCACTTTTAGTTGGGGCAATAAAGGAAGAAAAGGGATGAGTCACAGACTTTGTATACTCTTAGATGCCATAAGAAGAAACATGTTTTGTCTCCGCGTGTCATAAGCAGTTGGCTGGCTGAAACACCTGCTCTGAGACCACTTGGGTGCTCAAACTCAACAATTCTGGGAAGGCAATAGCCATGGAAAGGAGAAGATCTGGGGAGGGAAGGTGACTGAAAATAAACAATAAGGCAAGAAAGAGGGAGTTTAAAAATTAGTAGGCAGGAGAACACACAGTGTGCCTCAGGCTGTCACAACATCATGCCGGCCTCTGCCAACGCAGCCTCGCCCTGCATTCCAATTATAACTACCGTACCCCCCCCCCACCCCCCGCGTGAGTGAGCCAGAGCCCCTAATCAGCAGCTGTTTTAACCCCGTCCTGTCTGGGCGGGAACAGATGCCTGGGGGCGACCGACACGCAGAGGTGGGGCCAAAACCAAAGTTGAGCCCCAGGAGCTGTGCGAACAAAGAAGAGAAAGGGAAATCTCTCCCAGCAGCCTCAGGAGCAGCGGATTAAATCCCCACAATCAACTTGAGGTACCCTGCATCTGTGGAATACCTGAATAGACAATGCGTCAACCCAAAATTGAGGCGGTGGACTTTGGGAGCAACTGTAGACTTGGGGTTTGCTGTCTGCGACTGACTTGTTTCTGATTTTTATGTTTATCTTAGTATAGTTTTTAGTGCTTGTTATCATTCGTGGATTTGTTTATTGGTTTGGTTGCTCTCTTCGTGTTTTTCAAATTGCTTTCTTATTTTTTAATTTGAATTATTTTCTATTATTTTATTAATTATTATTTTTCTTTCTTTTTTTCTCCCTTTTCTTCTGAGCCATGTGGCTGACAGGGTCTTGGTGCTCCGGCCTGGTGTCAGGCCTGAGCCTCTGAGGTGGGAGAGCAAAGTTCAGGACACTGGACCACCAGAGACCTCCTGGCCCCACATAATATCAATCGGCAACAGCTCTCCCAGAGATCACAGTCTCAATGCTAAGACCCAGCTCCACCCAATGGAGAGCAAGCTCCAGCGCTGGATGCCCCATGCCAAATAACTAGCAAGACAGGAACACAACCCCACCCATTAGTAGAGAGGCTTCATAAAATCATACTAAGTTCACAGACACCCCAAAACACACCACTGGATGTGGCCCTGCCCACCAGAAAGACAAGATCCAGCCTCATCCACCAGAACACAGGCACCAGTCCCCTCCACCAGGAAGCCTACACAAGCCACTGAACCAACCTCAACTACTGGGGGCAGACTCCAAAAACAACAAGAACTATGAACCTGCAGCCAGCGAAAAGGTGACCCCAAACACAGTAAGTTAAGCAAAATGAGAAGACAGAGAAATATGCAGGAGATAAATGAGTAAGGCAAAAACCAAACAGACAAAATAAATGAAGAGAAAATAGGCAGTCTACCTGAAAAAGAATTCAGAGTAATGATAGTAAAGATGATCCAAAATTGTGGAAACAGAATGGAGAAAATACAAGAAATGTTTAACAAGGACCTAGAAGAGCTAAAGAGCAAATAAACAATGATGAACAACACAATAAATGAAATTAAAAATTCTCTAGAAGGAATTGATAGCAGTATAACTGAGGCAGAAGAACAGATAAGTGACCTGGAAGATAAAATAGTGGAAATAACTGCTGCAGAGCAGAATAAAGAAAAAAGAATGAAAAGAATTGAGGACAGTCTCAGAGATCTCTGGGACAATATTAAACACATCAACATTCGAATTATATGGGTCTCAGAAGAAGAAGAGAAAAAGAAAGGGCCTGAGAAAATATTTGAAGAGCTTATAGTTGAAAACTTCCCTAACATGGGAAAGGAAATAGTCAATCAAGTCCAGGAAGCGCAGGGAGTGCCACAAAAGAAAAATCCAAGGAGAAACACACCGAGACACATAATAATCAAACTATCAAAAATTAAATGCAAAGAAAAGATATTAAAAGCAGCAGGGGAAAAGCAACAAATAACATACGAAGGATTCCCCATAAGATTAACAGCTGATCTTTCAGTAGAAACTCTGCAAGCCAGAAGGGAGTGGCAGGACATATTGAAAGTGATGAAAGGGAAAAACCTACAACCAAGATTACTCTACCCAGCAACGAACTCATTCAGATTTGACAGAGAAATGAAAACCTTTACAGACAAGCAAAAGCTAAGAGAATTCAGCACCACCGAACCAGCTTTACAACAAATGCTAAAGGAGCTTCTCTAGACAGGAGACATAAGAGAAGGAAAAGACCTACAATAGCAAACCCAAAACAATTTAAAAATGGTAATAGGAACATACATATTGATAATTACCTTAAATGTAAACGGATTAAATGCTCCAAACAAAAGACACAGACTGGCTGAATGGATACAAAAACAAGGCCCATATATATGCTGTCTACAAGAGACCCACTTCAGACCTAGGGACTCATACAGACTGAAAGTGAGGGGATGGAAAAAGATATTCCATGCAAATGGAAATCAAAAGAAAGCTGGAGTAGCAATTCTCATATCAGACAAAATAGACTTTAAAATAAAGATTATTACAAGAGACAAAGACGGACACTACATAATGATCAAGGGATCAATCCAAGAAGAAGATATAACAATTGTAAATATTTATGCACCCAACATAGGAGCACCTCAATATATAAAGCAAATGCTAACAGCCATAAAAGGGGAAATTGACAGTAACACATTCATAGTAGGGGACTTTAACACCCCACTTTCACCAATGGACAGAACATCCAAAATGAAATTAAATAAGGAAACACAAGCTTTAAATGACACATTAAACAAGATGGACTTAATTGATACTTATAGGACATTCCGTCCAAAAACAATAGAATACACTTTCTTCTCAAGTGCTCATGGAACATTCTCCAGGATAGATCATATCTCGGGTCACACATCAAGCCTTGGTAAATTTAAGAAAATTGAAATCATATTAAGTATCTTTTCTGACCACAACGCTATGAGACTAGATATCAATCACAGGAAAAAAACTGTAAAAAATACAGACACATGGAGGCTAAACACTATGCTATTAAATAACCAAGAGATCACTGAAGAAATCAAAGAGGAAATCAGAAGATATCTAGAGACAAACGACAATGAAAACATGACAACCCAAAACCTATGGGATGAAGCAAATGCATTTCTAAGAGGGAAGTTTACAGCAATACAATCCTACCTCAAGAAACAAGAAAAATCTCAAATAAACAGCTTAACCTTACACCTAAAGCAATTAGAGAAAGAAGAAGAACAACAACAAAAACCCCCAAAGTTAGCAGAATGAAAGAAATCATAAAGATCAGATCAAAAATAAATGAAAAAGAAATGAAGGACACAATAGCAAAGATCAATAAAACTAAAAGCTGGTTCTTTGAAAAGATAAACAAAATTGATAAACCATTAGCCAGACTCATCAAGAAAAAAAGGGACAGGTCTCAACTCAACGGAATTAGAAATGAAAAAGGAGAAGTAACAACTGACACTGCAGAAATACAAAGGATCATGAGAGATTACTATAAGCAACTATGTGCCAATAAAATGGACAACCTGGAAGAAATGGACAAATTCTTAGAAAAGCACAACCTTCTGAGACTGAACCAGGAAGAAATAGAAATATAAACAGACCAATCACAAGCACTGAAATTGAAACTGTGATTAAAAATCTTCCAACAAACAAAAGCCCAGGACCAGATGGCTTCACAGGTGAATGCTACCAAACATTTAGAGAAGAGCTAGCACCCATCCTTCTCAAACTCTTCCAAAATAGCAGAGGGAGGAATACTCCCAAACTCATTTTACAAGGCCTTCATCACCCTGATACCAAAACCAGACAAAGACGTCACAAAAAAAGAAAACTACAGACCAATATCACTGATGAACCTAGATGCAAAAATCCTCAACAAAAATACTAACAAACAGAATCCAACAGCACATTAAAAGGATCATACACCATGATCAAGTGGCGTTTATCCCAGGAATGCAAGGATTCTTCAATATATGCAAATCAATCAATGTGATACACCATATTAACAAACTGCAGGATAAAAATCATATGATCATCTCAATAGATGCTGAAAAAGCTTTTGACAAAATTCAACACCCATTTATGATAAAAACTCTCCAGAAAGTAGGCATAGAAGGAACTTACCTCAACAAATAAAGGCCATATATGACAAACCCACAGCCAACATCGTCCTCAATGGTGAAAAACTGAAACCATTTCCTCTAAAATCAGGAACAAGACAAGGATGCCACTCTCACAAATATTATCCAACAGAGTTTTGGAAGTTTTAGCCACAGCAATCAGAGAAGAAAAAGAAATAAAAGGAATCCAAATCGGAAAAGAAGAAGTAAAGCTGTCACTGTTTGCAGATGACATGATACTATACATAGAGAATCCTAAAGATGCTACCAGAAAACTACTAGAGCAAATCAATGAATGGGGTAAAGTAGCAGGATACAAAATTAATGTACAGAAATCTCATGCATTCCTATACACCAATGATGAAAAATCTGAAAGAGAAATTAAGGAAACACTCCCATTTACCTCTGCAATGAAAAGAATAAAACACCTAGGAATAAACCTACCTAAGGAGACAAAAGATTGCGGGCTAATCAGCGGCGTTTGCGGAGGCTGGCGTTTAGGGTGTCTGTGCTAGTTGCTGCTTTTGGTGCGAAAAATGCCTGGTCTGGCGGCCACAAGCCCCGCCCCATCTGAGTCGCAGGAGAAGAAGCCTCTGAAGCCCTGCTGTGCCTGCCCAAAGACCAAGAAGGTGTGCGATGCGTGATTGAGAAAGGACAAGAGAACTGTGGACACCTAATGGAGGCCCACAAAGAATGCAAAAGTTTTCTGTATGCAGAAAACTATAAGACACTGATGAAAGAAATTAAGGATGATACAAACAGATGGAGAGATATACCATGTTCTTGGAATGGAAGAATCAACATTGTGAAAATGACTATACTACCCAAGGCAATCTACAGATTCAACGCGATCCCTATCAAACTACCAATGGCATTTTTCACAGAACTAGAACAAAAAATGTCACAATTTGTATGGAAACACAAAAGACCCCAAGTAGCCAAAGCACTCTTGAGAAAGAAAAACGGAGCTAGAGGAATCAGGCTCCCTGACTTCAGTCTATACTACAAAGCAACAGTAACCAAGACAGTATGGTACTGGCCCCAAAACAGAAAATATAGATCAATGGAACAGAATAGAAAGCCCAGAGATAAACGCATGCACAAATGGTCACCTTATCTTTGATAAAGGAGGCAAGAATATAAAATGGAGAAAAGAATTCTCTTCAATAAGTGGTGCTGGGAAAACTGGACAGCTACATGTAAAAGAATGAAATCAGCACCCTCCCTAACACCGTATACAAAAATAAACTCAAAATGGATTAAAGACCTAAATGTAAGGCCAGACATTATAAAACTCTTAGAGGAAAAAAAAAAAAAAAAACTCTTAGAGGAAAACACAGGCAGCAGACTCTTTGACATAAATCACAGCAAGATCCTTTTTGACCCACCTCCTAGAGAAATGGAAATAAAAACAAAAATAAACAAATGGGACCTAATGAAACTTCACAGCTTTTGCACAGCAAATGAAACCATAAACAAGACAAAAAGACAACCCTCAGAATGGGAGAAAATATTTGCAAATGAAGCAACTGACAAAGGATTAATCACCAAAATATATAAGCAGCTCATGCAGCTCAATATCAAAAAAACAAACAACCCAATCCAAAAATGGGCAGAAGACCTAAATAGACATTTCTCCAAAGAAGATATACAGATTGCCAACAAACACATGAAAGGATGCTCAATATCACTAATCATTGGAGAAATGCAAATCAAAACTACAATGAAGTATCACCTCACATCGGTCAGAATGGCCATCATCAAAAAATCTATAAGCAATAAATGCTGGAGACAGTGTGGAGAAAAGGGAACCCTCCTGCACTGTTGGTGGGAATGTAAATTGATACAGCCACTATGGAGAACAGTATGGAAGTTCCTTAAAAAACTAAAAATAGAACTACCATACCATACCATATACCAGCAATCCCACTACTGGGCATGTACCCTGAGAAAACCATAATTCAAAAAGAGTCATGTACCACAGTGTTCATTGCAGCTCTATTTACAATAGGCAGGACATGGAAGCAACCTAAGTGTCCATCCATAGATGAATGGATAAAGAAGATGTGGCACATATATACAAGGGAATATTACTCAGCCATATAAAGAAATGAAATTGCGTTATTTGTAGTGAGATGGAGGGACCTAGAGTCTGTCATAGAGAGTGAAGTAAGCCAGAAAGAGAAAAACAAATACTGTATGCTAACACATATACATGGAATCTAAAAAAAAAAAAAAAAAAAGGTTCCAATGAACCTAGGGGCAGGACAGGAATAAAGACACAGAAGTAGAGAATGGACTTGAGGACACGGTGAGGGGGAAGGGTAAGCTGGGATGAAGTGAGAGAGTAGCATTGACATATATACACTATCAAATGTAAAACAGATAGCTAATGGGAAGCAGCCACGATGCACAGGGAGATCAACTCGGTGCTTTGTGACCACCTGGAAGGGTGAAATAGGGAGGGTGGGAGGGAGATGCAAGAGGGAGGGGATATGGGGATATACGTATACATAGAGCTGATTCAGTTTGTTATACAGCAGAAACTAACACAACATTGTGAAGCAATTATACTCCAAAAAAGATGTTAAAAAAGAAAAAAAGAAAACAAAACAAAAAAATTAGTAGGCAGTTGGAAAATTAAAATCTGTACTTGGAGTTTACTAATAGTGCTAAAGATAATTTAAAAAATCCCACACATAAGCTGTTTACTATCAGAATGGGATGACACTTGGCCCAGATATCTAGAAATTGTGTTCCCCAGAATACATGCAAGTTCAGTTTTAAAGACGGTCTTGCAATCTCCAGGAACAAAATTAACTTACCGTAAGTTAAAAAATAAATAAATTAATTAAAAAGGTCTCATGGCCACTCTTAGGGGCAAAATAGACAATCTGTGTAATTAATTATTATTCGGAAGAGTGACTTTAGACCTGCCAACATAGAAATTCACCTAAGCAGATGAACTCCTGTAAGCATTTAGTCCAAAGTTTCCCAGAGTGTTTCATCAGAGCATCCCTAACAGCAGAGGAGTAACTGTACCATCTGAGGAACGGAGCTGGTGCAGAGGGGGTCTGCAGCTGGAAGTAGTTTGCTATGGGCACAAGATTTCCTGTCTTACCTTAAAATTCATGCACCATATTTGTGTTTGTTTTAATACAGAAATGTTTCTTTTCTTTTCTTTTCTTTTTTTGTGGTACGCGGGCCTCTCACTGTTGTGGTCTCTCTCGTTGCGTACCACAGGCTCCGGACGCGCAGGCCCAGCGGCCATGGCTCACGGGCCCAGCCGCTCCGCGGCATGTGGGATCCTCCCGGACCAGGGCACGAACCCGTGTCCCCTGCATCAGCAGGCGGACTCTCAACCACTGCGCCACCAGGGAAGCCCCAGAAATGTCTCTTAATACTTAAAAGTTTCCCTTAAATTGCTGAGCCAAAGTCGTTTTGTGTCTCTCCTTCGGCATTGCGAATGCTGGCCCACTGCTGTGTGTACCTTCAGGGCTTCCTGTGTCGCATTAAGAGAAGCTTAGGGTTCGCCTGACTTCTTTGATCATCTTGCCATTTTTCAGCTCCAGAGAAATCACGGGGGTACTTGGACAGAGAGATCCTCACTAGTTATTGCCACTCGGGACTCCTATTATTTTTATTAATTCTGGCATATGCTGGTGGACTGAGGTGAATAAAGTGGCAGTGAGTGAGGAGTTAAGGAGTTTTTATAAATACATATGCATTATTATTTTTGACTATCAAGTAAGAAAACCTTAACAGAATAGTTATGCTTCTATATAGTAGCTCCCTATAGGCAGGAATATCTATATTCTAGCAAAGCAAAATAGTACGTTTTCAGAGAACAATTCCAATGATGAAGGCGAAAACTTTGGTTAGAATGGGCCAGTCCCATTTTGTGCAGGTGTGGGAATACTGCTTTGCCCTCTAGAACTCTTTACAGCATATTTTAGCTCTAGTATTTTTAGGAACTCATAAACCCTCAGGGACTAGAACATTCCACCCAATCCTCTCACACTCTCCGTGGACTATTCCCCTCATGCCAAACTTGCTGCTTACAGAAAAATTACTCTCCAATGTCTAGAATTTATCAGAATTCATTAATAGGAACTAATGCAGTTTTAGATTTCAAGTGTAAAATTTCATTAACATCATGGACTCATAGTGTAAAATGAGTCCATTTTTTAAAAAAGGATCGAGATGTATTTGGCTTACCTGAACCAGTGTTTGTCCTTCAGCTCTTGAATTCCTCACCAGGTGGTTATTAGTTGATCCTATGAATGAATGTTGTGGCCTATTATCTGCCTTACTCAAGTTCTGGCTGTTGTGGAAACTCCCTGCTTCCTGGTATCCACTGTCGGAATAAGAATTCATTTGTGTTGAACTTCTTGAGTTACCCAATGATCCTGAAGGAATGAAACCAGCAGAATATATCTTCATTTTACACTTCTGATGCTCATTTTCAAAATGGAAATATTAAAAGCAAATCTAATACTTAAAAGATAATACAACAGACCCTCACTTTCATGGAGAGACGTCTGTTCTGGTGAGTAGAGGGTTCCTTGCTCTGGCTCTGTCCTGATGAGATAGTTATTGGGATGGACAGCGTCCGAAGCTCTAGGTTTGTTTACACCAGTATTTGGCACATCTGGAAGAAGATAAGTTTAATCAGCTAAACTCAATGAAAATAATACATAAAAACTTGCTAAAAAAAGGGTTCAGGTATTTGTCAGTAATGTCTTATAATCTTAATACAAGACTATTAACTCAAGGCTTCATACAAGTTAATAAAAGACTATTTTCACCTTAAACTGCACAGTCATTTTGACTCTTTTCTATATGAAAGTGTTCCATATACTCAGTTTATTAATATATTTTGCCAAATTTCATGAATGTTTTTCATCCTGATTACCAGCCACAAATTAACTTACATACTACATTAAATTAATATCTGAAAACTGACCTTGTTACCCCTTGGAAAACTCACCTCTCAGGGTGAGTTCCTCCAAGAGGATTAACAGATGGAATGAGAAGGGTGACTATGTAAAAAAAGATCCTCCATATCTCAAACTATTGAAATGAAAACTTGCATGATATTCACATTATTGAGCTTGGTGATGAAACCTCTGAAGGTAGGGCTAGCTTTTTATGTCACATTTCATATCATCTAAAATCAAAGGAACTCTGCAGAGTTTTCAGAACTGCCAACAATGGAAATTTAAATTTCTTATCCATTTGCTTATTTTATTCTTATAGTCTTTACAAAATGAATATAGACAAATCTAACCTCATTATTGTTTTCTTTACTCAAATCTGTCTCGCCCATTATCTTGTTTTATTTTCAACTGCATCATTTTGCCATCTTGAACTTAAAAAACAAAACAACTTATCTTCTTCCCGATTCCAACCTCTTTTTTATGCTGTAAATTTAGGTGGTGTAGCTTTTACTGCCTTTTCCCAGTTCTAATCAAATATGTTCTCTTTCCTCTAGGTTCTTCAAAATATATTTGCGCATATTCTGATTATATTCATGACAAGTCTTTCTTTCCTCAAGTTTAACCCTCATGTTACTAACAAACATTTTTTTTCAGGAATGCCACTTCACTCTCACTTTACAGATTTAAATTGAATCGGTATCACATTCTGAGTTTAACACACAATCCTAAGGACTGAAATTAGTCTTTCCTTTCTGACTTTCTTTAACTATTTATTAAGGCCCTACTATATGCCAGGCTCTAAGCATGCAGCTGAGAAAAGATACAGTGTTTGTGTGTCACCGTGCATGCACATGTTTGTGTTACTGTCTGGGGAAAGGAGCTTAGGAAAAATTTCCTAAAGGAAGTAATATCTAAGCAGTATCCACTTACCACAGGAGGCCAGTTTGCCCTTTCTTTATAACACTTATCACCATCTCTCTCCACTAGACTGTAAGCTCAAAGCAGGCAGGGACTTTTGTCTGCTTTGTTTACTGTTGTATCCTCAGTGCCTAGGATAGGTGCACAGCACTCAGTAGGTGCTCAGTAAATATTTATTGAACAAACAAATTCCCAGTAAGAATAGCAGCTTCTCTTTATTGAGCACTGATTCATGCCTGCCTGGCATTGTGCTGTGGGCTTTACTTTATTGTGTTCAATAAGGTTTGTCTATGAAAAGCAAAGTAAAACTTTTAGGCATTGCTGATCAAGCTAGTTTGGAAAGGGAATATAGGGTTTACAGGAGAACTGGGATGCCACATTCTAAACCTTTAACTTGATGTCAGATTCAATCCAAGGTTTTGTTTCCTAGCCTCCAGAAAGATTTGCTGACATTCCTAATATAGGTTTTTGATGACCCTGTCTCTAGGTTTATCATTTGACATTACACTTCTAGGTAGCAGAACTCTGTGACAGTTCTGAATTCTTAAGTTTGGAATTTCAATACAGATTTCAGATTGTATGTGGATTCCCTGGTACACACGGAAACATGATCTAAGTCTGTATCAGGCTGATAATAGTGAAGAGTAATCTGCTTCATTTGTAAGTCTTCTGTCTTCCCACAGTTCTAAACACTCTTACACAGCAATTCTTGAAGGAGTTTTATTCGGGACTAAGTAAAATACATAGTTTGCTAGGTTATAAGAGTTTTACAGGGAATGGAATGCCTCAGAGAAGCTAAACAAGAGAGGACCTGAAATCAGAGCTAGGTAGTAATCCACCTTTATTTCATCCAGGAACGGAACACTGGAAAATCACAAAGGAAATGGCAACAAACTATAGACATGGAAGCACCAATCTGGCAGTTTCAAGAATTGGCATAATGGAAAAGTGTGCCACTTTTAAAAAGAAAAAGACGTTTAGATAGCTCCTAGCTTCAGCTTTAGTACAAGATAAAACCTGGGATACCATTACATCAAACCTCTTGGCTTGGAAACACTAGGTGGCATGCAGTGTCAGAATCTGAAAAATTATCACCATGGAAACCAAAACCATTAGAGTTCTGTGTATGTCTGTCTCTTTTTAACCATTAGGAGATATTATTTAAGTAAGAAAAGAAAAAGAGACGCTAAAAATCTGTACTTCAGCAATTTTGTCTCTTTATCCAATGAAACATTTTCTCACAAACCAGGTGACAAGCAATTGTGCTCATTTACGCTCTTTTCTAAGAGAAGCTATTTAAAATAATCTTGATGGGATCAAGATGGCAGAGTAGGAGGATCCTGAGCTCACTTCCTCCTACGGATACACAAAACTGCAACTACGGATAGAACAACCATGTCTGAGAATGGCCTGAAGACTAGCAGAACAGATTTTCTACAACTGAGGATATAAAGAAAAGTCCACATTGAGATGGGTAGGAGGGGAAGATACACGGTCTAGTCAGAACGCACACACTTAGTGCAGCAACCCACAAACAGGAGAGATATTACAACCGTGGAGGACCCCTGAGGAGCGAGGGACCCAAGTCCCACGTCACGCTCCCCAGACCAGGGGAGCTGCACAAGGAAGACAAGCCCCCATAACGTCTGGCTTTGAAAACCAGCAAGGCTTAAGTCTGGAAGAGCCAGAGGGCTGTGGGAAACCAAGACTCTGCCCATAAAGAGCTCACACACAAACTCACCTGTTCCAGGTACCAGGGCAGAAGCAACAGCTTGAAAAGCATCGAGGTCATATGAGAAGGAGAGTCACTGACTAATTTGGAGGTATGTGCCAGACGGCAGGTATCTGGTGGAACTTTCTTTGGGAATGGAAACACTGTCAGATGCCATTTTTCTTCTTTTCACTTTCCTTCCCCCTGGCTGACCTGTTGCTGGCAGCTGCCATTTCTGTTTCTCTTTTCTCAACCTAACTAACATTGTGCACCTTCCCCAGGTGTTCCTGAGGACCAGCCCTGCACAACCCACCTGCCCCAGCGGGCCCCTTTAAAGTGGTTCTCACTCTGCCCCAGCCAGTGGGTAGCCCCAGCCAGCACTGGAACCCCTCCAAAGTGGCTCTCACTCCAGGGAGCTAGCTCAGCATATCAGCATGTCTGCAACAGTTCCGGCTGGCCTTGCAGCCAGTTGAGCTGGGGACCAGCCCCACACATCAGTGTGCCTGCAGCAGTTGAGGAAAAACCTATTAGCTGGCTGAACCAAGGGGGTGAGCCCAGCCTACCAGAGTGCCTGTAGCAATAGTGGTCTAACCACAACAAGAGGGCACACACAGGGGTAGCCCTGGATATACTGGCTCTTGTGACCAGGAGGAATTGTGATAATGGACCTCACAGGGAACTTTCTATATAAGACCACCTTTTCAGGACCAGGAGAAATAGATGATATGCCTAATGCATAGAAACAAACACAGAGAGTTAGACAAATGAGAAGACAAAGGAATAGCTTCCAAATGAAAAAAACAAGACAAAAACTCAGAAAAAGAACTAAACAAAATGGAGATAAACAATTTACCAGGTAGAGTTCAAAATAATGGTCATAAAGATGCTCACCAAACTAGGATGAAGAATGGATGAACTCAGGGAGAACTTCAAAAAAGAGAGAGAAAATATAAAAAAGAACTAATCAGAATTGAAAAATAAAATAACTGAAGTAAAAAACACACTAGAGGAAATCAACAGCAGATTAGAGGATGCAGAATAACATATCAATGATATGGAAGACAGGATGGTGAAAATCACTGAGTAAGAAGAGCAAAAAGGAAAAAGAATTTAAAAAATGTGGATAGTTTAAGGGACTACTGCAACAACATCAACTATCTAACATTCACACTACAGGGTCTGTAGAAGGAGAAGAGAGAGAGAAAAGGACAGAAAATCCATCTGAAGAAACAATGGCTGAAACTCCCCTAACCTGGGGAAGAAAACAGATATCCAGGTGCAGGAAGCACAAAGTCCCAAATAAGATGAACTCAAAGAGATCCACACCAAGACATAATTAAATGGCAATAGTTAAAGATAAAGAGAGAAAAACAAAAAGTCACATACAAGGGTTAATATGCCATAAGGCAATTGGCTGATTTTTCAGCAGAAACTTTACAGGCCATAAAGAAGTGGCATGATATAGTCAAAGTAATGAAAGGAAAAACTTATGACCAAGAATACCCTACCCAGCAAGATTATCATTCAGAATTGAGAGATAAAGAGTTTTCCAAACAAGTAAAAGCTAAAGAAGCTCATCATCACTAAACTGGTCTTAAAAAAATGTTAAAAGGACTTTTTTAAATGGAAAAGAAAAGGCTATAACTAGAAACAAACAAACAAATGAACAAGATGAAAGAAAAAAATAGCACTGGTAAAGGGAAACATTTAGTAAAAGTAGTGGATCGACCACCTAAAAGGTCAGTATGAAGGTTAAAGGACAAAAGTAGTAAAATCATCTATATCTAAAAGAATGAGCTAAGTGATACACAAAATGAAAATAAAATATGACCTCAAAAACATAAAATGTTCAGGGAGGGGAGTAAAAAAAGTAGTGCTTTTAGAAAGTGCACAAACTTAAGTGACCATCAACTTAAAATAGACTGCTATATTCATAGGCTGTTATATATAAAACTCATGGGAACCACAAACCGAAAACCTGTAACAGATACACAAAAAATAAAGAGAAAGAAATATAACCATTACACTAAAGAAAGCCATCAAATCACAAGGGAAGAGAACAAGAGAAGAAGGAAGGAACATAGAAGAAGTATAAAAACAGCCAGAAAACAATTAACAAAATGGCCATGGGGTTTCCCTGGTGGCGCAGTGGTTGAGAGTCCACCTGCAGATGCAGGGGACACAGGTTCGTGCCCCGGTCCGGGAGGATCCCACGTGCCGTGCAGCGGCTGGGCCCCTGAGCCATGGTCCCTGAGCCTGCGCATCTGGAGCCACTGCTCCGCAGTGGGAGAGGCCACAAGGGTGAGAGGCCCGCATACCGCAAAAAAAAAAAAAAAGGCCATAAGTATGTTCCTATCAATAATTACTTTTAATGGAAATAGACAACATGCTCCAGTCAAAAGACATAGGGTGGCAGAATGGATTAAAAAAACAAGACCCATATATATGCTGCCTACAAGAGACTCACTTCAGATCCAAACACACAAATGAAGGGATGGAAAAAGATGTTCCATGCAAACAGAAATGAAAAGAAAGCTGGGGTAGCAATACTTCTATCAGGCAAAATAAAATTTAAAATACAGACTGTGACAAGAGACAAAGAAGGGCATTACATAATGATAATGGGATCAATCCAACAAAAGGACATAACTGGTAAACAGCTATGCACCCAACACAGGAGCACCTAAATACATAAAGGGAAATACTGACAGCAATACGATAATAGGGGACTTTAACACCCCACTTACATCAATGGACAGATCAACCAGACAGTCAATAAGGGAACATTGACTTTAAACAACACATTAGACCAAATAGACTTAATGTGTGTATATATATATATGTGTGTATATATATATATATATATATATACACACATATATATATATACACACACACACACAATACACATTCTTTTCTAAGGCACATGGAACATTCTCCAGGATGGATCACATGTTAGGCCACAAAACAAGTCTTGATAAATTTATGAAGACTGAAATCACATCAAGTGTGTTTTCTGACCATAATAGTATGAAACTAGAAATCAATAACGAGAAGAAAACTGGCAAAACCACAAACACCTGAAGGCTAAACAACATGCAACTAAACAACCAATGGGTCAATGAAGGAATCAAAGAAGAAATAAAAAAATACTTTGAGACAAAGTGGAAACACAATATTTCAAAATCTATGGGACTAGGCAAAATCAGTTTTAAGAGGGAAGTTTATAGTGATACAGGACTACCTCAGGAAACAAGAAAATTCTGAAATAAATAATCTAGCCTTACACCTAAAGGAACTGGAAAAAGAACAAAGCCCAAAGTTAGCAGAAAGAAGGAAGTAATAAAGATTGGAGCAGAAATAACTAAAATAGAGACTAAAAAAACAATAGAAAAGATCAATGAAACTAAAAGCTGGTTCTCTGAAAAGATAAAATTGATAAACCTTTGGCTACACTCATCAAGAAAAACAGAGAGGGGACTCAAATAAATAAAATCAGAAATGAAGCAGGAGAAGTTACAACTGACCCCACACAGAGGATTGTAAGAGATTACTTCAAACAATTACACGCCAACAAATCAGATAACCTAGAAGAAATGGATCAATTCCTAGAAACACAAAATCTTTCAAGACTGAATCAGGAAGAAACAGAAAATCTGAGCAGACTGATTGCTAGTAATGAAATTAAATCAGTAATAAAAAAAACTCCCAACAGACAAAAGCCCAGGCCCAGACTGGTTTCACAGTTGAATTCTACCAAACAAACAAACAAAACAAAACAAAAGTTAAGAACTATCCTTCTCAAACAAATCCAAAAAAACCCCATGCTTATATGGTCAATTAATTTACTACAAAGAAGCCAAGAATATGCAATGGGGAAAGGCAGTCACTTCAGTAAATGGTGTTAGGAAAACTGGATAACTACATGCAAAAGAATGAAATTTTTTTTTTACAACACATACAAAAATAAAATCAAAATGGATTAAAGACTCAAATGTAAGATCTGAAACCATAAAACCCTACAACAAGACATAGGCAGTACACTCTTTGACACCAGTCTTAGCAATATTTTTTTGGATCTGTCTCCCCAGGCAAGGACAACAAAAGCAAAAATAAACAAACGAGACTACCTCAAACTAAACAGCTTTCGTACACCAACAAAACAAAAAGGTACCCCACTGACTGGGAGAAGATATTTGCAAATGATATATATGTTAAGGGGTTAATATTCAAAATACATAAAGAACTCATACAAATTAACATCAAAAAAACCAAAAAACAAGAAATAATTCAATTAAAAAATGGGCAGAGGACTTGAATAGACTTTTTTTTTTAACATCTTTATTGGAGTATAATTGCTTTACAATGGTGTGTTAGTTTCTGCTTTATAACAAAGTGACTCAGTTATACATATACATATGTCCCCCATCTCTTCCCTCTTGCGTCTCCCTCCCTCCCACTTGAATAGACATTTTTATAAGGAAGACATACAGATGATCAACAGATACATGAAAAGATGCTCAACATCACTAATCATACGGAAATATAAATCAAAACCACATGCGCTATCACCTCACAGCTGTCAGAATGGTTATTATCAAAAAGACAAAAATCAAGTGTTGGTGATGATGTGGAGAAAAGAAAACCCTTGGGTACTGTTAGTGGGATTGTAAATTGGCGCAGCCATGATGGAAAAGAGTATGGAGGCTCCTCAAAATATTAAAAATAGAACTACCATATGATCCAGCAATTTCACTTCTGGATATTTATCTGAAGAAAATAAAAGCATTAATTTGAGAAGATATATGCACTCATATGTTCACTGCACCATCACTTACAATAGCCAAATACAGAAGCAGCCCAAGTGTCCATCAATGGATGAATGGGTAAAGATGTGGTATTCCCTTGTGTGAATATTACTCGGCCATAAAAAAGAATGAAATTTTGCCATTTGCCACAACACGGACAGACCTAGAGGGTATCATGCTAAGTGAAGTAAGTCAGACAATGACAAATACCATATGATTTCATTTATATGTGGAAGCTAAAAACCAAAACAGAAACAGACTCATAGACACAGAGAAAGAAATTAGCTCTCAAGGGATGGGTGTGGGGGGATGGCTGGCAAAACTGGTGAAGGGGCTTAAGAGGTACAGACTTCCAGTTACAAAATAAATAAGTCATGGGGACATAATGTACAGCACAGATGAACCTAGGGGCAGGGCAGGAATGAAGATGCAGATGTAGAGGACGGCCTTGAGGACATGGGGCGGGGGAGGGGTAAGCTGGGACGAAGTGAGAGAGTGGCGTGGACATATATACACTACCAAATGTAAAATAGATAGCTAGTGGGAAGCAGCTGCATAGCACAGGGAGATCAGCTCCGTGCTTTGTGACCACCTAGAGGGGTGGGATAGGGAGGGTGGGAGGGAGATGCAAGAGGGAGGGGATATGGGGATACATGTATGCATATGGCTGATTCACTTTGTTGTACAACAGAAACCAACACATCATTGTAAAGCAATCACACTCCAATAAAGATGTAGTAAATAGAAAAAGAGAATATAATCAACAGTATCCCAGTAACTCTGTACAGTGACAGATAGTTACTAGACTCATTATGATCAATTTGTAATGTATATAAATGTCGAATCACAATGTCGTACACCCAAAACTAACATTGTATATCAACTATGCTTTAATTAAAAAAAAAATAAATAAATAACCTTACACAGATCAAGTACAAATTGTAAGATACATTATTCCATACTGGTCATCCTAACAGTAAAACTTAACAGAATTAGAATCTCAATGCAAACACAAACGAAATCAACAAAATTACCCCCAAGTAATATGATCACCTGCCCTCTAAATGGTAGTATCTGTTTCTTATACTTTTATTTTTTATTTATTTACTTTTCGGCTGTGCCGTGTGGCATGCAGCATCTCAGTTCCCTGAACCCGTGCCCCTGCAGTGGAAGCCCAGAGTCTTAACCACTGGACCATCAGGGAAGCCTATGTTTCTCATAGTTTTAAATGCAATGCAACAGAATATAGAAAAGGACACAGAGATGTTAACTAGAACACTAAAATATTAAATCCCCATGTACCCCAAATCTAATTTGAAGACCTAAATGACTGGGTTTAGAGTACAGGGTACCTATTTTGTGCTTTATATTTCAGTAAATATAAAAGTTACAGTTTTACAAAGTTGGTTAAAGAGGTTTATTTAATATGAACTGTAAAACAACCAAATTCTATACTGTGAATAAGGTCTTCAGTCATTTTTCTACTTCTATAGTAGAGTCCAATGATAATGTATACCTACAAAGACAAAAAGATACTGAAATCTCTTCTGAATCACTAAAAGGAAATTAAATTGTTTTCAAGGTAGTTTTTGCTATTATTTAGTTTCTTTGAAAACTTGTAATTCACAAATCGTATACACCCACATAAATGTATGTACATACAGCTACTATACCTCAGATATACAAACGGGTTATTGTAGTATGGCGTGTCACAATTACTAATTATGCATTATTTATGCAGTCTTTCAAATAAATGTCTTTTAAAAACGTCTGCTTTGTGGAATGGAAGCAGATACTAGTCAAATTTACCAGAGAAACCCAGAGACTTACAGGATGGGGTTCATCATTTTACGATCAATGCTGTAAACTACAATTAAACAGCTGGCATGCTGTTTAGCACAATCAGAACATGAAATTGAGAGATTTTTCAGAGTAAAAATGGCAAACAGAATATGAACGCTACTTCTTTAATCTGTGTACTGAAGAACATGTGCTACCTTTTTGAAAAAATCACAAACATGTTTTCTGGGACACCAGAAATACACTATGGGAGATTTTCAAACATCAAATTAGCATCTTCCAAGAAAATGAATGTCTACAAATATAGAACTTGAATAAGCTTCAAGGTGGAATGAAATAATCTCCATCTGTGATTAAGACTGGGAGATTTGTGGAAGCATGGTCCTTCTTGTCTGCTACATTTCATCTGAGTGCCTCAATATTACCCAAAAAAGGGCAATTAATTAGAAAAAGTAGAAGGCCGCAGCTAAGAAAAGTAAGGGACAATAATGGTGTAGGGCTATGAAAATCTGTTACATTACCCATCCCATCAAGCTCACAGTAAAAGATGAAATACAAAGTGAATTATTTTTTCTTTTCTGTGATGTACCTCCCAAATACATACCAAGTACACATAAAAATATGCTCAGTGAAAGGTCTAAGGCTTGTTTAAAGAACTTTAAATTCTTAAAATGACTCTGCTTTGTTAATCTATGTGTTTATGTTATATGAAATGACAGAGGTCTACACTGTGTGTAAAATCACCACTGAAACAGGAACCTAGGGATCAGTAAGGAGATTTTTAGTATGTATAACCCTGTAACTTGTCTTTCACAAACCAGCAGGCTGCAACCTTATGCTAGATTCTCCTTGTCCTGAGTTGCTATAGCGTTTAGGGGTTTGCCCTTACATAAAGGCAGTGCAGTGTGGGTTTTGGCAGGGATCTCGGGATGGTAATAGCACACAACGTTAAGGCAGATTATACTTTCTTTGACAGCTAAGGGAAATGGGTATGTCACATTTCTTCCAACTCTGGCCTATGAGTTGAAGTCAGGCTATCACACTCAGGTGCAACACTGTGAAAAATATGAGAATTTAGTCTTACGGGGACTCAACTTCCTGTTTGGCCCTGGGACTCTCACTTCCAGTAGCACCGCAGGCTCAGAAGGGAGTCTACTTTCCACAGAGCTGCTGCAGAAATATTCCAGTGCCTTCAATGGCTAAGAAGTAAAGCTCTCAGCCAAATTCTGGAAGCGGACCTGGAAAATGGTCCCCAAGACTTGTCCTCTTCAGTAGCTTCTCTGATGTACAAGACTCATTTCTACAGCAGGTAACTTTATTATTGGAGGCAATGAGAACGTTGGGAAATCCTGTTTCAGAGTGAAAATGTAAATAGGGTGGTGGAAGCATGAAGCATAAGAACAATTCCTTAACCCACATAAGATAGAGATGGATATTGACTGATATCTTAAGAATACTACAGATACTTGGAGTTTGTTGACCCAACTACAAACTACTACATACATATGATATTCTTTCAAAGTTGGGTTTTAATGGAAGTAAAGACTTAGAACGAGCAGAAGACCATGTTTCTTGAAGCTATTTCTAGTCTGGTTCTCTTGATATATCTAGATTTTTGGATCTTATGCATGCTTATACTATCTCTTAAATATTAATAAGACAATGGCCCTAAAATTTTTACTCATACGGAAAACACTGTGTGAAAAGCCTTGGAAAATAGAAACCATTATTAATGAAGTACCTTCTAGTTCACTTTAAACCTTGCTCTAAACATCAACTAGTCTGCCTTAAAATCCACTGTAGAAGCTCATCTACCCGAATTGAATTTCATAGTTTAAACAAACTTCGTATCTGTATAAACTGGTATAAAGTACTTTGGATTTCTACAATGACAAATCTGAAAAATATTTTAGGTTTGTATGCCACCAGAGAGCTCTCCTGTTCAAAAACATTTTAAAATTCCTGAATTCTCTTCAGGGATTCAAAATGATTAAAACTAATTTTTAGGGGAAAAATAGGAATTTCCACAAGTAGTCATATTAAGATGAGTGTTTATTAAGTATTTTTAGTCTGGGTACTAACTAAAATACAGTTATTAAACTTACCATAAAAAATTCAGTCTATTATCCCTATAAAAGGAAAACTATAAAAACAAGAAGTTTAGAAATACGAAGATGAAAAGAAATGGATCACATCTGCAAAGTGTCCGAGTTTAACAGGCGATGCTCATAAAAGGCCAGAGGGCTCTCACTTCCTAACGAGTAAAGCTGAACAAAGAATAAGGGACTTGCTGTGATGTAAAAAGTGTAGTCTATGGAAAATAAGTGCTCAAAAACCAGTCAAATATTTTTCCAAAGACAAATTTTGTTCCTTTTGGGGAAAAGATATTACCAAATATATAAATGAAAATATTTGATAGTGGGAGATACATTTCTTCTGTTAAAAAAAAAAAAAAGGAAACCAAAAAAACCCTTCTCTAAAAAATTCCATACATATTCACCTTTAAAAGAAATGAATGGGTCTTGTGAAACCAGGTTTTTCTGTACTTTTCTACTGGATTATCTATTTTGGTAAAGATTATCAATATAAAGCTAAATGTAGGCTAACTTTGGCATAAAAATGAAATGTGGAGTTATAGATGGTAGCCTTTTTAATGTTTCCCAAAGTAACAATTGTAAGCTAAGGAAGTGGGGCTCTGTGTTGAGGAGGTGGTAATGGAAAAACAGATTTCAGACTTTACAATTTCTATTTTATTTTAGCTAGTTAATAGATTATTTCTTCACGTATCACTAAAAACATGAGAAAATTTAAATATTTATTTGACATGTTTGAATTAAACATAAAATGTTAAAGGCTAAAGCTGGATATTTGATTTTTACATGAAGTACTAACAATATTTAAGCTTCTGGGGGATGTGTTCATACGTCATGAATAACTGGCTCAGGAACATAAAGATACATGTTGGCTAAAGCTAAATGCTAATATTCTTATTTGCTGGCACAAACACCCATGCACACACAGAGTGATAAATGTGGAGTTCTAAGCTGATGCCCACCACGCTACAGGTGATTTTGCTTAGTAAGAATTTTAACAAAATCCCACCTATGTGGAAACTCAAATTAAGTACCACCCACTGGCTGGGGAGCACATGTCACTGTCTCATAGTTGGTTTCATTTCTGTTAGGACCAGCCTTCAGAGTATGGGCAACAGTTTACTGGCTTTAACACGTCACTCTGATGTACGATTTAAATCCCACTATTTTGAACGCTTTATTTAAACAACTTGTATTTAAATTTTTTAAAATTAAACTTTTCAAACATATATAAAAACAGAGAAAAGTATAACTAACAACCCCCCAGATTTCATAATTACATTATACCACACTTTTATGATCCATTTATCTTTTTCTTTTCTTCTGTTAGAGAATTTTAAAACAGACCTCTCATATCAGATGATCAGAACTCTAAATACTTCCATTTGTAGCTCTATAAAATAAGGACTTCACAAAACTACAATTATTCCATAATGCCGTATAATGAGTTCATATTCAGAATTTTCCTGATGTCTCAGAAATGTCTTTCTTCAGTGGCTTGTACTAGTCAGGCTGAAATAAGGTTCACTGATTGCGTTTTTGATTGTTACTTAAGTTCTTTCGATCTAGAAAGGATTTCCCATTCCTTCATTTTCATTTTCTTGGCTCACTGCTGGAACCATAGCAATAAACTCATAGGATGTGCCACATTCTGAATGTTTGATGGCTTTCTCGCGGTGGCATTTACACATCCTCAAACCTCAATTTTTCCTGTAAGCAGAAATTTAGAGCTAAAAGCTTTCAGGTCAAACTTTTGTGGTTAGAATACTTCATGAACAGTGCTGTGTACTTCACATGACGTCACATCAGAACTTTTACATTTGCTCAGATCAAGCAGCCAGTTCAAGTGGTGGCAGCCTGATCTTTGTATTTTCAAGTTCACCATCTTCCTTTCTACTAATGCAAGGATTCTCAACCTTGGTTGCACACTGCACAACTTGGTTGTCTGGCGTGGAAATGGAGGGCATAGAATTTAGAAACTACTGCCGAGTCCCATGCCCAGAGATTGCAATTCAATCAGCCCAAGTTGTGGTATGAATATCAGGATTTTTAAAAACTCCCAAGGTGATTCCAATGTGCAGCTAGGATTGAGAATATAGAGGTTTTTGCATACACTGACAATCTTTGCTTGGACGAGTGATTTCATTAGGGGCTGTAAATTGGTGATTTTTCTAATTTTATTGTTCTTTCTACATTTATCAGCAGGAATTCTTTGGCATATTTAAGAAATCTTTAGATAGCCAGTAATGACTAGGGTTATTTGGTGATCCTGAAATAAAATCTGTATAGGACAAGCGGGATAAAATTTTAATTCTTCTCTTTAATTACTAGTAACTAAGTTGATTTAATTATGAGTAAGGCAGTGGTTCTCAAACTGCAGAGTGGAATCAACTGGGGAGCTTTAAAGACTATTGATTTCTGGTTTGGGCCCCAGACTTTTGGATTTAATTGTGTATCAGGAGGGCCGGGAATAATATTTTAACAGCTCCACAGGCAATTTTAACGTGCAGCAAAGTTTGGGCACCTCTGGAGTGAGGTGTTGGTACCCAAATCACCTCTAATAGTGATAGTATTTTTTGCTTGTTTTGGTAATCGTTTTTGCATTTTTGTTGACAGAAAAATGTATCTGATCATTTTGAGACAGATATGAAAAGAGAAGAAACCAAAGCTGATAGGTATCATGACAAATTTATTAAATTCCAAGATCAGGCTTATCTCCAATTTCCATAAGAATGAATCAAATAATAGAATGGTCAGTGGTATGCTGAAGTTTCCATGCAATGTTCTGATTTAATGAATATTTAATAATTAGTTCTGTAAATGATTTTACTCTATTTAATATGTAGACAGAGCTTATGATACAGGGAAATTTGAAGCATTTTTTTTAAATACTCATGAGGATTTACACTTCGTATGTTACTACCCTCTGGTAGCATGGGAAGCATGATAGTCATGACACTTGGTATAGGCAGGAATATATGTTTGTGGGGACCTATTTGGACCCTGAGAGCTGGCATGAAGATTATTCTAAACTAAAGATATTTGAGATTCAACAGATGCAGAAGGAAACCTTTTTGGAGCTTCCCTTATTTCACTAAAAGCAGAAAAGTCCTGGGAGTGAGGCTGTCACGGATCCCTTCTGGGGGAGTTTTATGGAATGAAAAAAAAAAAAAAATCGGCGAGACCACTTGCACCTGTGTAAACAAACATCATCACAAACTGTCTTATCTCCTGTTTGTTCCCCTAGAAATCCACTTGTTCCTCCCATATAAGCCTCTTCTGCCTGCTTCCTCTCCCCTAAGTTAGGTATATAAGCCCCCAACCCTAGTCATTTAGGGAGCTACTTCTTTTTTTTTTTTAATTTTTAAAATATTTATTTATTTATTTATTTGGCCGCATCAGGTCTCAGTTGCAGCATGCTGATCTTCGTTGAGACACATGGGATCTTTCGTTGCGGCGTGTGGGCTCTTCATGGCTGCGTGTGGGCTTCTCTCTAGTTGTGGCATGAAGATTTTCTCACTCTAGTTGTGGCACGGGTTCCAGAGCGTGTGGGCTCTGTAGTTTGCGGCACGCAGGCTCCTAGTTGAGGTGTGCGAGCTCAGTAGTTGTGGCACGTGGGCTTAGTTGCCCCACGGCATGTATGATCTTAGTTCCCTGACCAGGGAGTGAACCCGTGTCTCTCGCATTGGAAGGCGGATTCTTTACCACTGGACCACCAGGGAAGTCCCTAGGGAGCTATTTCTTTTGTGAGTTCTCATATGCATATGAATACTTAGGGTTTTTGAAAAATTATTATTAATCTGTCTACTGTCAGCTAAATTCACAGGCCCCCAGTTACTTAACCTAAGAGGGTAGAGGAAAAATCTCCCCCCCTGCCACATACTGCTAAGCATTTTCGGTGGGCAATTGGACACTATTTGCCAAAATAAAAATATATACACCCTTGCCCAGGCAGTTCCCCTTAAAAATGTAATCAACAGAGACACTCAGATGTGCAGTGAAAAATTTTACCACTGCTTGTCAAAGGGCAAAGTTGGAAAAAACAAAATATTCACTAATAAGGGACTGGTTACATAAATTTTCTAAACAATAGATAGCCATTAAAAAGGAGGCAGATCTTTATAAATTGACACAGAAACACATGCATAGTTTTACTATGTTGTTAAGGAAAAAAACACTTAAGTCACAGAACAATGTATAACATATCCTCATTGTATTAAAAACAAAACAAAACAAATGCAAATGTGTGGATATTTACACACACACCCCCCTCAGATTTTCTGTGTGTGTGTGTGTGTGTGTGTGTTTGTGTAGGTATGTGGGGCAACAGCCATGGTATGGGTAGACGTGGCAATGAAGGAAATTTTTACCTTTTACTCCAAATTCTTCTAGACAACTTATTTTAAATAAGAAGCATGCCAAAATAAACAAATAGACAAAAAAACACACACACAAAAGCATAACTTACTTTTGTAACAAAACATGAAAAAGTGGTGATTAGGAAGCTACAGCACTGCAATTGTGGTAGGAAGACTATAATGACTATGTTACTAAAAAAGGTCTGAAAAAATAGGGGAGGAAAATCTTGGGACCCCAAGGCCAATATTAACAGAAATTCATATTCCTCTTGGTATTTGGAAGAGAAGCAGAAATAAAATTTTGTCATTTATACAATTTAGTCATAATAAATCATAACATTCAAAATCTGTAGTAAAATAATAGTCCTTTATCCATGATTGCTAATTTAATATTCTATTTATGAATATGCATGATATAACTTCCTACTGTGGGGACAGACAGCGCACTCCAGCTCTGGAGGCTGCTCCTTGTCGTAATGTGCAGGGAAGAGGAGGGGAGGGGTAGATTCTCAGGCTGATGCTGCTCCCCTCCCCTCATTTTACACACAAGTACTAAAACTGGCAACTGCCTAGATTCTAGTAATTTTCCCCCGAAACAGAAAAACTGTGAAATTGTGATTTGTGACAAAATTCACGAATTCACAAGTTTACAGGATGTGGCTGGAGGATTTAAGTAACAACCCATGATCACTTTGACAAAAGGACTCAATTTATGGCTTCAACAGCTTCTTTCTGGTAGGTAGGGCACATGGTGTTTGGTTATCTTTATGACTGAATTGGTGTGCTTTTTCTTAAAAGAGAGGTAAGTCCAAGCTTTTTTTCTTTAAAAGATATCCTCCATAATATAATATTTTCCATCATAAAGAAGTATAATTACTTGTGCATAAATTTGCATTCTCACTTTCTTTGGGTCTTTACCTATTATTCTAATATATATTTTCTGTGATTCTGGAGTTTATTTTTCTATTTTATTATATGGGTTCTTAAAAGTTACCTCAAATTTTGGTGGAACGTAAGAGACTGTACAAATACATACATTGGTAAGAGATATGAAGACATGATTAGTGGAAAAATGGCACACTAACAAAAGAGGAAACAGGAACCCTAAGACAACATTCCCTCTTCACTCTTTTTCAGCAGAGTATACATAAACACACCCACCAAATCCAAGGTCATAAGAAATGCAAGGCTAAGGAAAAAGCAAAGCCACAACAGAAAATAATAAACTCTCCTCTTCATAAAAGACAAGAGGAGGTCCATTTATGTTTTTAGAGAGCAGACATGTAATGCTGGTAAGCTAGAAAATACAGAATAATGAAGAGAGACGGCAACAGAAGGGCAAGATAACAATAAAGCATACATGCTTAAAACAACTTTATTATGTCCAGGGGAGCTTCTCCTTAAGATTCCTTCCCAATCAGCCTAGGAAAATAAAAATGTTTTGTAGAATGGATGATTCTTCCCCACACTTTGGGAGGTTATCTCTTTGAGTGTCCAAGGCCTTGGCTTTCTGCTTTGCAACAGCCTGCGATCCTTGGTACAAGTTAAAAATCAAAAATCAACCAACCAACCAATCAACCAACCAGGAAATACAAGTAAGCTGATTCTCCTGAACTGAATCATATAAATGAAAATCTTTTCTGCCTAGGGCATCTTGAGCTTTTCCTTAGAAAATGACTCTGCAGTAAGTTAGCTATTTAAAAACAAATTCAGCAGTTGGTCTCAATTTCTGGCATTTCAATGGAATATTGCTGAAAACTCCTGAGTAGGCAGGGATCACTCCCAGGTAGTGATCAAACTATTGCCTTGCTAACAATTCACCTTATGGCTGAAAAGCTTTTCAAGCCTAATTTGTAGTAAACCACACACACAAAAGGTAGAGAAACTGTCTTCAAGTAATGTTCAAAATATTAAAGAAAAATGAGGAACAATAACAGACCTTCAATCCTAAATCCTTTCAAATAATCCTTTCTTATTTAGGAAACCAAGATAATTGAATAAAGATGTTTCTTTTGTCAAGACCTATCCAAAGACAAAATAGACCAAAGACCCTTTAAGTATTTTCTTATACTTAAGCCACCCCTACCTCATTCTGGGTGGGACTGCCAAATTCTAAAAACAAGATTATTTTCATATTACATTCAGGGTCTCTGCATGCAAACTGGTAAAGAGAAAATAACAGTTAAACTTTACAGGAAAAGTAGCAGCAAAACTGTCATTTCATCCCGTTCACTTACAATCAAACTTCTAAAGGGCATCTATAACTGCTCAGAAAAAGGAATATGAAACAAATAAGATTTGTATCTTTTATTCATACAATTAAATTTCAATTTTCTACCCTTATCATTAGAGCTTATTGCCATGGTTACAATTTAAATACCTTAAGTATGGTTGAAAAGTAGGCAAATTTAAGAAAACACACAAGAAACGTTAATGTAATTAAAATAATAGAGAGTAGAATAAATATCAGTTGTGTTGGCTGTGTTTGAAAGTTAATATACTTCCCCCTCCCTGCAAAAGGAAAAAGGGTAAGTAAAACTCCCAGGTTGGAATATGAGTTTGGGCAGCAGTAAGGGATGAAGTATAGTTATCAGGTGTGAATTATGAATGTCGCTGTGGTGAGGACAGTTGAATTACTAGAGCTGTATTTCCCTAACACTAAAGTATTTGGGGAGCTATCTGGCATATATTAAAAATATATGAATATATAATACTTATATATTAAATGAAATATATATATAATATTTATAATATTTTATTTATCTATCTATATTTTATGCATTAGTAAATCATGAAGATGGTGGTCAAATGACTGAAGCTGAGTAAATGCACTGGAGGGGAGGAGAGGCAGAAAGGATGCCAAGGGCCCAGATGTTCATTCTCCATCGTGCGTCTTCACAAGCGCATTCTCTCCATATGTAAATCCATGCAATTACACACCGTGCCCACCTGGCTTTTGGCAGTTAAAAAATCCACAACTGCCCCCTCCACCTCAGTTCAGTCAGGATGTTTCTCCAGCTCTACTTCAGGCAGCACTGCTGGCATGGCTGTATCTCCTTCATGGTTCCAGCTAATGCTGGAAAACTCGCCAGGTCCCACCTCCCACCACTGCTCCAGTTTGGTGGCAAAGCCACCCAGCCCTTATCCCTGCAGTCTTTGACACGGCAGCAGCTTCCAGGAAGGACCACTCCTTTGGGTGGTCGGGCCCTGACTGACACAGCTATTCTCCTTGGGCTACAAAGAACTCTCACCTATCAAACACTAGCCCTCCAAGAGAAAAGGGCAATGGCGGGATATCGAAACATTTTGTAGATAGAGATATAAACGATGACACTCATGAGGGAGTATGAGAGGACTGGCCTCATATAGCTAAAGGGAGGGAGAATGAATACAATCTTTTTAGGAAGGCAACTTGGTAATACATTTAAAGAGCCTTAAAAATGTTCATATAGTTTGAATAGTTTTCTTCCTAAAAATCTAGCCTAAGGTAAATCAAAGCTGCAGATATAATTTTATACATAAGAATGTTTACCATAATGTTATTTATTACAATGAAAAGTTAGAAACAACCTAAATGTCCAAAAATAGAGCTATAGGTAAACATGGTATACACTTGTAGTTTTCCTTTACAGAATCCACCCCCGTCGCCCCCAATTTTAAGTGTATAGAGTTATATACCTTCACTAGACTTGAAACACTTAAGAGGGCAAGGATATTTGTTTTAAACATTGACAACTATGTGCTAGCCAACTAGACTCTCAAGAAATATTTTCGGAATAAATTAATGATGCAGTATTAAACATGAACTTATTGGAGAATTTTACATTAAATGGTACGTGTTTGCCATAACCAAGTAGCAAATGCACTGTGTATTTTTCTTTAAACTGAATTTTTCAACTCTCTTTTTAACAGTTCATAGCACTGCTATTTCTCCTGAGGAATGTTTAAATCAGGTGACTTTTTGCTCAAACGATTTCCAGTGGCTCCCCATGATGTGCAGGAAGTTCAAAGTCCCTGGTATTTACAGATCTCTATAATTTGGCCCAGTGTGGCTGTCTAGCCTTTGCACATCTTATCATCTCTCAAACTAGTTTCAAATGTTCCCACAAGACATTTCTGTCGTCTCTTCTGCTGCCCAATGACAGTGCCCTCTCCACAGCCGGGCTGCTGGTCAAGCCCCAGGCTCCAGGCTCATCCTCTCTGCAAAGCTATCTCAAAAGTGGGCTGTCCATTTAATGACAACGTTTCCCACATAATACTTACTTGGTAGGTAACCACATATTACTTCATGCCATGTCTTTCCTTGCATTAAACTGCTGTTTGTAAGTCTTCTTGTTAAGTAGCCTTTCACACGTCTCTTCCTAATCTATGGTTTGAGTAAAATACTACATTTCTTGGGAATAGGTTCTTTACAAAATGGCAAATTGCCTTGTATCCACTATAAATAACGCCAGAATCCTGGGGCCAGGTTCAGGTAAACTCAGATACCAGGCATTTGGTGATTTAAGTTTTACTCAATTCCAACCTTGTTTAAAACCTGCCAAAGTATTCAGATATCAAGGCCTATTCTAGCATTCACACATTGCTGGCATTGTCCTTTACATTATGAGAGGTGAGGGAGGTGAGGGGCATATGTGTGTGGAGCCCAACACTGTCTGACCAATGACACGTATAGTACTTGGCTCATGATGTGGCTACTCAGGAAGCGTTTAATGAGTGAAGACTGAGTATGAAGATATCGAACATCTGTGAAAGTGGCAGACACTCTCCTCAATGCAATTCATCCTTGATATGAGGTGAATTTAGGGTAAAAAGAAGAGATAAAGAGACTATGTTAGAATCTTCCAGACTATTTTAGAAGCTATCAGGTGGTCTACATCTGGATACATAAGGAAAATGAACATTTCAGGCAACTCTTCTCTTGAGTATGAGAAACACTGTAAAAGGAAAGACCTTGACTTATATAACTGATATCCCAGATTATACAAAAACCTTTGGGAGGGCATCCCTGTATTTCTTTATGATAAAAAATTCAGATACTGAATTGATATTAAAAATGTTTTGATGCCCAATGCTTTAACTTCTTTACAGCTGGCATATATAAATCTATTCAAGTATGTTAAAAAAAAATTAAGCATATTAAGAAAGTACTACTTCAAAGCAAAGTAGCTCAATATTGTCACTATTAAAGGCTTTGCTTGGCTGATTTCACCAAGAAGTAGTAACTTAAGAGAGCAGGCTCTGTCTGTGCAAAACTAAAGGAAGATATTTTATATGATTAAAAACTCATACCTGTTGCTCTCCAAGGAAATGACTTCTCAGTTGAGCTAGAGAAAAAGAAGGAAAAAAAATGGAACATTTACTTCCTTTGTCATAAAATTTAACTTTGGATCTGTTTTGCATATAGACATTTTTCACATTTAATTATATAAAAGTATAAAAACCTCAAACAAAATTTAAAATGGCTGTTCTAAGTTAATTTTTAGACAGTATTAAACCCTCCACATCAATTTGGGACAAAACTGTATTTCCTGGAAATTAAGGCAAGTTATAAAACGACTTATAAAGTTGTAAAACGACTTACAAAATGACATAAAAAGTATGATTCTCCTTGGATAAGACAAATACAATAGCACAACTAACTGTGACCATCACAGTACTTATATGAAGTACTACACTGCTTCGTGTGGAATAACTAATATGAAAACTACATATAAATTAAAACAACATATACATTATACTGTACAACATATACATTAAAAAGAACCAAAAAGGCTGTTAAGAAGTTCATTCAATTTACTTATTTTCAAAAGAAGCCCTAGATGCTATAATAGACACATAAGTTAACGGGGTCATTTTGAACTGAATGTTGCCTTATAAAATTTAAATATCCTAAACCTTTATATCAAAATATAAGGTTTTACAAGCTAGGAGAAAATTTTAACTGTATAGTTTTCTTGGTTTATAGAGTACCAATTTAAAAAATTTGTGCATAAAAACATATCTGTGCCTCCCTGGTCCCCCTCCCCCGCTTAAAATACTCAATACGGGAAAGCATGGTGCTTAGGGGATGGTGTGGTAGAACAAAGGTACAAGAGGCTGGATTATTAGGCATTTATTAAATGTCAGAGTAAGTACCTCACATATATTATCTCCTTTATATTATTCACAACAACCTAACGAATAGGTACATTATTA
>NW_021703772.1:73277977-73302602 GCF_005190385.1 Monodon monoceros
TCATTGTTACTTAATCAGTTTAGGTCCACCTCAGCTACTCTCCTTCTCCCCTGGTTCCCGTTTAATCCCTAAGGGTCTTATTGTTTTAGGACATTCTAAGCACTGGTGGAGTGAATCTTTTTCAGATGTGGATATTGAACATGGAAATCTTCCAGGAGGACGTTTCTTTTGTTCTCATAAAGACTTTTATCTTGGACATTTCAGTCTCCTTTTTGGGCCATCTTACTCTTAAAATTTTTTTTTTTCAAATTGGTGTTTTTATTTCTAATACACACATAGCTTTATTTCATTACATATATATGTTAATATGGGTTCTTATAAGTTTTTTCTTAAAAATCATATATATATATATATATATATATATATATATATATATATATATATATTTTGTGTGTGTGTGGTACGTGGGCCTCTCACTGTTGTGGCCTCTCCCGTTGCAGAGCACAGGCTCCGGACGCGCAGGCTCAGTGGCCATGGCTCACGGGCCTAGCCGCTCCGTGGCATGTGAGATCTTCCCGGGCCGGGGCATGAACCCGTGTCCCCTGCATCGGCAGGTGGACTCTCAACCACTGCGCCACCAGGGAAGCCCCATATATTTTTATTCATTAAAATATTTTCTGTTCTAGAAACGAAATTTATGTTATGTTACATGTGCTCAAGGCAAGACTTGAAGTATAGGAAGGGTATATAGTGAAAGGTAACTTTTGTCCTCCAGCCTTCTACTTTTACCTTCCTGGAGAAAAACCAGGATTAAAACTAATTGTGGTGCTTGCTTCGGCAGCACATATACTAAAATTGGAACGATACAGAGAAGATTAGCATGGCCCCTGCGCAAGGATGACACGCAAATTCGTGAAGCGTTCCATATTTTTTTAAAGCAATTATACCCCAATAAAGATGTTTAAAATAAATAAATAAATAAATAAATAAATAAATAAATAAATATATGAAGTTGTCCAGCTTTCCCAACACACACAAAAAAACAACTAATTGTGTATTCTTCCAGTGATAACTTTTACATTTACAAACACATACTAATGTGTTTTTCCTATACATTGTATCATAATGTGCACATTTCAATTCTATACCTGACTTTTAAAATTTAATTTATTTTGGAAATGTTTTGCTATCACTACCGTGGAGTTTCCTCATTCTTTTGAAAGGTATTTCGTTGTGTGGATGTATCATAATGTATTCAGCCAGTCTTTCGCTTGTTATTTTAGGTAACATTATGTGTTACAATGTTGCAGTGACTATCTTTACATTTACTACTATATCTACATATTGATTTAGATATAGAGTATATGTAGATGCATCTGTCTTTCTGTCTATCTCCTGTATATCTGGGGGTAAATATCTAGGATTGGAATTGATGAATTAAAGGGTATTTACATTTGAAATTACGGTATAGGTTGTATCATGAATTGGATATTGGGTTGTGTCAGTGAAGCAAAATGGCATGGTGGAAATGAGGAAGTAACCCATAAGACTCAAGCACTAGTCTGTCCTCTGGTGTAAACCAATTTTGTGGCCCAAGAAAGTCACTTCATCAACCTTTTTCTTTGTGGTACTTTTCTTTCCTCATCTGTGAAGAAGGGCGTAGACTCAGCTCTTTCTAAAGTTTGATAATTTGTTGATTCTTTCAGTCTTCCTCCGTTTTGGTCCTTCCAGGAAGTGGAGCTTGGTGATTTTTTTTTTTCCTATGCAAGTTTGAGTCTATGAAGAACCCTGGGCTTTGGGAGCCTTGCTAACCACAGCTTTACTTTGATTGTTTTAAAGCACTGGGTCTGGTTTGTGCTTTATGTTAAAAGCAGAGCTTATATGGTTGGTTGTCTCTCTCTCTCTCTCTTTCTTTCTTTTCTTTTTTTAAAATACGGTGAGTGGTAAGTAGGCATTGGTGACCAAGAAACTCATATAGTCAGCTTTCTATTATTGATCAAGAATAGAGGCAATGGATTTTTAGACTTAGGGAAAAATATTTTATTTTTGTAATAGGTTTCTTAAAAAAGCAATAGGCCTATAATAGACAGTCTTTAAGAAACAGCAACATTTTATTTATGACTTTGGAACAGACCAGAGCAGACTGCTTTAGCTCTTTCAAAGTATTTTATAATATGAAGAAGGTAAAATAGAGGATTATTTAATATTTTGAGGTACTTAACTGGTATAGATTAATAAGATGATTGGATTTCCTGGTGGTTACCAAATTAGATGTATTTAAAAATTCAAAACCAAGTAAATAAAATGTAATATAAAATTCATGTTTATTCCCTGTACTGCATTTTTTCTTTGGAATTGGTTCCCCTAAAATTAAGCAACATGCTTGGATTTTTTCATTTGAAAGACTTGGAAATTTTGGGCTGCTAATATAAATGTAATTTTTCTGGAAAAGATTTTGAGCCCTTGGTTACTCATCAAAAAAAAAAAATCACTACAGCTCTTTAAGTATACAAATTTATTCAAGTCTCTGTAGAGTAGCGAAAAAGAAAAAAATGGAAATGACTTAAATGTTCTACAATAACCTGTAAAGGTTAAGTATGTATACACAAAGACTATGTGTGTGTGTGTGTGTGTGTGTGTGTGTGTGTATGTGTATGTATGTATACTGTTAGTATATCTGTGGGGTAAATATTAAGAACAGGGACTATGTCTATCTATTACTCCCTGTGTGTGTATCCTGTCCCTAGTTTACTGCCTTATCCATTGTAGGCACAAAGAAAATTTTGGAATGAGTAGAATGACCATGGAGGTTATATAAAACAACATTAAGTAGAAAAAGCAGGACACTAAAACAGTATAATTCCATATACATAAATTATGTACAATTCCATAAACATAAACCATAGTACAATTCAGGTTTGTAGTTATATACTATATGGATATAGAGAAAAAAGGACTAGTAGGAAATAAACTGGAATGTTAATAGTTATTATTTCTGGGCTGTGCGGGTCATGCATAATTTTGAAGAGAAAATCTTTAAATACAAAGAGGTGAAGTAAATATTGGAAGATTTTTGTCACCTTGATAATATATTTTACCCTTTCAGCATTAAAGGTGGTCACCTTACCTAAAATGATGTATTACAATACTGTGGCCTTTTCTCCTCTTGAGTAAAATGTACTTTATCTCAGTAGTGTGACAGGTTTTATATCTACTTTAGAATTAAATTATGTTCTGAGAGTTGGACTTTTAAGAAACTGGTTTTAATTTCACATCAGTTGAAGGTAAAGGGCAGTGAAAGTATATTAGATCTGGTACAAGTGTCTAATTATAATTATTGACACATTTTCAAATGCTCTCTTTCTTAAGTGTGATACATTGCCCGTGATTTTGACAGCTGTGACTACATTAAACCTGCTCGAGTACTCTTTTCACAAAGGTTTGTTTAAACTTAGAATTGTCAGAAGGATTCTCTGTAAAGTAGATGAACGCAGATTTAGAGGTCAATGGTGTTGCATTTTCCACTGTGCCTGGTGATTTTAGTCTGTTAAATGTCAATCAGAAGATTATCTGGGTTTCGTTTTCACTTTGAGAAAATTGGGAATTTTATTGTTTTGTATCCTATAAAAAAATAGGCGATGATAGTCCTTTGTGGTTTGACTCTGTGCAATGATAGCATAAAAATTCTGCTTGTTTCTCTTGCTGGAGATCCTCAACCACAAAACTCCAAGCTGAAAGTTGGATTCTGTGTAATAACCTCATTTTCTAAAAGTCTTCCCTAGACCAAGTTCATGCATTTCTTTTCTGTAGCCACTCCTTCCTTCTGTATAGATTTGTTGACTAGCTACCGTGTGCCAGGCCCTGGGAATATAAAGACAGAAAGGCTGTGAGAGAGCTCAGTTTGGGAGAGACAGAAAAATAGTCAAGCTACACCAGAGTGAAGCACCAGAATGGAGCTGTAAACACAAAGTTGGAATGTGCAGTTCTGTTTGAGAGGGCAGCAAGGTCGTCATCTCAGGATAACGATGTTCTCAAGCATCTTGAGGGATGAGTAGGAAGGCATCGGGTGGGAAAAGGGCCTTCGAGGCACAGAGGCTTGTAGGAAAGATAGAATCCTTTAGAATTGAGTGTGACCAGAGCCATGCTACTTAAATGTGGTCCTTGGATCAGCAGTAATGGCATCATTTGGGAGTTAGCCTCACTAGAAATGCAGAGTCTCAGGCCCCCCCAGTGCTACTGAATCAGAATCAGCACTGCAACACTATCTCCAAGTGATTTGAGTGCTTCTAAAAATTTGAAAAACATTAGAACACAGGAAGGAAAAAGATGGGAGAGCTGGGAAAGTAGACCACTGCCAAGGAGTTTGGCCTTTTTTTTTTTTTAAGCATGAACTTGATAATGAGGAAGTGACATTATCAGATTCACTTTTTCCCAGAATTGCCTGGAAGTTCAAGTAAGGCAACATTTAACAAAAAGTTTCTTGAAACCTCAATCATATAGCGCTCCACAAAAAAGGTCCTCATATGAGCTTGAGAAATGCAGGATATGTCCTTCTCTCAGACACTGTAAATGACCAGAGTGCACTGGAAGTTCCGAGAAGCTGGCGTTGAGGAAAACCATTAATTTAATCATCTATCCTGGGATATCCCTGGGGTCTTTCAAGTTTATTCCACAGTGGAACCCTTTATAGCCACACAGCTGTTCACACCCCAGGGAGAGTGGATGGTATTTTGCTGAGCATGTTTTGGGAAACGCTAGCACTCATTCCCAAACTTCAGAGGCTGCTTCATCTGAGCAGCGTGACCAGCTATCCTAGTTTGCCTGGGACAGAGAGCTATCCTAGGATTTTCAGTGCTGGAATCCTGGGCAAACAAGGGTGCCCTTGGGCACCCTTCCTATTTGTTTACCATACCTTTGACTAATTACTTCATTTTTCTTTAAATGGGCACAGCCTTTTTCCGTAAATATCTGTTTCAGGCTCATTCTAATGGAGTCATTCCCAAATTCGTCGGCACATTGGAAGCATGTGGGAATTTCCAAACCTGATGCCCATCCCCCTGCCCAGGGGGATTTAATTGGTCTGGGATGTATTTTTAAAGGTCCCCAGGTTATTCCAATGTGCATGAAAGTCTGTTCAAAGCAACTATCCTTGTGGAAATGTGGTCTCGATGTGCACCTTAAGAATTTATTTTAATATGTAATAGGAAAAACATTAACCATTGGAAAGAAAAATAAATTAAGAACCATGGAGCATCATGTTGGGGGACCACCAGTAGAACATGTCCCACACTTCGGGGACACTCATGTGGAGGCAGGGGAACAGCAGTCTGGTCAAGAAACAGTGACAAATGTGGCTGGAGAGGACAGTAGAGATTTCAGGGCTGTTGAGGGAGTTGAGCTGACTGATCTGCTCTTTGTGGTGAGGTAGAAGGAGGAGAATCTCAGGTTGCAGCGGGGGTGGGCAGCGATCACAGAACAGAATAGGGAGGCGCAGGGGATGCTATAAGGGGACAGGCTCAATTTGACAAGTCCTGCTTGAGCGGCTCTGGGACATCCAGGGGGAGCTGTCAGAAGAAAAGTGGTAATAGCTCAGGAGAAAGGGCTGGGCTGGAGACCACTGAGAGCTTCTCCAGGTCTGGGCATGAAGTTCAAGGTGGGGATCAACCTGCCTGGGGAGAAAGGCTGAGAGGGTGATCTGCCCCCGGGTCCACGGGGTGAGTGCAGGGAGAAGGGCCGAGTCTGGGAATTGGGGGAGCGGGAGGGACGTCAAGGGGAGTGTCTTCTTCATCCATCTGGAGGAACGGGAGGTTCTGTTCTCCCAGGGAGTCTTGTGACCCAAACGGATAAGGGTTCTCCAGGGCAGTTTGTTTTGGTAATTTAGGGTGGCATTAGTCCTGTTTGTGTAAGTTTAGCACGAGGGAAGAAATGAGATTAGAGTGGGTTGAGAGGGAGGAGACTTGCTAGAGCAAATGACTCTGGAAGTTCTAACTGCAGAAAAAGCCTGGCATAGCATGGGGCCTTAGGGAGTAAATCTGGGTTTGTTTGGGGAGTAGTCATCTTTGTGGTTACTCATGGACGTGACTTCAACAAGGAATAACGATTACAAGGAATATTCAGATATTCACAGGAAAATTGCCGGAACTCTCTGGAGCCCCATGAAACTGCTTTACTTTCAAGTCATAGCCGTAAACCTTTTCTCCCCTCCTTTTCTTATTATTCCCTGGACACAACAATATCAAGTTCTGAATTTATATGTTTATAAATGTTACTAACTTGTTTTTATGGGTGATGATAAGACAGCATATGATCAAGTATTCAACCTTTGTTCCTACGTAGCTCACATTTGTGGAGGGCTTTGCAGTTTACCAAAACACCACCACATCTTATGTGAGCCTCTAAATAACCTTTGCACAGAAGGCAGGGCCAAGATTAGTATTTTTCCATTTTACAGGAAAAAAAAAAGAGAAAACCCTGAAGTTTAAATGTATTGAAGAGGACTTGCCCAAGATTAAAGACTTGGTGATGGATCAGTCAGTGATGGATGCTGTATGGAATCCTGGTCTCCTGGTGCAATACTTCTTCCATTATATTTGGAGAGGGATGGGAGTGGAGAGTGTGTCTTCTTTTTTTGTTTTTTTTCCAACTAGTTTGTAAATTCCTTGAGGACAGAGACCTTATGTTCACTGTTGAGTTGTTTACTGACTCTTCCACTCACTGCTTTGTAGGGACCTTGGGAGGTGGTGGTGGACACGAGCGCCCATTGGTCCAAGCGTCCACTCTCAAGGGCCTTCACATTGGTCTTGACATTACTTTTGAATGATAGAGCCCCAGAAATATACCAACAGGATTGAAAGGAGGCATCCTGGATCATACAACTTTGGACTTGTGTCTCATTACTGGACCGTGTAATTATCTTGAGACCAGCCCAGTAATATTGCCTGGCATGTTTTGTAAATATTTAAAACATACACAGTTTTTGTCACTCTGTCTTGACATTTCTTTACATAATACCAGAAGTCATCGCAGTGGAAGAGGCCCAAACCTCTGTGGACTTCAGAGGGGCCCTCCTTTATGTATGAGATGCTCTGATGAGCTGAGTGGAGGGACGTGGGGATGAATCAGCTCCTCTCACAAAGCTCACAGCTTTGTTGAAAGCTGATCTTGTTTGGTAGCCCTTACAGGGCACACCGGGGGGCCTCAATAAATACTTGTTATTTTGAATCAAGGGAGCTGTTATTTTGTGTTACGCATTCTCTACTGTATCACAATGGACCACTGTCAATTTTTTTTTTTTTTTTATGATCTTTTACATGAATCATTAAAGATCCGGTGTTAGGATTTGGGGAAGGGGAATGATGAAAGAGAGTAAAGAAATAGAATCAGCAAGCTTTAGGACAAGAGAGGAGAGGCTTCGAGTGAGTGGTGAAAGTTGAAAGCAGGAAGGAGTCGCTCAGGGGCAACTGGACAGATGTGGAGGCTCTTTTGAAAGAGCACACCCAGGGGAGATGAGGACGAGACAGGAGTCATTCGAATCTGATGATGTCCTAGAGGGGAAAACCGAAGGCCTTTTCAACCTTAATTGTAGCCACAGGACAAAAGCATATTAGAGCACTTTTTTTTTCTACCTCTTCTAAGGGCTAGTAGTGGATAATCTCTTTTGTAGAGTCATGTCTAAAAATCTGCTCTTCGGATTACATTAAAGTTTATTATTTTTTAGGGTGTTGTGGGTTGAGGAAGAAGCATAAAAATTTGACTCCCTTTCTTGTATTTACACTACAATTTCAAGCTACTGGTTTATTATGAAGTAAGGAACTTTTTAGTCATTGAGCAGATTTCAGCGGATGAGTTAATGTTTGGTCATCGGAAAATGTATCATTAGAGCTTGTTTCTCTTGAGAGGAGAAAAAGGCAAAATATGAGTCAGATGCAGCATCAAGTCATTTCCCTCCTCTTAATTAAGCCACCCTCTTGCCGAAGGACCATCACCCCGCAAGGGTAATTCAGACGGTAACAACCGCGGGCCTTTGTAGTGGACTTTACAGTTTATAAAGCACAGTTTTGCTCTGACTCCTGTATATAAAGTTGGCATTTCTGATGAGGGAGGCTCAAGTGAGTTGTTTTTCTAGGGAAGATGCTTTAATCAATTTATACTTAAAAGTGCCATCTGCAAGTCTGAATGAGATGTTTTGTTTGGTGAGGGGTCCACCAGTTGTTCATTGGCATTTATGAAAAATGTTAAAAGGTAGTAAACTAACCCGTGACATTGGGAGAGTGTAACGTTTGTTTTACAGATAAACACTCTGCTGTGTGTTCTGTGTTTGCCTATTCTATTCATTCTCTTCCTGTCTCTTTGATCTTGACTCTGTAGTGATTTCTATGTTGTGTTCCATTTTGCTGGTGACTGAGATAATCACCAAAACTTTGTGCAGATTTCTAACTAACTAGAAATATGTCTATGGGAGACGAATGTGAAATGTTGGGAATAAAAAGTGCTTCCATCTTCTTTCATTTTCTTTCTTCAAACTCTTTTATGGTCTATTTGATTCATGTTTTTATCTGTTCTTTTTTTTTTTTGGAATACTGACTGTGTGTTAGGTCTTGTGCTGATGACACAGGGACCAAAGGTGCTATTCCTGGACTCGAGAGAATTCACAGCTTAGTAAGGAAGACACATGAATCAGCGGTTCAAGTACAGCTTGGCAAGTGCTGTCTATCACAGAGGTGGGCAGAAGATCCAGCAGTGAGTCCAGAGGAGTGACACCTAACCCGCTTTGAGGGGAAGGGTGTAGGGAAGGTTCTGACTCAAGGAGGTTATTAAGTGCACATTTTAAGAATAAGTGCAACTAAGCCCGGCAATGTAGAGGCAGAATATTCTAGTGTAGGGGACATTCAGTCTAAAGGTAGAAGGCAAAAGGAGAGTGTGGTGCATGCTGGGAGTGGCAGGTAGTTTAGTTTAACCATAGCTTAGGGTACATGTGGGAATTGATATGACATAAAGCTGGAGAGGTGGGTGAAGACTACATCGTGAGGACTCCTTATTCTGTGCTGAACAATTCAGATCCTACTCCCAAACTATGCCAAGTATTAGGGAATTTTAGGGAGGAAAGGATCTGGTTAGGTTTGGATTTTGGAGCAATCACTGGTAGCAGTTTTTGAAGATGATCTTGAAAAATGTTATCTATCTGTGCTCTGGACTGAATTACGTGTGTTTCCCCCAAATTCATATGTTGAAGCTCCAGCTCCCAATGTGATAGTATTTGAAGATGGGGTCTTTGGGAGATAAGTAGGGTTAGGTAAGATTATGAGGGTGGGGCCTTCCTGATGGGATTAGTGCCCTTATAAGAAGGCACACCAGAGAGCTTGCTGTCTCTTTGCCACATGAGGACACAGCAAGAAGGCAACCATCTGCAAGCCAGAAAGAGAGTCCTCCTCAGGAACTGAATTGGCCAGCACCTTGGCCTTGGACTTCCCAGCCTCCAGAATTGTGAGAAAATATATTTCTGTTGTCTAAACCAGCCAGCATATGGTATTTTGTTATGACATTCTGAGCAGACTAATACAATCTATTTTATGTATTTGGGCAATTGTGAAACTAGGAACAGGAAGGATATTACAATAATTCAAGTAAGTAACAGTCATTTGGCTTAGTCTGTTTTGGAAAATATTTGACTGTGGAACTATTCATGTTAAACTTAAAAAATCTAGTTTTGAGATATTATTGTTAGAACATCACTTCTGTGATAAGTCTTATGGGAGAATTTTCTTAAACATCTCAACATACTACCTTTTATTAAAGTAACCCACTCATGCCTCGAATTTTTTTAAATTGTCTTTTATTTTGCATATTGGTACAGCCCAATTATCAGTACCTAATGCCTCAGGGTTAAGTCTGTTGGACAGTCCTCCCCTGCTTCATCTAATTTTGATACTATGACATTTGGACTATTTTAAAGGAATCTTGATGTTTGTATGGTTTTAGGAATTCCATGCAAGATTCCATGATCTTCTATCATTTAGAAGATCATGGAACTATGGCAGACTGTGATATTTGTTGTAAAACTGGTACCAATCTTGGGTGTGTTTGCATAACTATTTAAAAGAGAATAATTTTAAATACTTTTGTTTGTATGTGTGAGGATGTGTCTTAAACATGTTATCCAGCACTTAACTCTGTGCCAGATATTTTCAGGTTGAGTCTAGTCTCCTTTCCCAAGGTCTTGCTCTTTATTTTTTCTCTGCCCTTTCCCCCCAAGCTCCTTCAATTTATCCTCTTTGTTGGCTTTTTCCCTTGAGCTTAGAAATAGGTTTACGTCTTTCCTGTCATTAAAGAAAATGTTTTGAACCCTATGACTTTCATAAGCTGTTTCCTGAGGAAGCATTTTAGAAAACGAGTCTGCATTCATTGCTGCTGCTCCCTCTTCAGCCCCTGGCTGTCTTCTCCGAAATATAATGTCCTTTCTCTCCCTGTATTCTTCTCAAGTTGCTCCCATTCATTAGATGTTTCTGAAGAGATGTGAGTGTCTCAGGAGTGTTAATCCTTTTCCTCAGTGGCCTCTTCTTAGTGGTAGAGTCACAAGGTTGGGAGGAGTTATTTAATCCGGCCATCCAGGGTCTGCAGTGCTCTGCATCGTACCCTCTGAGTGAACCCCCAGGCTTCGCAGAAATTCTGCAGAGTTGAGGGATGCAGTTTCTACTACGAGCTCATTCTACCTGTGGACAACGCTGACTAAGAGAGTACAATACTATATTTACATATTTACATGATTAGACCTATCACGTTCATCCTGACATTCTTTTATCTGAGCAAAATCTCTCCAGAGCTTTCCAGTGGTCACCGCCATCCTGCCCACCTTTTTGCTCATGCTTCTGTTTGGTTGAAAGCCTTTAAAAATTGGTTTTTAGAACTGATTGCAGTGTTCTTGAGTGGGTTTTCTCTCCTCTTAATTTTTTTTTGACTTCCATGCTTGTACGCATGGAAACTGCTGTATTTCAGAGAACCACATTGTCCTACTTACTGAGTTGACTATCCACAGAAATCTCAAAGTTTCTCATATCATATCTATCTCATATCATAGATGCTGCTGTTTTCCTCACATTCTCCTTGTCTACTTGTGTCCTTGTCTTTTATTTCCTTTCTATATGTAGGACCTTAAATTTACCTTGATTAATCTCTAGTTTGTCAGGTCTCGCCCATAGCACTAGCCTGTTGAATATGTTGGATTCCATTTCTATCACGTTGGGAAGACATGAGTTCTCCTTCTGTACCCTTTGAGTGCAGTAACTCATGGATACATCTGCTTATCTTTTTGACCATCTTGACCACAGATATTTCATAAGATACTTTGTCAGCTGCCTTGCTAAAATCTGTGTTTCCTTGCACTTCTAGTTTGGGAATCTTATTGAAAAAGGAAGTTAGGTTCATCTTGCATGACTTGCTCTTAGTATTGAGATCCCCAGGAATTATCTCTTGCTAAGTGTTTGAAATGCATTCTCAAATTCGCCTGGGACTTTGGTCTATGTCTGTAGACCTTGACATTTTCCCCTCACTTTTATTTTTCCAAAACATCTATTGATCACTTAATCCTTTCTGACTTGGTTTTTGCTGACTTCCTTTCCTTTTCCTCCCAGTTTTGGAATTTTCTGAGATAGCTTGTTTATCTCTTTTTCAATTTCCATCCTCTAAGGTTCTTGATACTTGCATTGCCCAGGAGGCAGCCACTAGCCACAATCTACATAGAGATTTTATTGGCTCTAAGAAAACTACTGACTTCAAGTTGAAAGCCAGAGCAGGAAACGCTGACACATGGAGTAGAAGGTTAAGGTTGACTATTCTGGGAATCCAGGGAAGAGCACACGGAGAGAAGAGGTCACGATTTAACCAGTCGGACATGTGTGTTGCTATTGCCAGGTTACAGTAGTATAGTGTGTTTGTGGCCCGACGACTGCAAACAGAGATTCATTTTGCGAATAAACGTTAATAAATTTTTGTGTAGAGTATTTTTTAAAATAAAATCCTATGTGTAGTGTGCCAAGAGATAACATGTTTTGGAAGCAAAATAAGTCCTTAAATTGGCTATTTTGACATGTGATTCTCCATAGTGCTGCTAACCTTGCTAGGTTATTCAAATACTATACAATAATGTTTGCTGCCATTATCCAGTGTCTGAGTGTTTTCTGTGTGCTTCAGTTTTTGTAAATACTACTAAGCATTCTTAGTTAAACAATTTTAAAAAGATACTCACAATAGTAAAGAGTGAAGAATGTTGGTAATATTTTAAAAATGATTTGTGATTTCAAGAATTCTCAGGAATTTTATTTTCTCGTTCCCACATCCCAAAGATTGATATCTGTAGGGAATTTGGAAATGATAGCCCATAGTGCTTATCCCAAGAGGTATTTGTATCTGATCTATTATGTGATAGGTACAGAAATTGGGTTTATGTGTTCAGAAACTGTTAGGGCACTTTGACATTGCCATGATTTAACATGTGATCAGTGGACCCAACTCACTGGACAGGGTGTTTTACAGAATTATTCTTTGATTATGGATAGTAAATTTAGTTGGATAATCACTGGTCTAGGTGAGAGATAGTGATGGCTTGGACCAGACTTGGAGTTATGAGAGGAAATTGGTTGGAATCAGGATATATTTTGAAGACAGAGCCAGTGGGTTTTGCTGCTGAATTAGATGTCAGATTATTCTAGATGATCTTCACCTCTCAAGCACTTCATTTGTAAAATGGGGACAATTAGGAGATCTACACTTAAGATTATCATATCTATGTCAAGCGTTTCTCTGAGCTTGCTGGAGAAACTGCTGCTAATATAACTTCCCAATCCAGTCATATAATTCCCTTGACCTTCAGCCCTTCAGCTGCTCACCAAGGCATATAGAAGAAATTTTAAACTGTTTAGATTGACTTTAAGATATGTGGCATCTTCCTTCAGACTCTTTTCCATGGTTATCTTCGACTACGTCCTCTTATACCCTTGACTGTACTGTTCCAGTCGATCTATTGCTGCACGGTAAACCGCCTCAAATGTAGTGGCATAAAACAAAACCCATTTTACTCTACTCACAGTTTAGCAAAGCAGGGATTTGGAAAGTGCACAGCAAGGACAGCTTGTCTCTGTTCCACAGTGTCTGGGGCCTCAGCTGGGAATGCTTGAAGGTTGGGGGCTGGAATCGTCTGGAGGCTCATTCAGTCACATGTCTGGCTTGTGATGCTGGCTGTCAGCTAAAACACCTACATGTGGTCTCTCTACATGGGCTATTCTGAGCTTCCTTAGAGCATGGCGGCTGAGTTCCAAGAGCAAGTGTTGCAAGAGACAGGAAATGGAAGTTGCTAGTTGCTTAAGGCTTGGTCCTGGAGACTGGTACGGTGCCACTTCTACTGCAGTCTGTTGGTCAAGCGGTCACAGAGCCCAGATTCAAGGGTGGGGGGGAGGGGCACACAGATCCCACCTCTTTTCTTTTTAAATGGAAGTACAATTGATTTACAATGTTGTGTCACTTTCAGATGTACAGCAAAGTGATTCAGTATATATGTGTGTGTGTGTGTGTATGTGTGTGTGTGTGTGTGTGTGTGTGTGTGTGTATTCTTTTTCAGATTCTTTTCCATTATAGGTTATTACAAGATATTGGGTATAGCTCCCTGTGCTATACAGTAGGTCCTTGTTGTTTCTCTATTTTATATATAGTAGTATGTATCTGTTAATCCCAAACTTCTCATTTATCATTCCCCTACTTTCCCCTTTGGTAACCATAAGTTTGTTTTCTACGTCTGTGGGTCTGTTTCTGTTTTGTAAGTAAGTTGATTTGTATCATTTTTTTAGATTCCACATTTAAGTGATATCATATGATATTTGTCTTTCTCTTACTTCACTTAGTATGATAATCTCTCGGTCCATCCATGTTGCTGCAAATGGCATTATTTCCTTCTTTTTTAGGGCTGAGTAATATTCCATTGTGAGTGCGCGCGCGTGTGCGCGCGCGCGTGTGTGTGCCACATCTTCTTTATCCATTCATTCATCTGTCAGTGGACACTTAGGTTGCTTCCATGTCTTGGCTATTGTAAATAATGCTGCTATGAACATTGGGGTGCATGTATCTTACCGAATTAGAGTTTTCATCTTTTCTGGATATATGCCCAGGAGTGGGATTGCTGGATCATATGGTAACTATTTTTAGTTTTTTAAGGAACCTCCATACTGAACTCCACAGTGGCTGCACCAGTTTGCATTCCCACCAACAGTGTAGGAGGGTTCCCTTTTTTCCACACCCTCTCCAGCATTTATTATTTGTAGACTTTTTGATGATGGCCATTCTGACCAGTGTGAGGTGATACCTCATTGTAGTTTTGATTTGCATTTCTCTAACGACTAGCATAGATTTCACCTCTTTTTTTAATTTTATTTTTTATTTTTTTTTAACATCTTTATTGGGGTATAATTGCTTTACAATGGTGAGATTCCACCTCTTGATGGCAAGAGAGCCAAAAAATTTGGGGGCCATGTTTTGAATCTGCCACAGCCAACTATTTATTTGCCAGCTTCCTCTGTACATTTTTGTGTCTAAATGCCTCAATATGTCAACCGCTTTCCCCCTCTACTCTCTACCCTCTCCCCAGTTCAAATGCCATTTCTTTCTCCGTACAGCCTTTGTCATATCTCATCTTCTGGCTAAAAGCAGTTTCTCCTTCCTTAGTGTTCCCACGACATTACTGTTTGTAATTGCTCTGTATTTTTCACTTTTTTTTCTTTATTGGTAGATTATAAACTCTTTGAAGGTAAGGATTATGTCTTGTTTACCTTTTCATATCTCATAACATATAGGTTCATTGAATTGAAGATTCAATATCGAATTGTCTCAAAATTGGGATGCTTATGGCTGGGACTTGGCAGTGGTTAAGAAGAAAATTATTATTTTTTTTAATTTTATTTTTTTTTTGGCTGCATTGGGTCTTTGTTGCTGTGCGTGGACTTTTCTCTAGTTGCTGTTGTCTTCGTTGTGGTGCTCGGGCTTCTCATTGCGGTGGCTTCTCTTGTAGTGGAGCAAGGGCTCTAGGCACGTGGGCTTCAGTAGTTGTGGCACACAGGCTTAGTTGCTCCACAGCATGTGGGATCTTCCCGGACCAGGGCTTGAACCCATGTCACCTGCATTGGCAGGCAGATTCTTAACCACTGCGCCACCAGGGAAGCCCAAGAAGAAAATTTTAATGAGCATATTAAAAACTTTCCTTTTAATACAGATTGTTTCCTTTTTTTTTTTTTTTTTAAAGCTGACCTCCCTTTTCTTTACCTGGATCAACCCTATTTATTTATTTATATTTGGCCACACCATGCAGCTTGTGGGATCTCAGTTCCTTGACTAGGAATTGAACCTGGGCCACGGCAGTGGAAGTGCCGAATCCTAACCACTGGACCACCAGGGAACTCCCAGGTTGTTTCCTTTTAATACAAATTGTTTCAAAGCTTTTTTTTTTAAAATTGGCTCTCTGTTGTAAAGTAAAACTTTTAAACTTTTCTCCCCTGTAGCCATAAAATTAGAGGAGAGTTGCCTTTTGATGTTATCTTCCTGTCCAGTTGAACTCCTGCTACCTGGGCCTTATTGTTTTTGCAAACTGGGTTGCAGTCTATTACTGGATCAATTTAATGAGTCAGACTCAGCGTTAGAAATAAAAGTTTTAAATAAAAACTCATGTGTTGCAATGGTAAGAAGTACTTCATGAAATTTTAATTTCAGTTTTATATATGTATGGGTGCAATGAGTTGAAATGTAACATTTTTCACTACAGTTGGGGGTCAAAAATTTTTGGAAGGTACTTCTATGTAGATTCTTTCTAAATGCTTGGTATTTCTAGTTCATTTCTTTTGTTTCTATATTTTTAGTTTATTCCTTTTGCTGTCCTTTCTAAGGGCTAATCTGTAGGTACTTTCTGGGGACCATATATACACTTTCTTTTATGCTCAACTTTTTCTTCACCCATCCAGCCTCTTTTTAAAATAAACCTCAGTGGCTCTGTGGGACAAATGTTTCTTTCCCTCTTCTTATTTGGAGACTTTAAGCTTACTCTCCTGCCCTCAAGAGGAGAAGAGGTGGAATCAGCTCTTTTTTTTTTTTCTCTTTTATGTTTTTATTGAGGTATAGCACACATACAGTAAAATACACAAATGTAAACCTACAGCTCAATGCATTTTTTCATCTGTGTTCATCCATATTAGCATCACGCGGATGAAGATAGAAAGCATTTTCATTGCCCCAGAAGGAATCAGCTTATTCTTAAATTCCTTCTGGAACAAGATGGGTGGGTAAGTAAATTACTAGGTTCTCTCCACCTCCCTTGTAGGGCATATACTGGTAATAATGTTGAGCTTTGAAGTACACAGAAGTCTAAAGCAGCTCAGGAGGTGTTAAAACAGAGGATGCTGAACGTGAACTTTGGAAGAATAAAATGGGACCAGCTTGGGTGAGCCGGGGGGAGAAGCAAGAAAGGGGAAGAGTTCAGGGGAAGAAAGGTTTATCTGAATTTCATGGGAGGGAACATAAAGCTTAGTTTGCTGTTGCCACTGTGACAAGGCATGATACACTTTTAATATCTTGAAACAACGTAAGTTTATCCTCATAGTTCTGGAGCCACTGAGGAGAATCTGTTTCCTTTGGCTTGTAGCTCCTTCCTCCAGATTCAAAGCACATGGCTTCATTGCCTTGTCTCACACTGTCTTCTTTCTGCAGTAAACCTCCCTTTGCCCTCTTCTTAAAAGGACCCTCGTGATTACATCCTACCCGCCCCCCCCCCCGATAATCCGGGATAATCTCCCCATCTCAAGAGCTTTAATTTAATCACATCTGCGGAAGTTCCTTTGTCATATAAGGTAGCATTCATAGATTCTGAGGATTAGAGCGTGGGTATTTGGTTTCTGTTCTTCAGGAATCTTTCTTCACAAAAGGATACTCTGCTGGATATTTGTTTCTAGTTCAGCCTGCTTTTTAATATTAGATTAATTTTCCTAAAACACCACGTTGTACATTTTATTCCCTTGCTCAGACGTCTTCGGTGACTCCGCTATTAGCTAATAAAATTAATATGACCTAGATAGGCATTCAAGTTGCTGTTTCATCCAAGTACATTTCAGGCTCCTCTCTCACATTGTTCCTCCACCCGCAGCTTGTCTCTCTTGCCGTGTACGGTCTCTCCCTCCTGCCTGCCTGCCTGTAGGTCCTTGCCCCTGCCCTTTGAGGCCTTCCCAGCGGCATTCCCCTCACCATCTGTGTTATATTCCTGGGGCTTCCATGACAAATCGCCACAAACATGGTGGCTTAAACCAACAGAAATGTGTCCTTTCATGGTTGTGAGGACCAGAGCCTGAAATTAAGATGTCGGGCCTGGCCAGGCCCTCTCAGAGCGCTCTGGGGGAGGGCCCTGCCTTACCTCTCTGGTCCAGAGTCTGCTGGCTGCAGGCATTTCCCAGCTTGTGCCTGTATTACTCCAGTCTCTGCCTCCATCTTCACGTGGTCTTTCCCTCTTCTTTCTGTGATTCCTTTGTGTGTCTCCTATAGGGACACCTGTCATTGTATTTAGGGGCTACCGGGATAATCTAGGACAGCGGCATCTCGAGATCCTTAATTTAATTATATCTGCAGAGATCCTTTTCCCAAATAAAGTCACATTCACAGGTTCTAGGAGTTAGGATGTGGAAGTATCTCTCGTGGGTGGGGAGGGAGCATCATTCAACCCAGTACAGCACCTCAGTCATCAGTCATGGTTTATTTCTTTGACCTCGTGACATCACTGTCATAATTACATAATTTGGAACTCCTCATCTCTGTTCTCTTATTTTGCACGGCCAGACTCTAAGCGCTTGAGGGCAAGAAGGCTCTTTTGCTATGCAACCCTTAGGTACTGGCAGGGTGCTTAAGAAACTGATACAAAGATTTTTTTTTTTTTAAATAAAAAGTGGCATGTAAAAATGTTGGCATAGTGATTATCGGGATGCTGTTTTGAAAGTACTTTCTCACCTCAAGTTTTTTCTTAATTTCTGGTACTCTTTTTGGGGGCGCTTTTTATTTCTCAGGAACCTTAAGTGAGTAGCTGGGAGAGAGCAGAGCTGATAGTGGAATTGCAGAGCTGAAACAGAACAGAGAAACGCAAGGGCAAACCTAGTGGGCGACAGTGGGTTTGGAGGTCGGCCAGGGAAAGCTTTGAGGCTGATTGTGGCAGATATGTCTCTGTTGGTTGGGTCTGCCTGGTCTCTTGGAAGTGTTGCTCTCCACCGGAATCCTGTCCAGTGGATTTTATAAACCTGGAAGACAGTTCTTATAGGCACCTGAACTTGATCTTCCTCGGCACAGTGGAGGGCCATGCCAAGGGCAGCCCCCAGCCTTGCTTTCCCTGAGGAGATGCCTTCACAGGGTCATCGGCCCTACAGACTCATTTCTCCCTGGCCTTGCCCTGTAAGCATAGCTGCGTTTTAAAGCTTAGCAGTGAGCACAGGTCTTAGGCTGTTTTCCCAACTGTTTTCTTCATTTGGCTTAATTTCAAGGTTATCTGATAATAATCTTCTTTTTTCTTTCTCTTTAGTCTCAGTCTTACCTTGAATGGATGCTGGCAGTCTAACCCTATTAAACTTTGAGTGGCGCTCTGATGTTTTTTGTACTAAACATTTGAAGGTGACTGCTTTTCGGCCTTTTTGGTATTTTCAAGCTGGTGATACCTTCATCTGGAGTTTTATTATATCCACGAATCCTAATAAAACTGCTTGAGTCTGTGGAATGCAGCCATTGCTTTTAGTGATAGCGTTACATAGCAGGATTGCTCATAAGGTGCATGTTAATCTTCTCCCATGAGATCCTGGCTGGAAAGGAACGCAGAGACTTTAAGGTAATGGTTAAGAATGGCTGGTGGTGTCAGGCAAGTGTGGGTTTCGATTTCATTCTGCCACTTTTCCAGCTTTGTGACATTAAGGAAGTTGCTTAACCTCTCTGAGCTTCAGTCTTATCATCTGAAAAATGGAGATAGTAGTTCCTCTTTGTATGGTTATGCACGCTGGGAGGATTAAGTGTGGTAATATGCATGCAGATGTCTAGCATAGCAGTGTCTGGTACCCGAGAAGTGTTCAGAAAATTGTGGCTGCTGTTATTTACTTTGCAAGGAAAATCAGGACACTAGTGGTATTGAGGAATGTTTCCATGTTACCCACAGTCAGATTCTAACTTGCAGGGTTTAGTAAACAGTCCAGCATGTGGCGGGGAGGGGGGGTAGTGTAGCATTGAATACGTCAGTCATTGCAATCTGTATGGTATTGATTTGGCTGGTTTGTGGAAAGAAAAATGACAGGAATAAAAACACACTTAGTGACTGTATCCCTGAGCTGACACTTTGATCATGTTTGCTCTGTAAAGCTACACCTCTCATTAGTTTAAGGCTCCTACCTCCAAACTCAATGGGAGGATAGAGTTTAGAGTATGGTTTAATTAGTATTAAATTTGTATTTTTAGCAATAATTTTGTGACTGTTAAGGTCTGAGAAGCTTATTCCGTATCACTTTATCATAGAGATTACAATACCTTGTTTGTACTAGGAAACCTTGAATTCATCTGCTGCCTTGCTGGTTTCCAGACTGAAGAAAAGAAATCATAGATGAGCCTTAGAACAGTTTCCTGCCCAGAGGCAATATTTTGGATTAAAATTCCTTCCTCTAAGCCCTTCAGTGTATCAGATAGTTTCAGGGCTGGTGGGTGGGTGGGGAAGATAGGGCACAGAGTGCTACAAATAGAGTAAATTGGGCCATCAGCTGACATTGAATATTGGTTTTGTGACTAGAAGTCAAAGACTTTTGCCAGAGTTATTTGGCTCATGAGTTAAAGCACTCCTTATATAGGGGCATGTGTTCTTTTTTTTTTTTTTTTTTTTTTTGCGGTATGCGGGCCTCTCTCTGCTGTGGCCTCTTCCGTTGCGGAGCACGGGCTCCAGACGCGCAGGCTCAGCGGCCATGGCTCACGGGCCCAGCCGCTCCGCGGCATGTGGGATCTTCCCGGACCGGGGCACGAACCCATGTCCCCTGCATTGGCAGGCGGACTCTCAACCACTGCGCCACCAGGGAAGTCGGGGGCATGTGTTCTTATAATGGAGGGAATCTTCTTGGATTTAGGGCCTTATAGCAGGAGATACATGGTTACATGCATGAAAGAACTTCTACGTGGAGTTTTCTGCCTGAACGTAAACTGCACGAGGGTAGGAACTTGGTCACATTTGCTGTCATACCTCCAGTGCTTAAAACTGTGCCTGGCTCCTTGTAGGTGCTCAGTACCTGCTGGTTAAGTAGACGAATGGCTACGGGGAGGAAAGGCAGTGAACTTGGTAGGGTTCAGAATGCCCTTTTTACTCTATGCAGTTTATTTCTAAATTGGCCTTTCCTAGCGGTCAAGAAGTTGTTTGGAAGAGAAATCCCTCCATGCTGGGGGCAGTTACATGTTGGGACACCAACTGTGTGCCAGAGCTGGGGAGGAAATGGTTCAGAAGACCTTACCGGGATCTTCTTCAGGATTTGCATCATAGTTATGGTTTCTGTTTCACAGCAGTGGAGGTAACAAGAGATATTTCCCTAGAATGACCGCTCCTAAAGCACCGGGGTAATGTCTGGGTTCAGGAGATTGGACAGATCTTTAACCATTGAGCGTTAAGTCAGTCTTGAGAATTTTGCTCCCTGAGAAGCAGCTGGGTAATTGTGGTCATTTATTTATTTACATGATTTCCCTGTCTTAGCGGCCTTCTGTGCTTTTTTCTGCTCCCCCCGCCCCATCCCCTGCCTGCCCCAGGTGGGGATTCAGAGCAGGTTCATCCCTCACCCCTATCCCGCCCCCTTAGATCCTCAGATAAAACAATGAATGTAAGGGTCTGGAATTCCTTAATGAGCTTACGATGAAAAGGGATTGAGAGTGAGTTGGCCTTCTTATGCCCGCCCTCCCTCCCTCCCTCCGTCCCATCACAATTTTGAGCCTGTGTGTTCTACAGTTTTTTCTAAGCTCCAGGCTGAGATCTTACATGATTTTCAGCTTTAACGTCTCCTTTTTTGATCTCTGGGGATCAGAAGCCAAGTATGGACAAGAGCGGGATGGGAAACAAGGTTTGCCCAGGGCATTGAGTAAGCTCGTATGCACGTTTCATCGTTTTTGCCATACCTGGTTGGTTGTGCTGAATTTCTTGGGGGAAAAGGCCTGCAGTTCTTTTACCAACAGGGAGCAGGCATTGTGGTAGCTGTCGGGCGGACAGCCAGGAGGATATTTATAGTCACAGTGAGTGGCTGTGGACCCACCATGGTTCTGGATACGCCTCCTGCCTTAAAGTTCCCGGTGTTCTTGAGCTGAACCCTGCCCTTGTTGGCCAGACAGTGGTTAATGATAAAACGGACGGCTGCAGGATGACCTGGGCGGCTTACAGCCTGCAGGTGCTGGTGCTTTGACCGACCTGAACCCTTAGGGGCAGAGCTGGTGTCCCCCTCCCCCTTCTGGTCAGGGCTGCGAGGGGTTCCTGGCCTTTCCCTGAGTTGGCTTCATTGACGTGGCACTGATGCGACCATTCACTAACTAGAGTCCACTTTCTCTGTGCCACACGGGCCAGGTTGTGTGAAGACTTATGACACCAAAAGAAATTGCGGCTCGTGATTTTAGCTTCCTCATCTCTCCTTGAATTCGGGTCAGATATTTAGACTTGCCTTGCAGAGGAGGCCAAAATCAGGTGATGCTTTGCATGTGTTAGCTCACATTAGGGCATAAGGCCGAGAAGGGAGACGTGAAAGAGTAAGTTCTCATAGGAAATGACCAAAAATGCAAATTTTTTTCTTGTCTATGTGGTAAGGTATAGCATAAGCTTTTGTGTTCACTCGTGGGTGTTCTTAGGATGGCACTGTGGTTCATCTATTAGTTTGCATTTGCAAGGGGCAGAAAACAACCGAGGTTAGCCTTAGTAAGATGAAAATCTAATGGTGGCCATCCTGGGGAGTCTAGGGTAGGGCAGGTTTTAGATCTGGGTTGACCCAGGACTCCAGCAGTGTCCCTGGGACGCTGTTATTTCCCCCCTAATTCTTCTTCATCAGTTCCATTCTCAGGCGGGCTCTCCCTTCTTGATAGCAAAATGACTAGGGCATATTGTCCGAGGTTCAAGTGTAATGGGAAAATCAAACTTTCTTTTCTAGCAGTTCCCGTAAAATCCCAAGAGTCACTCTGATTGGACCAGCATAAGCCACATCCCACACCTCAGTAGAATGCAGTGTGCTGGTCGGTCTAGTCGCCCTACTCTACCATCCTCTCAAAATAGGAGGAGCTATATCCCCAGCCCAAAGTCAGGGGTTGTTGCCGGAAGGCGGGAGGCGGTGTGGACAGAAACTGGGGAGGCAAACAATTCCTACAAAATGCTTCTATAAATCACATATTGGGGGCCTCACGGAAGAGTATTGTTTTTCCATCTCCTGGATTGTTACTTGATGGTTACCACCTTCTAAGTTCTGGGTGTGTTTTCTAGGTAAGTCTCTGACATCCCCTGGAAGCACAGGGCCAGCGATTTTGCTGATGCCCCAGGGATGCTCACTGCAGGGTATCAAATTACAGTAGGTCTTAATGGATGCCACACTTGGTAGCTCTATGGTGTGACATTAGCACAATTAGCTTTCCCTGTATGCCATTACATCAAAGATTGTAGCTGGACAGCCAGTCTTGACATATGTTTTGTTTGTCCCTGAAAGCACGTGTCCTGTTTCTCTCTGGCCATTCACATTCATTTTGGGTGACGGCCTTGTCAGCTCAGAGCTGGGGAGAAGTGAGGAGAGGCTGCATTTTGGCAGTGCTTCAAGCCCGGAGCAGCGTCCTGCAGCCAGGCACCATAAGCTGGATAATTTGTCCACAGAGGCCTATGCATTATAGAAATGAAAATTCCTTCTCTGACAGCATTCACTGCTTAGCACGCAGCAATTTGGCTGTCAGAAACAGCTGGCCCTGCAGGGTGGGACAATGGAAAGGCTAGACCCGGGAGAGGCCAGTGCTCACTCAAGTCTCCCACTGTGAGAGGATCAGGTTACTGAGACTGTCATTAACAGCAGACTGCCAGGGGCTCTAAGGCAAAGCTTCCAGTGAGCGGGGAGCCTGCGGCTCAGACAGTTTAGTGATTTCCTCCTTTTTGCTGAATGGAATGAAAAGATAAATTAAAAATAAACTATTAACCTTTGCTGACACTCAAATTTTGGTTTTCCTTAAATGTTCTGTTCTGATTGTGTCTTCTCCTTGGCGATAAGCAAGTCTGGGGAAGTAAATCCCTTCTAACCTAACTAGAGTTGTTCTTGGTGCATTCTAGAAAACTCAGAAAGGAGTAGGGGTGAGGTGCATGACGGGTTGCTAGACATCTGCATATTTAGGTCTGTAACTTTTAGGTTGTGGTTATGTAGAAGCAATGCTGGAAGGACCACCATTGGAGACCCCACGAGGCATGTTCAAGCGTGACGTAGAAAGCGGGTGTGCATTTTCCCCAGATGCATGTGCCAGGGACAGGAAAGGGACAGAGGAGCTGCGGGGGCTTGAACCTGCTCTATTGTGTGAATTTGCAGTGTGGCTGGCTCTGTGCATTTTCCTGTATTGATTCCACGACGCACGGAGCATGATCTAAGCAAAAAACGCACTTAAAGGACAGAGGAGACAGCTGTCTGTTACAGGAGGACATGTTTTCTGGCTTTAATGGCTCCAGTTTTTTCCTATTAGTTTGTATACTAGAGATGTACTCACCAGTAATGTCTCATAAAGGGTCTTTATTTTTTTTTCCTTTTTGGAAAAAAGTTCATTCTTTAAAAAATTATGTTCTAAATGTGATTCTTTTATTTCACAAGTGAACTTGAGGAAAGCAGCAATAAAATGTTCTTTTTCCTTTTTTTTTTTCATAGCTACATGTTGGGAATTCCCTGGTGGTCCAGTGGTTAGGACTCGACACTTTTCACTGCCTTGGTCCGGGTTCAATCCCCGGTCGGGGAACTAAGATCCTGCAAGCCTCGAGGTGCAGGCAGAAAAATTTTTTTTTAATTTAAAAAGCTACATGTCAAAATGGGATATTTTCCATATAGTGCAGGTCAAGAGGAGGTTTAAAGCAATGTGGTGGAAAGTACCTTGCCTTTTGAAGTGAACAGTGTTTCAGTGATAATAGGTGTCTCCAGATAAGCTTGGCTGTTGGAATTTGGTTGTTGTTCAGTGTGGCTGGAACTGTACTGCCCCCCACCCTTTCCCTCTAAATCTGTTTCCCTTTTATGTGATAGAGGCTAGAGTTCCCAGATGTTGTTTGGATTAAAGAGTGTGTGTGGAGAAGAAAAAAAAAAAGCTTTCTTAATGATAATAACAGAGTCAGACTGGCTGGTACTGTACTGACAGGAAAATGGAGAGATAAAAACTCCATTAATGGTGTGTGCGCTGCCTGAGTAGCCAATAAAACAATGCTGTCCTCACTGGAAGCTGGTCCCAGACTGGCAGCACTTCATGCCGACTGCGGGAGACAACAGCTGCAAAGAGGGGCAGAAGTGTGCAGTCAGGAGTCTGTGTAACAGGGCTGGCTTGGGGGCAGTTCTTTTGTTCTGTTCCTCCCTCTCCTCCTCCCCCCCCCCCCCCCCCCCCCCCCTCCTCCCCTCCCCCCTCCCCTCCTCCCCCCCCTCCCCCC